>NC_056524.1:195033386-195191528 GCF_019175285.1 Sceloporus undulatus | reverse complement strand
TTTTTTTGGTTAATTTCCTGGCCAGGAAATTTTTAAAAAATGTCCTACATTTTAAGCCTTGTCCTACATTTTTCCCCAGTTTTGAGGTCCCCTGGGATGGCAACCCTACTCACACTGGCAACACTAAGTCCCACTGAGCACAATGCAAGTTGCTTTCAAGCAAAAGTGGATTCGTGTTCAGTTTTACTGCAGCAAGCAGATGGCTCTATAAGTGTACTTATGCAGGTGGTTGAAATACAAAGCTAGAATCCAGAAACAATCAATACTGGAAAGAAAGTTTGAGGCCTACAGAGAACACAATAACCACAGAATAAAACCTGGAAGCTGGGACACAGGCATTGAGAAACTTGTTGTCTAGAAATGAAGGTTTTAGCCCTACACAGTCAAAGCCATACCAAGGGCACAGCTGCAGGCCTTCAACAGAGGAAAGGACTATTTATGAGAAGAGTCATCTTCTAAGAGTAAACATTTACTCATAAGAAGTCTTAATTACTTAAGCAGGCACTTCTTGTATTTTAGGTGCCTGAACTCTCACAGCCTAAATGGTGGTTTGGTTTCTACACATCTTGGAAACAATTCAAATGCTGTCTCTCCAAAAGACTTGGGGGCCCGCTGGTCAGGTTCGGGGACCTTTGAAACAGGCTGCTCCTTTGAGATGTTTCTTCACAGAGCTCTAGGTCACTGGAGAGCACGTGTTCTTGTTTCCATTGAGTTTTTTAAAAATGTAAAAAATGAAAAAAATGAAAAGAATCCATGGGCAGTGTGATGCATCAGGGCCCTGGCAACTGCACACTGCAACCCAGATCTGGTGTTTTCTGGCCAAAAAAGAAGAGGCAAAATTCTGCTCCTTTTGGGGGCGGGAAAAGGGTGCCGTTGCTGCTGAAGCCTTTTGAGATTTTGGCGGTGCAGCATGGAGAAATGCTGCATCACCAAAATGCTGTGAAGCTGCCACACATGCATTTAGCCATGTAGCTTCCTGGTAAGATGAGGGCAGCGTCAGAGCAAGCAATGTCTAAATGCCATGCTCAGACACTGCCCCCAACCTGGCACTGACTGCTGGTCTATTTTGCCCCTAAGTTAGAGATAGTCATTTCACTTCAATTTGTTTTTGATAACTCAGATGGAAAGAATTTGAGCTAAATATATTTTTGATGTGGCAGAAAGTGAAACTGACAGTTTTGTCCATTCAGACCCAGGGCTTTGAGTACTTAAAGCATTACATTTTTAATTTATTGTCTGTGTATTCAGCCATATTAGAGCTTTAACAAGGTTACCACCTTTTTCTATAGACTCAGTGACATTGTCTCCCCCTGGTGTCACCTGGTGTGTGTGGGGACTGCTGGGGGTATGGCCAAAAGGGCCAACTAACCCCTTCTTCTTCTTCCCCATGGCATTCTTCCCCAGCAGCAGTGATCTACTCACAAGTAGGGAGTAGCCTCAGCGGTTTACTCATGAGTACGGGTGGTGATGGCCCCCTACATGCCAGTAGACCACCACAGTGGCTCCTTAATCTTGAGTAGATTGCTGACACAGCTCCCTATTCATGAGGAGACCATCAGCCACCCCCTCCCAAAGCGGCTGTGGCCTCAGCTGCACAAATGGGAGGAGCACACCAACTCAACACCTCCGAGCACTGTGTAGACTCCCTTACCTTTGTAAGGAAGTAGAAATAGCAGCACCTGTTAAATTTGGTTTGCACAGGTGGGAGAAACCTTTAGTTCTTCAAAAATTACCAATGTTTGGAAATTTCTTGCTATTCAAGATGGAGACAACATGATGTTTAAGAAACTGAAATGTATAATAATGCAAAACTATCCTATCAAGAGACCATAGCAGAATCTCTTTCCCCATGTGCTCTTTTGCTTTTTTCTCTCCCTCCCAACCTTTCCTCCAGTTTGAATCTAATTCCATCTTTTCTGCTTCACTCACTTACCCAGATGATCCTACATCTCGTGCCAATATCCCAACCTCCAATCCCAAGGATTTCCTTACTTTCATAATATCCTCTCTTTCTCCATTTCCCTTCCTCTTTCCCTAATTGTCTTCTTGGTAATTTCATATACAATATAAGAAGGGATGTTGATTTGTATTTATTTTCTTTCCTTCCTTTATTCTTCAACCATGCCATTCAGTTTCTTTTTCCAGACCATAGAACATAAGATACAGCAATGTGGCATTGCGGTTGAAGAAAATGTTAATGTTAGATGTTGTGGGTTGTTCCAGAACATAAATTACAGTGACAGTTCTCACTAGGATACTATTCCCTTTTCCAAGAAGAAAAAAGAAAGAAAGAAAACAAAGTGGGGCAGTTCAGAACATATAAATGTAATGTCTTCCTTTTCTCAGAATATTTTTAAAAAACAAACCACTATCTTTTATATCTGAGTAAATATACATGTTTTCCCTGAGTAAGATCAAGGGAAAACTAGCTGTTCTTAAAGAGACTTTAAAATTAATTCGATTTATATTGCTCACAACTACATTGTTCAATTATATCAGTAAGTCATATGGTTCGGTTTTTCAATAAGGCCAGTCTTTAGTGCTTCTTCCTCAATATCTCTTTAAAATACAAGGTGAGTCAAAAAGAATGGTGCAAATTGAATACGGATAGCCTTACTTTTGCATCATTCTTTTTGAATCACTCACTAGTTTATTTAAAATAACTTCTTAATAAAATAAGCAATTTTATTAGAATAATTTGTTATAGTACAAACCTTTGTACTGCACTTGGAAGTAAATCCACTGTGTTCAGTGGGAGTTATTTCCAAGACCTTCATCAAAGAAGACTGCTGGCTTTCAGTTAGTTTTACCCATGCTGCTGCTGTTTTCACTATACACACACATATATATATATATACCTATGCATACATGCACATGCATTTTAAAAAAACCTTATTGATCAGAAGTAGGACTCAGGGCTAAACTGATTAGTGTAAATATATTTTCTAAACAAAATAGAATTTTCAAAGGTATCTATCTATCTATCTATCTATCTATCTATCTATCTATCTATCTATCTATTTCTTTTATCTCTAAGTAGAACCCAAGGAAGCTTCCAATGAGGATCAGTTTTTTAAAAGTAGTTGTACCTTGTTGACAACATTACATTGTCTATTACTCCCAAGAGACTGCACTCTTGCACAAATGATGGTGCAGTTTGCCTTTGTGTAGTTAATGTGTACTTCCTGAGCACAATAGCTGATAGACCCCAGAGTGTGCTAAGGGATATTACATAATGCCTTCAAAAATGGACACCCTTGTGCAACAGCTATACCAGCAACATTCCACTTACATAGCCATAAGCAAGTTATGACCCTTGTGCAATGTCCCCAAAAGTAAAACCTTCAGCATAAAGTGTTTTTACTGGTCTCTATGTGCAGTAGTAATCCAGCCTCTTTATTTCAGTGTTATATCCCTACATGGAGTGATATCTGATACCCAACCATGAAATAAAGCGACCAGACATATAAATTGGATGAATAAAAGGGCCATTTATTTGACCTATATCCTATTTAATGCTAAGCTCTTGAACTTCAACCTTAACTTCAAAACTCTTGAGAAAACTGATTAAAGTGAAAAGCCTGGTGTGGGTCAAGCTGAAGCCAGGTGTCAATGCTAGACCGCCTCTTCAGCCTTCCCTTTGGGCACAAACACCGGACTCTGAGGTGAATCCAATGATTCGAACTGCATCCTCAGCCAGTCCTAGGAACGTAAAATATAAGGCACTCTCCCCCAAACTCCCTCGAGTTTGTAAGGTTGAGCAAAACCCCCATGTCTACCCCAAAAGCAGGTTCTTTCTTGACCTGTCTAAGCTGTTCCAGACCCTAACCTTTCACCACAAAGGGGTGCCACTGGTGTGCACCAAATAGTTAACTAACCCCATATGGGCCACTGACAAGGGACAAGCATCTCCTTAGTCCCTTCCCCCACCAGATCATTCAAAATGTCTTTCAACTCATTTTGAAAATCCCTCAAAAAATATCAAATTGCCCTCATCTGAAGGGTGAACACCATCCGACCTTGTAGCTTGGGGCATCTAACCAAAATTGATGGGTAGTTAATTACAAAGCCAGACATCCTTAGTAGAGAATTTTGTATTTCTCTATTAACTTGCTTTCTGGCAACATCTATGTGGATTACCTTCTCCTCTCCACAACTGTTGGAGCAAAATATCAGACCAAATTAATCTTACTCCAGGCCATGTACAGCGTATTGTATCAAAATCATGCCTTGCTTGGCAAATCAGGGCTTTTCCTTTCATCAAGCCCAGGTTGAGCCCATCAAGGTGTATCAACAGCACAGGTTGAGGGCCGACATGCTCTTCAAACAACATCTTGAGCAGACCATTCCAATGTAGGCATCGTCTGTCCAACCATTCAACTGTGGCGATGTCACTGAGACCAAGGTGAGAACCCATGTGGCTGGATCAGGCCTGTTGCACTGTCCAACAAGTCATACTATGCCTACAGATGAGGATGCAAAGTCTACCAAAACATAATCTGAAAACTAAAAGATACAGAAGTCAACAAGCTTCCTTTGTAGGATGTAACGTGCGTACGTATTTCCTGAAAGCCGAAGATCACCATCTATCAATGCAACTTACTTTCCAATCCCATGGCTGTAGCCATGGAAGCTGCTCCAATTCAAAAATAATGTGTACCAAATCTGACCCCTTTTAGTCCAATGTTAGCCAAAGCCTTAGCTACCACTGTCCAAAATTGGAATTTAGTTAGGGGGGATTGATCAACATGTTGAAACAAGGCGGTTGGAACTTGTCCACACAAGGCCACATATCCTGTCAGTGTCTGAACTGAGCAAAGATCAACCAAAATACATGAATTTAGAGTGACAGAAATCCCTTTACTGATCTGATTATTCTTAAACCTTCTAATCCATAATTGCAGTACGGTTTGTTAAAACCAAATCAATAATTAACAAGACCCTGTTAGAAGTATCCAATTTGTTGATTCTCAATGCCCCCCCAAAATGCTGTTAACACTGTTGCATGGAATAACCTAGCTTCATAAGGGGAATAACATTAAAGAGCCCATTGCTCTCTCAAACTCACGAGAATTTCAAACATGATGGGTGTCTGATCATCATATCTAATGCCCCGAATCTTGGCCCACCCCTCTAAGGTCTTACGAATTCTAACCCCTGGGCTTTGGCAGCAAAGGCTATGGCTGACAACGTATTTCTAATGGATTGGGGCATGAGCTCTTTATTGTGCAGATGGACACAAAACTGTAAGCAGTGTTCCACTGGTACCGGCCATGTGGGCTTAAACCATGAGCAAGGTGAAACTTTTCAAAAACCTTGCATGCTTTCCTATAATTGGAATGTGTGCTGTCCAAAAGTGAAGCACTTATCACCCTTGCCACCTAACCCTTAAAGCCTCCAATCACAGCCCCTGACTCCAGGCTCTGAAGACTACTCTACTTTCAGTTTCTATTTCTGCAGAAACTAATCAATGTAAACTTTTACTTGGTAATTAAATCCTATGGGTTCTTCCCCCCCCCCTTCTTTACATCATTTTTACAGTTTTGAAAGTGCAAGTTATTCCAAGATTTGAAAAACTTCTAGAATGGCTTATAGCAGTGATGTCACTAGAACGGTGCGGCCTGCAACAGGTGACACTTCAGAAGAGGGGTGATACCTGTCTGGGCCCTCCTGCCACTGTGGGGTAAGAAGGGCTGAGCATGCCCCTCCTGGTTTAGCCTCAGTGACAGCTTCTTCAAGAGAAGGCTCCTGCCATGGTGAAAGTCAAGAACACATGTGCTCTTTTGGCCACCACCACCCTCACTCCCGTATTGCTATAAGCCAGGGGACACCGCTGGCTTATAGCAATAACATTTTACATTTCTATACTGCTTCACAGTGAACTCAGAACTCTCTAAGCAGTTTACAATCTGTAAGCCAACAAGCTGGGTACTCATTTTACCCACCTATGAAAGGATTAAAATCTGAGTCAACCTTGGATTCCTAGGATTGAATTCACAAGAGTTGTGGCTGAAGTACCAGCATTTATCACTGCATAGGAGGAAAATACAATTTCTAACACCTCTTTCCTCAAACAGGCATCTGGTTATAAATCTAATAACAAATAAATAATAGAAGGCCAATTTCCAGCACCTTTCCCTCAAATTGTGCATACCTAGTTTTGGTGTCTATAAATTCCTCAACCAAGAAATGTGTAGCACAATACAAGTAAGGGAGCATTGCATATGTGCGGGGGGGGGGGGGGGGGGTGTCCAGACAAGTAAGATTCCTCATCTTTCCATTTTAAGCTACAATTATACAACGTAGTTTGAAGAAAATATCAAAATTGTGACCAAACTGTAGATGAACAAGTAAAGGACAACATCACCCACAACCTTTTTCCATGTGGAGGGTCAAATGAACTAGCCTGTTGACGCTTTCCATCAAAATAAGACTTTCTGTCTGTATCAAATTGCTTTAGATCTGCCTAACTGCAGTTTAAACAAAACACACAGTCAGAAAGGGCCTTTGCACTTAACTGAGCCTGGGACATCAGGCAGTGAAACTGCACTGTTACTGAATGTTGTAAGTGTGATGCCTGCAAATCATCCACTGATATATATTTGGTTCTGCTTTGGCACCAGAGTGTCTGTGTTTAACATTGTATCTGTTTGCCAGATTTGGAAATTGCTTAATGTAATTATCACATTTTTTTCATTGTCTGCAGAGAGGAAATTGGGCCCCATGGAGCTGCTGAAGAAAATGATAGCAAAGGGTTATATATAAATATCTGAAAAACTACTGCTACGATCTAGTGCAAGATTCGTGTTTAGATAGCCAAGACCTGTCATCAGTGCTTAATGTAACAGGCAGGCAAGTATGCTACACAGCTCATTTATATTTATATTAATGCTATCTGCAAAATATAGAAAGCAACATTTTGGGACTAAATTTCCCAGAATCCCCCAGTTTATGTTACATTGATGTAGGTGCAACCTTGGTGGATCAGATGAAGATCTGCCTAATCTTCTTCTGTGGCAAGAAGGAACTCTACAACCAGAGCTTTAAGTCAAAACAATTCAATTTGTCTCTTACATTTGGTATACAGACATATTGTACAGTCCCCAAATGTGACTGTTCCATTTTGTTATATTAGTTAAGGAGCCCTGGTGGCACAGTGGTTAAATGCCTGTACTGTAGCCACTCACTCAAAACCATAAGGTTGCGAGTTCAAGATCAGCAAAAGGGCTCAAGCTTGACTCAGGCTTGCATCCTTCTGAGGTTGCTAAAATGAGTACCCAGATTGTTGGGGGTAAATTAGCTTACAGTTTTAAACTGCTTAGGCGATATGAAGCTGTATATAAATGAAGCTTGTTTATTTGTTTTGTTTGTTTAGCCATTGATCCATCCTTCAAATATATTTTAAAGAGAAACATTTTCGGGTAGCATCTATTTTCTTCATTCTCATTGCTTTACTTTTATAGTCACATTGTGAGATATCCTGCAATGATGATGTTTCTTAAAGTAGTTCTTCTTAATATAGTGATGATATCCTTTAATACAGGTTGAGTCTCCCTTATCTGGGATTCTGAAATCTGAAAATACTCCAAAAACCAAAACTTTTCTCAAGAGCAGCTGAGATAGTGACACTTTTGTTTTCTCATGGTTCAGTACATACAAGCTTTAATTCATACACAAAATGATTTGAAATATTGTACGAAATTACTTTCAGGTTATGTGTATAAAGTGAATGATTTTTGTGTTTAGATTTGGGTCCCATCTGCAAGATATCTCATTATGTACATACACTAGACCCTTGGTATTCATTGGGGTTTGGTTCTAGGAACTCCCATGGATGCCAAAATCCGTGGATGCTCAATTCCCATTAAATACAATGGCATAGTAAAATGGTGTCCCTTATATAAAAGAGCAAAAACAAGGTTTGCTTTTTGGAACTTTTATATTTTTTAAACATTTCAAGTCATGGATGCTTGAATCCATGATTAAAAGATCCATGGATACAGAGGGCCAACTGTATATGCAAATACAGGTATTCTAAAACTCAAAATCCAAAATAGCAAAAGCAATAGCAGCTTCATTTATATACCATTTCATACCGCACTAAGCAGTCTAAGTGGTTTACAACTGTACACTAATTGCCCACAATAACTGATCTCGGGAGGATGCCCGGCTGAGCCCCAGCTGAGTCAACCTCACAACCTTGTGGTTTGTGAGTGAGTGGCTGCAGCACCGGCATTTAACCACTGGATATTATCACATGGCGAGGCTTTTTTCCTCCTCCCATGTTTAATTCAAATTTAAAGCATCCAAATAGCATGATTAAGGTTCATACCCTGAGTTTTTCTCCCATCCTTTTCCCATCAGTAAATCACAGTTGCCAGCCTCCCCATGTTATAATCTCCTTACCAGCACACTTGTCCCATCAGTAAAGCGTAATGGTGCCGCCATTTAGCAATAACAGGATATTTCATTATTGCCAAATGGTGGCTCTATGCTGCTTTACTGATGGGACAAGTATGCTGGTTGTGATTTACTGACGGGAGAAGGATGGGAGAAAGGTGTGTGTGTGTCAACCCCAATCAAGCTACAGTGGTACCTCGGGATACGAAATACCCAGGTTACGAAATTTCCGGGATACGAAAAATCCCATAGGAAATAATTGTTCCGGGTTACGAATTTTTTTCGGGTACGAAAAAATTTGTGCTTTTCTCGGGTATTTCACATGGAATCGCGGCTTTTCCCCCATTAGCGCCTATGGCATTTCGCTTACGAAGGCTGTTTCGGGTTACAAAGCGCCGCGGAACGATAATTTCGTAACCCGAGGAAGCACTGTATTTGGATGCTTTAAATTTGAATTAATTACGGGAGGAGGATGGAAGCCTCCCCATTTGATAAAGTCCACTGCACCACCAGGGCTCTTGAATGAGCTTCTAATCCCAAGAATTTTGGATAAGGGAGGCTCAACTTGTATATTCCATCACATATTTCTATATGTGATATCACTTGTGGTAGCTGGTTCCAGTGTCAGTGGGGCTGGGAAGCTGTTCTGCAAAACCTCTAGTAAGGGAAAAGGGGGGGGGGGGGGGGATGAGAGACATTCTCTACAAGAAGGCTCATGTCTGAAAGCAGCCTGAATGTTGTAGTCCTATGTAGTATTCACATTATTACTTTGAATTTTTTTAGAACATGATTGAGAAAAAAAGTTAACCATTTATTTCTATGGCAAGGAGCTAAACGTCTGGCAGCTGTAGTCAGCTGCACTCCAGATGACGCATATTGCATGCAGGGAAGATGGGCAAAATGCAGGACTAGTTGCCAATTTTTGAAGCAGCTGCAACAGATAGATATGATCTCCCAAATTATGGAGAGGGTGATAAAAGTTTAGTTACCTGCTATGGAAAGAATCATCTGCATCTGTACTGGCATGTTTGGTGTGAGGTTTGTTTGGAGTATAATGGCTCTTTGTGTCTTGTACTATTATCATATTTATCAGGTGCACTGATTTCCTTTTTTTTATTTCTGCTGGCTCTAGGATGGAAGTCTGAACAAGCTGTAGGAGTGAGGTGAAGATGCTAATTTTAATTATTCATATTATCAGTAGAAGCATATATCTGGCTAAAATATACTATTTTAATATCTCCATGTTTGTTAATTAAGAATTCAGTGTATTGTGTAGGCCTTAGGATGCATCTAGAATTAATACAATTTGACACCTTTTGAACTGCCATGGCTCAATGCTGTGGGATTCTGGGATGAGTAGTTTTGTGAGATCTTTAGCCACAGCAAACTACAAATCCCAGGATTCCATAGGATGGAGCCATGACAGTTAAAGCAGTGGCAAACTGCATTAATTCTGCACTGTGGCAGAAACCTGAATTGGACTTATATTTATTGCTTAAAGGCATTTTTATTTGTCAGATATTTTATGTTCTTTCTTTCTCTTGTTTTCCTCTTCTGTTTGTGTAGTGTGGGGGGGATTTGGGAGGGATGTTAAATGTTAGCTGTTTTGGGCTTCCTTTTGTAAGCAAATTAAGGTATAGATATATACAAGGAGCCCTGGTGGCGCAGAGGTTAAATGCTGGTACTGCAACCATAACGTTGTAAGCTCGATGCTAGAGGAGGGCTCCAAGGTCCACTCAGCCTTCCATCTTTTTGTAAGTCAGTAAAATGAGTACCCAGCTTGTTGGGAGCAATTGGCTAACACATTGTAAATAGTTTAGGCAGTGCTAATTCACTGATAAGTGCTATAGAAATGTACTTGTTATTGATTATAGTCATGATAGGGAAAATATCATGGCATCCTTTTGTTTTGCGACACTGGGGAATTTAAAATATCAGCATTTATGTACCTTCAGGCTTTTATCTGGCAATTCTCCTTGGCATATTAATGTGTTTTAAATTTGTTGCTGGAACTGTGCATGTTGGAAATTGGTACCTTGGAAATGAAGATTCATTACTGTTCACCTGTTTATCCACTATTTATTGCTTTTTTATTATTATGTGAGCTGGGAAACTCAACCAAAGATTCCAAAACTTTGGGAAGAACTGCCAAGTGAACAATGTGACAACTTCCCAGTGGGCCATAAATCACCTCTTTGCCATGACAGAAACTTTGGTCCAAATCCAGAATTGTAATATTGTATCCAATGCCAGTAAAATTGAGACTTTCTCTCCCTTCTCAGTGCAGTCCTCCATGGTGCCAAGAATCTGCCCCAGGGGATTTCTCAGGCCTCCCCCAGCAAGTTTCAAAGGTACGTGTCAGGGGGAAGTGGAAGTAAGGAGTTGCCAATTCTGTCCAAAACAACAAGTTATACAACACTGCACCTTGGCCTTTGTACTTCTAACAATTTTACAACAGGTACAGCATTCCCAATCAATTCATATCCATACTGGGGAAAGTTATACCTGGTGCATTTTTACCTATTAGACTATGGTTAAAAGCACAGGCTGAAATTCTACATCGTGGTCTGTTTCATAACTTTATGTATCTGTAGCTACACTGCAGAAATGCAAAACAAAAGTTCTGCTAGACACTGGCAAGAATATTCCCAGGCATATCAGCAGTTTCTGATGCACTGTTCACACCTGATGCACATCAAGTAATTCTGGTATGCATTGTGCATTAGTAATGTACACTGAGTACTTTTGATACATACTGTATACTCCTGTTGTGCTCTTGCATTTCCTAACCAGTTTTCAGATGTCCATTGGAAGTGCCCCAATGTGCATCAGTGGCCATTGTACATCAGGGCAGTGACACATCAGTCATGCCACTGGATACCATTGTGCAACTGATGTCTGCATATTGTAGAAACATGGCAGCTTCCATGTGAACACAGACATTGCAAAACTACTCAGTTCTATTTCCTGCACACATAAGTCCACTTCCATAGATGCAAGTCTGATGCTGAATCCCAGCAGTAGTCTTTATCTGAAAAAATATGGTAATCGAACCAAACATCCATTTCAGCCGCCATTTTAAAATTAACATTTTAAATCTGGTCAACAAATTCCATTTTTAAAATAAAATAAAACCATCAGCAAAAGAGTTCCAACAGATTTAGGATATGAAATGAATATGTATTTCTACCTGAATGGTATTTTGTTTTCTCTACATAATTGCTAGACTGTCTGCTCATAGATATGTACATAAACAATAGAGACATGTCCTCTATTTTATCATGTGCATGAGTACATTTGCAGTAATGTTTGTTTTAAATTTGCATCAGTTAGAGTGCTAATGCTGGACAGAGGAGCTAAACTTAAAAATATAAATCTGGAAAACCAGAGCAATGAAACAGAAGCAAGAAGATGAACCTCCCCCATGCCTTTCTCAAAGAGCTGTCACAGCCTCTAATGTAACCTTTATATTATAATATAACTTTTATACGGCTAATGGAATTGAAATTTTATTGCCTCTTTTATTGCAATTTGTCCCCCACATGGCTATGAAGGGGAATACCATCTGCTCGCATTAAAATCCCTCAATACCATCTTAATTGACAATAGAGTAACATCTGAGACAGAATGTAGGCCTATATGAATGTAGGACCCCAACCATCATCAACTTTACCTCCTGCATAATTCTTAACATTTTTGCGTGATGAAGAAGCCAGTGAAGCTTGCAAAGCTTGCATAATGTATTTTGTGCTTTGGAGTTGGCTAAATAAAGGTATTGCTGCTTTGTAGATTTTGTTGTATTTTGCTTCCGTAAGACAGTTACCTAAAGATAGGTTGGACTGGGACTCCCACAGTCCTTCATCCAGCACAGCATATCTGGGGAATGCAGTCTAACTAATCTGGATTGCTGGAGGCTGTATGAACCTTTAATAGATTTAGGAGATTACTACATGTAGCTTTTAAACATCAATTACAATTGGAAAATAGTGCCTTTGGTGACACTTACCACACAATATCATCTCCATCCTCTAGCTTTTGTGTCTCCAAATTAGGGTTTGGGCATCCTTTTTCATTGATGGGGGAAACCCATCAGCAAGTTTCCAGTTACACTGCAGTCTCATTAGCCCTCAAGTGCAAAACGTCACTTATGCAACAGTTCCAATATTGGCAGTCATATGGTGTCAGTGTGGAAGACAGCATGATGGCAGAAATCACCCCAGTCGCACTACTGTGATGACATGCAATAATGGCTGCTCTCAAACCAGTATTTTTCCATTTTTATTAACTAATATGATTGCAACGAGAAGAGGGCTCATGTGGTAATGTCCTTGTTCCCCTTTACATTCTCTTCTGCTTTTTTAAAGCCCTGAAAACTTGTGACCATCACCATAACATGAGAGTTGTTCTTTTGTAAGAACAATTTGGTTCTTGGTTTTTTTTTATAAAAAAAAACAACTGCTTATAGTATAGATATTGTTTAAAGAAGAATTCTCTGTGGAGTATATGTATATGTATTTGTGTATGTATATATATTTCATTTTTACTTTTTCTGTACTTCATTCCTGAACCTGACAGTGTGACTTTAAGTATAGTATTGTGTCAAAATGCTGGCAAAGCATTTCTGGCAACACTTTCTAATAAAAGGCCAATTCTGATTACTTCTACTCTTGATATTCATTTCAGCTGCCATTAATCATGATGAATATGTTTGGCGTGTGAGTCCAACTGCTACGTGTCAGTTCTTAGGAATTCCACTCTCATTTAACATTAATTAAAAACCACTTATTATAAAGTGTTACCAAAATTAATTCCTGGTCTGAAGTCTTGTCTGCCAAAGTCCCAACCTTCAGCAAAGTATTATGGTTGAATTATAGACCCTGGGAAAATGAGCTTTAGAATAGAATGTTAATCTTAGCTGCACAGTCAATGCAACAATACACAAAAGGGAGGACAGATCTGAGGGAGGTTCTGCACTTCTAATAATATCTCTGCCAGCTTTGCATCTCTTTTACCCTTTGCAAGTCTCAAAGCATGAAAGTTACTTAGCAAGCTACAAGTGCGGTGTCAATGTGGCCTCTGACACAACAGGTCTTTAACAGCAAGAGACAGGTTACAGTGATCAGACACAGGATATTAACCTAACTGGCAAGTCAGCATCCTGTTGCTGAGGTTGTACAGACACACCAGGGCATGTCTTTGTGATGGGGCCCAGCAAAGTTCCCATTAATTGAAAGGAGGCAGGCATATCTTGAAGCAGCCATATCCTTCTTTGAAAAACAAAACAAGAAAAATCTATTTGTTCTTCTCTTGTTCTAGAGATAGCAAGGCAGGGTGGAGGAAATGGTCCATCCCTCCCTCACACAAAGAAGGTATGGGGAGAAAGGGCTCCTCTGCTATTTTCTGCAGGGGTCCTTTCACACTACACAGTTAAAACACTTCGGCTGCATCCACACTGCAGAAACAATCCAGGTTGACACCACTTTTACTGCCATGGCTCAATGCTATGGAGTTCTGGGAATTGTAGTTTTGTGAGACATTTAGCCTTCTCTGTCAGAGAGGTCTGGTGCCACCACAAACCACAATTCCCAGAATTCCATAGCATTGAGCCATGGCAATTAAAGTGGAGTGAAACTGGATTATTTCAGCCATAAAGGGGCCATTCAGACTACCTTTTACCCTGGATCGGAACCCGGATTATCCACGGGAAGTTCATATTCGACCCGAATCTCCCACAAACGAATCTGAGGCTTGCACATCCATTGAGGGGCAAATGCCCCTTAGCGCAGGTCATTTGGAAGCGGAGTAAAAGCTGTATCTTTTTTTTAAAAAAACAGGTCCGGCGAATATGAACTTGTCCCTGATCATGATCGGGTCAAGTTCAGGGGAGGGATTTAGGTTAGAGGGAGGGCAGAGGACCGAACATGCCTCCCCTTCATCAGAGTGACTGAGGAGGATGAAGCCGGGGGAAAGAAGGGGGCCATGGAGGGCAGCATTGGGAGGAGGAGAAGGAAAAGGCAGGATACACACAGTTATTGCTGCAAGGTCACTTGGCCTGGGAATGGAATGTGGATGGTTGAAACTGGCTGGGCTTGCAATAGGTTATAATAGTGAAACCAGTGCTTACTGATGTACTATTATCTACTGCATTCAATCCAAATGTCAAAACTTTACACATTACATGTTAGGGCAACATGAATGGGAGAGTTCTCTTACACTGATTTTTCTGAGGGGGCTTCTAGACTGTAGAAATAATGCAGTTTTGACACCACTTTACGTCCCATAGCTCCATCCCAGGGAAACTTGGGATTTGTAGTCTTACATGGTCTTTTGCTTTCTCTGCCAAAGTGTGCTGGTGCTTGGCAAAAGTACAAATCCCAGGATTCTGTAGGATGGAGCCATGGCAGTTAAAGTGATGTCAAACTGCATTATTTCTGCAGTGTATATGAAACCTGAGTTTCCTATAGGCATCCAGCTGGCTCTTGTGCAAACAGAAGGTTGAATTAGACAAACCTTTTTCTACAAATGCAAACACTATCTGTAGCACGTTACCTTGGGGGTAACATGTTACTCCTCCAAAGTAACATAACAGTTGCTAAAATTGTTATGTTAAAAATTAGTAAGAGTCTCTTATTACACCTGAAACACTCCATTTGGGGAAATCTGGAGCATTTTTAATTTAAAAATAAATATTTTAAAGTAACTAAAAGGTAACATGTAAGTAATGAGCCACACTTTAAATACTGTAATGCATTTCAAATGACCAGTTACTTTTCGAAATAATGTTCTGAGTCATAAACAACCATGTTTCTTCTTACGCACTTATGTTTATAATCTTACTTACTCACTGCAAAACCATACCTCTCCTAATCTATTTGTGTTCAAGATATTTAAAAATAAAAAAGGAGTGAATAAACAAGTTATACAAGAAATCTTGGGGTGGGGAAAGCTCTTTTCAAAAAAGTACAAACATTGCCTTAGGGTCTGATGTGGCTGTCTGAATGTTCACTCAAATGAGTGATATCATTTAAGAAATTGCTGGCCTCTACTAAAAATAAAATAAATTCACGATGAGCTTTTCTTCCTTTTCCAAGCCAACTGGTACACACCTTATTCAAGCATCTGCCTGCAGCAACATTTCTTTTTTAAAAACTGCCAGGAACATGTTAATAGAAGACTATAGATGTAATCTTAGATCTGTGATTTGCCACTGGATAAGGCAGAAATAAGAGAGAGGGGGAGAGAGAGAGACAGAGAGAGAGAGAGAGAGAGAGAAGGGTAGGGTAGGTTTAAAGTGATAATTGAAAGGACTTTGGGCAATCAGTTCGAAGTCCTCAGCTTTCTCCACCCAAACTTCAGATTCACTTGTTTCATCTGTAGCCCACTTTAGCTTCCGAACAAATAATACTACAAGTCAATGCATACATAGACATGCAAACATGTTGGACTGAGCAAAGCTCCATCCGATGAATATGTCTGGCAGGGCTTTCTTCTCTGTTTCCGTTGCTTTATGCCAGCACATACTTATGACATGTACAAAAGAATTTTCTCGTGTTATACCAACAACAAACAAAATCACTAATGCAGGTGATTCATGCAAAGAACATTCCCAAATGTGAAAGTAGATATCAAGTATCTGATTACAGTGTTCCAGTCAATGCCTGGAATCCAATTGAAAGCCCAAAGTAGAGTAGACTGACTCAGTCAATGGAATTTACCTTAGGGTACAGCCACACAAATTAAAGCAGTTTTTCACCACTTTAACTGCCATGACTCTTTCCTACAGAACCCTGGGATTTGTAAATTAGTGAGATATTGAGTCTGGTCTGTCAGAGAGCTCTGGAACCTCACCAAACTACAGATCCCAGGATTCTGTAGGTTAGAGTCATGGTAGTTAAAGTGGTATCAAACTGCATTACAACCATAGTGCACACAACCACAGCGTTCACTTATTAAGTTTCCATTAATTAAATAGATCTATTCTGGTTAAAACTACTCATGGGATTTATGCCTAATTAATTTCTTCACCATTGTGTATACATGCCCTGGAACAGAATGAGTTGTAACTGTGGTCTGTGCAGTCTAGTTACAAATTAGGTGAGTGAACATTATGTGCCGTGATTCATGGTATATGGTTGCAGGAACGTAGTCAGGGAGGGGTCCGTGGGGTCCGGACCCCCCCTTCCGTTAGATACAATGAATGGAGCGCGCTGCCGCAACCAAAGCCCATTATAATGGTGGCACTTAGTCTGCCCCCCCTTCCTAAAATCCTGGCTACGTCCCTGATGGTTGGAGGAAATTGTGTTTTCCTCAGACAGTAATTCACATAGTATAAAGAAAGAGGGCTATATTAGTCTTTTATTTTTAAAAAAATTGAGTTTTACTCAATTAATTGGTGAATCAATTAGTTCAATTTACATATGAGTAAAACATCTGTTCTCAGCCAAAACGCTTTGGTTTACCAATAAGTCAGAACAAGACCAGAGAGAAGTGGAGTGCGAGGTTGTCTGCACTTTTCTTTTTAAAATAAAATTTAAAGTATATAATCATCACTGTAAAAAAATGTTGTCTGATTATTTAATAATTTTAATAGTCAATCTATAAATTAATATGCGAAGGGTTTATTGTTTAATTGCACCTAAAACATTACCAGAATTTCTGCATTAGAAATTTATTTTGCTACTGTATAAAAACCAGGGGGGTTAAGTGGAAAAGAGATACCAAGCAAGAACTTGACAATAAGAGCTGTTCAACAGTGGAAAAGTCTAGTCTCCTCAGAGTGTTTTGCTCTCCTTCTTTGAGGTTTTTAAACAGAGGCTAGGTGTGAAGTTGAAGGCTGGATGGCTATCTGTTTGGGATGCTTTGATTTTGTATTCCTGCATGGCAGATGGTTGGACTGAATAGCCCTTGTAGTTTCTACCAACTCTATGATTCTATGAAAATTTGAAGCAGGAGTGGGAAATTGTGGTACTCTAGACTTTTTTTTTTGAGTACAGCTACCATAAGCCTTCAATTTTAGGTATTTACTAGAACTAATGGGAGTTAGTTAGTCCCAAAAAATCTGGGGTTGCCCACCCCTGAATTAGATACACGCAATGAAATGATTTTCTTTCAACTAGTACATAGGCAGTTAGCAAAACATGCTGGTGAATTTCCAAGCTGATATTAGAAAAGTTGATATTTGTAGATACTAAAGAGTATTATGTGGTATACATACTACAGAGTATCTATTCAGAGTATTTATATAGTTATATATATGACCTTTTATTTTGGCCCTTTATATAACTGTGAAAAGCTTATTAACAGATAAAGTCACTTGGATGTAGTTAAATTATCTTGAAATTCAGCAGTGGTGAACTATATTAAAACCAGCGCCATGAGAGTTTCAGTTGATGGCACCAAATGTTAGAAAAAGAGAAGCAATAACTAAGGGGGGATACAGACAGGTGGCTCCATGCCGTCCGTCTTTATCCCTCGCTGGCACCGCACCAACTGCAACGCTAGGCACCGACACGCTGCCTAAAAAGAAGCTGCCTAGAGCACTATGTTAATATGACAGAAAAATTGATAACTCAGTAAAAATTATCATCAGAATCCTATATCACCTGTTACTTAACATAACTTTCTGTATACTTAGCTAAGTAGCAGAAAGGCTAAGTAACCTTTTTACTGAATTGCAAAGGTGCATAACAGGACACTGAGAAGAACACTCAATGTACATTAGTAGAGCTTGATGCACATCAGAACCCCCTCGCCAGTGTCCCATCATGAACTGGGGGTGTCTGCTGCACACCAGTTACTTTGTGGACTTTGCTACATAGTAATATTACTGCAGCCCACTCCTGCAGTAATCCCCAAACTTTGGTTGTCCAAGTGTTTTGCACTTCAGCTCCCAGAAGATGAAGTCCAAAACATCTGAAAGACCAAAGTTTGGAAACCATTGCTCTACTGGAGACAGACATTATGGTACTGCCCGATTCTAATTTATGGAGCCAGCATGGTGTAGTGGTTTGAGCATTGGAGTATGGTCCAAAAACACACTGCAGAAATGATCCAGTTTGATCTGGGAACTGTAGTTTTGTGAGACATTTAGCCTTTCCTATCAGAGAGCTCTGGTGCCACAATAAACTACAATTCCTAGGATTCCCTAGAACTGAGTCAGGGCAGTTAAAGCAATGTCAAACTGGGTTGTTTCTGCAGTGTGTTTTGGACCTATGACTCTGGAGACCAGGCTTCCAGTCTTAGCTAGGCCTTGTAAACCCACTGGGTTACTTTGGGCTAGTCACATTCTCTCCACCTCAGAGAATGGCAATGGCAAACCCTTTCTAAAGAAAATTACCAAAACCCCCAAAAAAACCCAAAAACCCTATGGTGGTTTGCCTTAGGGTCTCCATAAATCCGAAACAACTTTGAAAGCACACAACAACAACAAACAATTCAAATTCACTAATTGTAAGTCCACCTATGGAGATGTAACTCCCACTCAGGATTTTGGCTTATGTTTGTTAGACAGAACAAAATAGTATGGCTACCAGCAAATTGTACACTTGCTTTAATTTAGCCCTCAGGAAAATTTGCTCTCCTTAACACACACTGTTCTTATATACACCTACTTCATTTCCAAACGATTTTACAGAACTGAATGGTATAGTGGTGTTTAGATGAATTTGTGGATAAGTGAAGCTTACTATGAGAAGCAACCACAAAAATGACAGTTTAAGGCTGAGGTAGTAACACAAACGCCACAATTGTCCTGTTGTTACCATTTACAATAAACACACAAACCCCAATCTATTGTTTATGGTAGAACTGAAATGTGGTGGTGAAGTCAGGAGATGCCCTTTGGGAGAGCTATAATGAACAATAATTTAGCAAGACAAATGTTCTTTCTAGTGTCAACCAGTGGGAAAAAATATACACAACTCACAGCAATCAAAACATTTGCACAAATGAGGTCAGATCTCCATGGCTTAAAAACTCCATACCTAGAATTTGAAGAAGATCTAGGCCCCATTCCCACTGGGCATATAAAGCGACGTATATTGCTGCGAGTCTGGATTGGATCAAGTTTCCGAGTAGTATTCGAATCAGGTGTATCGTTCCCATTACAAAAGGGAGCAAACGGACTCGGTTTTTCTTGACCCATGTTCTCGTTCCCATTGATATTTATCCGTTGTATTTTGACACGGGTTTTTTTGTTCCCTGTTCCCATTGCCTTTCTGGAACTGTTTTTTTAAAAGCTGTCAATCAAGCGCTTAGGCGATTAGATGTCAGAGTGACGTCTAATCCCCCCTTCTTCTTATCTCCCCCCTTCTTCTTCAAACCACCCCAATATGCAGCAGCCACCCACCCCTTTTCTGTCTCAAGAAAGGAAACAAGGCTGGATGCAGGAGCCACATTCATTATTAATAATAATAAATATATTATTAAATTCAAAAGTCAGAATCCTCCATGCCATAATGTGATTTCTATGTGTGGTTATAAAAACTGGACAGTGAAGAAAGCTGATAGGAAGAAGATCAACCAAATTGAAATGATCAATGATACGTACAGTATTTATACTTCAGGATCATGTCTACTTTTTACATAGCTGCCCTTCCAAGTCCTAGGAAGGATACAGGTGGGCAGAAAGGAGCACCAAGACACCGCCCCTTGCTGCCCCAGATGGAGGTCACAGCAACCTCCAGGAGTTCTAAAAAGAACTCTTTTAGGGTGTGCACATGATGACATTATCACCCTTGCGTGCAACTATAATATCCGTGCAGCACCACAACTTTTGGGGGCTGCGGCATGCATACATCATCATGCCGGCCCCGTGTGGATGGGGATGTGCCATGATGGTGCTGGTGGTGCACAGTAGGGCTAGTATGCGGACGCTCTGCATTCCCGAGTGCTAAAATCAGACACGTGATGGTGCTTTTTGCCCGTCTGTATCAGACCCTAGTCGTCTTCTTATTTCTTGACTGCAGTCTCCATTCTGACTGATGACTGAGCCACGGTATGGAAAATTTTGGACTATTTCAATGTCTTGATCATATTCTTTAAATTTATGTAAATAATTGGTGGTCATTAATTTTGTTTTCTTAATGGTCAAATGTGAACTGCTTTGATGTTTCTTCCTTGACTTTCTTCAGTAATTGTTTCAAGTCTTTGCTGTTTTTCTGGTAGTACAGTGGGTCTTTGTTGTCATCTCGGGTTTGGTTCCAGGATCCCCTGTGGACAACAAAATCTGTGGATGCTCAAGTCCCATTAAATATAATGGCATAGCAAAATGGTGACTTTTAAATAAAATGAAAAATCAAGGCTTGCTATTTGGAATTTATACTTTTAAAAAATATTTTCAAGCTGTGGATGCTTGAATCCATACATTAAAAAAAATCCATGGATATGGGGGGCAACTTTAGTATGGTGTTAACTGCATATCATAAATTATTGATGTTCCCTCCTCTAATTTTCATACTTCCACCAAATCTAATCCTGCTTTACATGTGATACATTTATCATACAAGTTAAACAGATAAGGTGATAAAATGCAACCCCCTTGTCAATTGGAAACTATTGTGTTTCTCTGTACAGTATTCTGTCCTAGCAGTAGCCTCTTGTCCTTACAGGTTGTGCATTAGGACAATCAAATGTTGTGGCACAGTCATTTCTTTAAGATGCTCCATAGTTTTTCATGAACTATACATGAACATGAAATTAAAGGCTTTGCTATAGTCTGTAAAGTGCAGGCTTGTTTCTTTATTAATATTCTTTGGTGTGTTGTATTATTCAATGTATCTTTGCAATATGGACCCTAGTGCCTCTTCCTTTCTTGAACACAGCCTGGACATTTGGCATTTATCTCTCCATATATGGTAAAAGTCTTTGTTGTAGAATTTTGAGTATCACTTTGCTTGCATGGGAAATTATTGCAATGGACCTTTGATTACTACGATCCCTGCTGTCTCCTTTCTTTGGGATTGAAATGTATATTGTTTCCAATCTGTGGGTCATTGTTTTATTTTCCAGATTTGTTGACAGATTTAGTTAAAATTAGAGCAGATTCAGTCTCTGTAGCTTGATGGTATATTGGTATGCCATCTGTTCCTTGATTCCTCCAAAGTGCTCTGAGTGCAGTTTCCACTTCACTTTCTAAAGTTGGAGGTGCATCTTCATATAGTTCTTTTTCAAATGAATCTGTCATCTCTTTGATATAGTTCTTCTGTGTATTGTTTCCATCATCTTTTTATTTCTATTTGATCAGCTTGATACAACTTGGAAGTTTCGTCTATTGACAATAATTCTTTCTTCATTTTGGATTGTCTCATCATAGGATCTTTGTGTGTGTGGGGGGGGATATAGCAATGCCTCCTTCTGTGCAGTACTAACAAGTGTTAGCTATGGTGCCACTGCCAACATCTCTGAGAGATCCTCTACCATTGTCATCCTCCCTACTGCTGTTGCCTAGTAGTTGCTGAGCACATTTACTCTGGCTCCTCAGCAAAAAGTTTATCTGACATTGGAGACCCTGCCAGCACCACTGCAGTGATCAGCATAGCTTTTTACTATGGAGCATGCAATTCCATCACCGCAGAAAGGTAGTGCCATTGGTGGGGAAATGTTGCCTACTCCCAAGTAGCGAGTTTACCAGTGGTGCAACAAAACCAGGCTCCATTTTGCTCCTGCAGTCATGATAATGCTAAGATTTTAGTGTGAGTTTTGTCATTTAAAATTGGGCATGCTCTGAGTACTACATTCTTTTCTTTGTTGTTTTTTTAAGTGGACAAACAGGTTTACATTCATTTTCTTGTTTTGTCCTAACATATCAGTACTGTTGAAGCAGCTGGGTGGAATGGCAGTTGAGGAGAGAGAGAACATTAGTGGTGTCCTATTTATCTGAAACTGAACTGAAGTTTCAGCCATGGAATAAACTGCCCTGGGGGTGGACTTTCCTTCTTTGGAGGACTTTAAATGCAAGTTGGATGAACATCTTTCAAGTAGGCTGTAGTTGTGTATTCCTGCATGGCAGGGGGTTGGACTACATGCCCTTGCAGCTCCTTCCAACTCTAAGATTCTATGACTCTATAAAAATAATACACATTACTGTCTAAAGGGTCACCGCCGTGAGATCATTATGCCCACTGTCTAAAAACACTGGTTCTTTTACTCTCTTTTCCAAGAAACATTCTTCATGAAATAAGTCTTTCTTCTTCTACTTGGAAAAGGGGGAAATTTTAAACATATGTTCCAGTGAACATAATGTCTGTTCTAATTTTATACTTTGTGCAGTCACAGAGGTGAGCTGGGATAATGGATTACCAAGATCCCCTTCATCACTTCATAGTTTCTTTTTCGGTTTCCACTTCCCACTAATATACACAATATGTAGCACTAAGTGATGAAAACAGGAAGCTTGCTTCCATGACAAATGCAAAAATCACAACACAGTGAAAGAGAGTCCATTTAGCACGCTGAAGATCTACGTGGAAACAGCTTCCCTTCCTTTCTCATCTATTTGACACAAGCATGTTCAAGAATATTGTATTAAAGATTTCTCTATAAATACTCTTATCAGGGGTTTCCCTCCTCCTTTTTTAAAAAAAAAACTATTTCAGATAGTGTTCCCTGACTTCTCTTGGAATATGCAGGGAAATCTGGTGAATGTTACAATTGTTTTGCAGACAGGAAGTGACTGCATTATTAACACTATCCAGAAGTGAGGGGTGATAAACCTTGGCACGGCTACAGACAGAAAAGCTGGGCAAAATGACACAAGGCGCTGTGGAATATATTTTGCAGTTCAAGGAAGAAAACCCACATGAACTCAAAACACACCCCATCCAAATAAACCTTGTCCTCTGCAGACTATAAACAGAATGTGTTCAAGGCAAAATATATATATTAGCTATGGCAGGGTAGTGAAATGAGATATTTTGCTGTTCCAATATAAATGCTGGATATGTTTTACTCGGAGTTTATATACACTTCAAAATATGGTCTCCTTTTAATCCACCCTGATAAAGACAAGTTGTAGCTACCATCTTGAATTTATCTTGCGAGAATTTCCTGCTGCTATTATCTCACGATTCTGGCAGCTTAATTGAGGCTGAATGCTGCTAAATCCACATAAAATGAAAAGACGTATACTGGAAAGAAAAAGAAGGGAGGAAATACCCTTCTGAGTTTTCTTCAGTTTTAATCTGAAACTTGATAGGATACATGGATTTCTACATACTGTCCATGTGTCTGCTTACTGTGTAACTTGAACAACTACCTTCACTTCTCTTGTGGTATGAAAGCTGGTTTATGAATTTCACTTATTTTATACAAAGTTCAAAACAGCACATTGAGATGAAACATCCCTTTCTCCACCCCTAACCCCCATATATTCAAAAAGATAGTGTGAATATACAGTATTATCCAAACTATAATTTATTATCAGCTCTAATGTTGAGGAAGAAAAGAAGTCTAGTTCCTCTTTTAAAAAATAAATAAAATGGATACAAAAATTCTATTCAGTTCAAAACTTTTCCCCCCTTCATGGATTTTGGAAAATCAGAATATTTGGGTTGGCTTATGTAATATTTTTGCTTCATGCATTTAGCCCATTCAGGCATAATCAGCAGCAGGAAAGGTCATTAAGCTTTGTTCCATGTTCCTAACTCAGCATGTTAGGTAGCCAAGTGCAGATTTTGGTGACCTCCAAGTGATTTAAGCTTAGGTAACTGAAACAATGGAAGTATAACAGGATACAAATTAAGTACAAAATGTTTTAACATAATTGTGTATTTCTGCTGTTTTCTTTTTTTAAAAGGCATAATATTTTAAATTATTGCTGCTTCAAATATAATATTATGTTTTAATTGTGTAGTTAAAAAGATGCTTTAACTCTGGCATGTTTTTAAAGTTGTGGATACACAGACATATGCACATGCATTTAATATACCAATAATATTTATAAAGCATTTTGCTATATACATAATGTAAAGCCTAGCATCTTATTGTATATAATATACAGAGTCTGACATCTGTATTTGAATAAATGAGGCTATCCAAGTATCAGGTCCAAAATGATTATGACCTGACTAATGGTTTGCATCTTCACACCTTCAAAAATAAAATAAAAGCAAAAATAATTTTGAATAGAACATGAATGGACTCATCTCTAATTAATGCATACCTAATGAGTCTGTAAAATGAAGCATTTGGAACCAATTTGCCACTGGTTTAAAGCATCTATAGGCCAGAGGAAAAATACTATAAGGTCCAATCTCCACTGCAGAAATAATCCAGTTTGACACCGCTTTAACTGCCCTGGGTCAACGCTAGGGAATTCTGAGAATTCCAGTTTTATGAGACATTTTGTTTTCTTTGTCACAGAGCTCTGTTACCACAATAAACTACAATTCCCAGGATGCTCTAGCACTGTGCCAGGGCAGTTAAAGTGGTGTCAAACTGGATTATTTCTGCAGTGGGGATTGGACCTTGGGATAAGGAGAGTGGTGAATTCATTAGAACCAAAAATAACTAACTTAAAAAGCAGAATGTCTTCCATTTTTATTGTAAAGATATTGGATTGCTGTTCAAAGCTAGAATAGACCCAATGAATGATGAGATTTGCATTGAAGTTGACTTGCCATTCAGCAGTTGATTCAATGGGTCTGCTCCATTAGGATTCACAGTTGTGTTTAGGCCTTCGTCATTGTCAGCCTAAAGACCCTGAAAGCACCAGATCCCAGAAGCTAAGCAGGGTCAGCCCTGGTTAGTATTTGGATGGGAAGCTGTGAAGGGTTATCAGGTGCTGTGGGCTATATTTCAAAGGTAGGCAGTAGTGATCCTTCTCCTTCTTTCATGCTCCCTCTTGTTATGCTTTTATTTTGTTAGAAACAACAGTTGTATGCTAAACGAAATGGCATTATTTTCCTGGCAATGCCACCAGAAAAACCACTCTACTAAGTGTATTTATTTCTTCCTTTTTGCAAGGCTGAACATCCATCCGTCATGTGTTACTAAGGGGAGATATATGAAAATTCCATTTGTTAATCGTCTTTGTATATGTGAGGCAGTTCCAGATACCCTCCAACATATTGTTTTTCTTTGCCCATTATATCAAAAACCGAGAAAGAATTTGATAAAGAAACTAATGGAAATGAACTACTGTGTAATGGATATAACTTTAGTGCATTTATTGGAGGATTGCAATGAGCAGATTACACGAGTGATGGCAAATTTTCTAATGGAGGCAACAAAAATCTGGTATAAATTGAACAACTGTAGTCCATAGAATTACATGTTACACGGACGGAATTTTAAAGTATTTATGTTAATGATTTTAGTTTAAAATTTTAACTTGTATGATGTTTTTTTTTATTTGAGATGCCTAATAAAGGTTATGGTATGGTATGGTATGGTATTTATTTCTCTCACATTGGAGATTGTAAAGTTGCTAGACATTTAACTGTATAAATATTTATTATAAACACTGATTGAGAGGATCTGAAATAGTCATCTGGCTGTGTGAGCATCCTCCACTTCCATCCAAAAATCTCCCTAGAAACTTTTGTTGAAACTGTGCCAGTAAACTATAAGCTAAATAGTTATTATTTTCTAAATTGTGGATGCTTTTAGTTAAAAATTGGTTTCAAATGCTATATTTTAAGGATTTGTCATGCAAGAAAATAAAGATGCGCCTCACAAGGAAAATCCTATATAATGGATTAGAAGATGAACCAAATCCCAATGTTTATTCGGTCTAATGGAAACAAAGAATAAACTCACAAACTTATCACAATGGAGAATTGTGGAAGAAGCCATAATAGGCCTCTTCTGACAGCCAGTGAAAAATAACATTTGTGCCTATAAAAAATCCCTCATGTCTATATTTCATGCTGAAAAGCCAATAAGAGATTTCAGCCAAACATTTTTATCACTACACTATCTTGATTTATATTCTGTTTGAAGTCCTCAAAATGAAACTTTCAATTTACCTCTGCAAAGTGTAGAATTATTTTTACTTTCTCTGGATGGGGGCAGCCAAAAAGGCAATGCCAGACTAATGAGCAACTATAACTACAGAGGTCTCACAAGTTTTTCTACACACTTTTACATTTAGACTATGTTTACAGCATACAGAGAAAGGGAGGGAGGGGAAGAACATATAACACAATCTTGAAAGGACTGGGGATTTGGTCATGGAAACTCTTTTCTTATGAAAATACTAGACAAAATTTTAAGCCCACGTCAATCCACAATATTTGTCACCATGCAGAATTTTCAGTTTTAGAAATCTTATCCATCTTACTTTCCAAAAGCTCTAATTTTCTAGCTTTTACGTGGGGCTCATGGTAGCCATCAGCACCCTTGGGCAGCTTCTGAGAGTCCTAAAAAGTCTTACTGATGGTGATGTAGCCTATTACTTGGGACTTCCTGGCTTACTGAATCTTATAGTCCAGGGTTTTGCCCAGTTTTACATTTCCTTCCATGCTTTGCTAGAACAATGCTAGATCAGGGAGGGCAGATTATGGGCAGTGAAAAATGGAGGCTTGTTTACAACTTCACATTGAAGATCTTGACCATGGTGCCATTGGCTAGCATCCGTATGCCACAGAAGGCAACATGGGAACTGATGGGAAATGATCTAGGGGTTGTCATGATAGGAGGAGAGATGGGAAAGCTGTGTCTTTCAGGAGAGAAAGCTACCCTGCCACAGCTAGAGAGCCATCAAGGCAGCTTTTCCTCCTGAAACAGATTATTTTTGCTGTGGGCCCACACTCTGTTATGTACTGCTTGAAAAAGCAACATAAAAAAACCAAACTCAAACTTTGAAATTGTGAACCTGAATCTTTGAAAAGGAGTGCAACACCATTCCAAATATACTTGACCAGAACTCTCAGTCTGCCTTCCAAATGATCAGGATCACCCCTGTCCAGTGGTGTGTCACTAGTGTGGTGCAGGGAGTGTGGACCACACAGGTAACACCCTAAGGAGGATGACACAAATGCTCCTCAAACATCTGCCTTTTGGCAAAAACAGGTTGTGACATTCACCTGTGTCCCTTTAAAATGCTGAAGAGATGGTGTGAGTTGGGTGAGGCTCAGTGGGAGGATAAAGGAGAGCCATGGCAAAATGATGTGAAACCGGATTATTTTTGCAGTGTGGATTGAGCTAGAGACTCCATCAGTCAATAGCTCACTTACCAAATAGGAGTTCCCCTGCACCATGTTTTGAAAACAGACCTCCAAACAAGGCTAAATCCATCATAAAATGCTGCCTCAAAGTCATGCTATCACCATTATGAGGCAGTGATAAGAGAATAAATTCACTTCCTTCTCATATCCCCAATGGAGATCTTGGACATCACAGGGAGAAATCGCACTGATATTTCCATTCTCAGAGGGCATTCAGTGTGGAAGAAGATACATAACTCTGTGCCTCTCTTTACAGGAAACAGGACACTGCAATTTGGGAGAGGCATCTAAATTACATCTGAGGAGAGCATCTAACAGGGCCAGCCTATGGGATAAGTAGGGGTGGTATCTTACCACAGAATGATGGGACAGAAAGTCCCCTTCCTCAGACCACAGATTCCCAGTACTTATTATCCCTGGCCATTTGCTATATCACTATTCTCTGCTTGTTATCATCTGATCCCAGTAAATTGGATATTCAGATGAACAAAAACATTGGCTGACCTCCTCTTTGGCCAGCAGGCAAACACCTCTTTATGTATTCAGGCTTTGGGCTTTTTTCTTTTTTCTTTTTTTCCTCTCTTGTCTTTCTTTTCATTTGTTACATTCTGAATGCTTTAAAAGTGTTTGTACTAAAATACAATTTTTAATGTGATAGCTACTTAAATTTTTTTGAAAAGTTTTTCTTAAGTTTGTGATTGATTTTTATTTGTATTGTGTTTTCATTTGTGTTGTAAGCTGCTTGGGTCATACATGATTGGATGAATGAATGAATGAATGAATGAACGAACGAATGAATGAATATACTGTATGCTGCACAGCAACAGAGAGAGATGGATTGTCTTTGGGGTTAGTCTGTCATGATGAGCAACCACTGCAGTTCCAAATGTTACCAAATGTTACTATTATGCCACCAGTGACCAGAGGAAAAAGTAGGGAAGATCCAAAGGAAAGCATATCAAGAACCATCTTCTCAGAGCAGGCTTTGACTTCTGTATATGGCAGATGGAGCCGATGAACCTCCTGCCAAGCCAGTTTCTCTGTAAATGGGAGACCATAAGAATTGCCTTGCTGGCTCTGACTGCAGCTGAAGGATTCTTACTAATCCAGTTTTGTGATGTCCTGGGAACTATGTGAGGTGGACCACTGAGTCTGCCAATGCCAAGGAATTTAGAATGTTATGCAACATGAAAACACTTTCAAAGGTGTCTTTCAGTGCAACACACTTTTCAAGCAAAGGTGGCAATCAATTTGATGTGCCCTCATTCACACCAGCCTTAACAACACACAAGGAAATCTTTGTCCTTTTGTTTACTGTACTTGTTATATAGTTGGTGGTGCACAAAACCAAAACTAAAGCTCGTATGGAGTTTCAGAATTTAAAACAACAAGTCTCCTCGCTTCCTATCCACTGAACAAAAACGTAGACGGCATGGGGGCGTTCACTTCCTTCAGTGTTCATTGCATAAGCTAAAAAAAAAAACACCAACCCCACAAAGTAAATGAAGGCTCTCCTATTGTCTTGTATAAACACTCTTTTGTTGCTTTCCAGCTTAATGAAAGCTTTATATGGATTTCAATAAAGAAAGCACTGTAAAGAAAAGCTGGAATCACAACTCAAATTAGACCAGCTCTCTTGCACTGACTGGTGCATGGAAACTAAAGCCAACAATGTCAGAACATATTTGTATTGGAAACTAAAGTGATCCATTGTGAATTTTGACAGGCCAGCACTTCCAGGTTATGCATATCTTGGTGACAATAACAGGACTGGATTTATTTTGGCTAAAACACTATAGAGATTTAAATTCTATCTCCCCCCTCCTGCAACATTTGGTGCACTGAGTCATCAAACATTATTCCTGTCATAACACTTTCCTTGTTAAATGTTCCTTTTTTGTTCTAAATATTTTCCTGGTTTTCTTTCTTATTATTTAAAACTTTTGTTTTACTAATATGAAAAACTCATTAGACAAAATGGTTGGAGCCCTTTTTAAAAATTTGATTGGTTATACATCATCAATACATCTTCACTCACTCACTTGAAACAAAGGGATTCACAGTGGTATTGTCTATGCATCTGTCCTTTGCTACCAAAGAATACTGAAATCCAAAAGGGAGCTACAAATATGTAAAAGTGACTCTTGAAACAAGACTGTTTCAACCAGAGACCCCTTTCCACTGCATAAATTATTACACTATGATTTCACTTTAACTGCAATAGTTGTATCCAATGGAATCCTGGGACTGGGGTTTGATGAAGCATTATAGTTCTCTAGCAGGCAATTCTAAAAGCCTTATTGTATGAGAAAAGAAAGCCAGTATGGAGTGGGAAGATTGCAGCTTTCTCCGTGCCCCTCCACATGCTATCATACCACTTCTGTTATCTTTCAGAGGGAGGTCATAAAAGCATGTACTTTGTTGCACTGGAAAAATCCATTTGACATAAGACATGCTTTTATGACTGACTCCTGCTGGAAGAAAATAGATGTGCTATGACAGCATGTGGAGAGGCGCAGAAAAAGCTGCTACTCTCCCCCTGGACTTTGGCTTACTTTTCTCATGTGATAAGACCCAAAATAAGTTAGGGAGTACCCCTCCCTAAATTGCAAATCTCAAAAACGTGTCGTATATTTATAGAAATGTGAGAGGTGGACAAGCAAATATACTGCAGGCAAGAAATCTGTCTCATACATTAAATGCTAGGATAGTTCAGTGACAAAAGAAATAGCATAAAAGGTTCTCTGATGCTTTGGCACACAGGAAAGTTACAAGTAAGGAAGTGCTGGATGTAATTAAAGTTAAAAATAAGAAGACTCAAGGAAGCATATCTGCTGACTTTTAGAAAGGCTTTTAACTAATTTCAGAGGACCATCTCTGAATGAATTATCTGACATTCCTGCAGAGAGACCAAAATAGTGGTTATAGTCAAACTCAGTAAGGATAGCATTGTGTTGGAATCATTCTGTCTAGTTTAAATCCTTAGCCAGGATATGAAATAATCCAAAACTTTATTAGCTCAAAGACTATTGGATTCTATATTAACTGTGATCATAATGTGTTATTTTGAGAAAGCAAATTGTGAATAATATACAAAATCAATTGAATGTTAATGCATGTTAGGAACTATTCCTTTATACACTTTGTTGTTACATCAGAGAAAGTCTTTGACCATTGTAATGGAATTTATTTTCTTCATTTATTGAGCATATGAAATTTGGCTTGGGTTTTCTCCAGGCAATAGTATCAAAATATGACTTTTGTACTCCATTTCATCTTAGATATTCTGTTTTATATACTAAGCTGTTTTGACTCCCATTTAGGAGAAAAGCAGCATAAACATCAAATAAATAAATAAATCTCCAAGGAGAGAAGATAATATTCAACAACCGCAGGTCCTGCAAAGCTGAAATTGGCTGGAGTTCACATGTAAATTCCAAATAAAACATGTGAGTCTTTAAGATCCCACAAGACTCTTTATCGTTCTTTCTGTAAAGAACAAAACTTTCCATCCAGTTATGTGATTGTGCTCATGCAAAGCCCATTGCAATAGCAGTTTGCACATTTCCAAATTAGTTCAAGGGTATTATTCAATACAATTTGTATTGTACAAATGGGATGGGGGTGTATGAAGTAAACAAGCAAATTCAGTTATATAGCAGCTCTTAGTAAAAATAAGGCAGAGGAACAAATGTACCTGTCCTCTCAGCCAAGCTAATGTAGTAGCTCTGCTTCTAACCACTCCTTCTCCTGCAGCCTGATAGAAGTGAGATTCAATGTGCCTGATCTCCAATATTTTATTTTAAAGCTGAACAATTCATACTTGTTATCCCTGTGTCAATAAGACAATTTAAATGTTTGGACTATGCAAGATTATAATACAGCAGTTTTATAACATGGAAGAAAAAAATTGAAGATAAATGTATACTGTACACAGTGTTGGAATTTGAATACACGCTTGAATGGAAAGGAACAGAGAACCTTACCTGCTGCCCTGTACTTTCTCATTTGTTACCCTCCTGAGATGGACTTTTCTGAAACTGAATAATAACCTTCTTGCTTTCCAGGCTGGAGGATATATAAATCCTATGCCAAAAATTTGACATGTTACTTTTGTGGATTATCTTCCCAGATTCATACAATCAGCATGGCAACCTAAGGATTCTTAGTGGGAATTGTGGACCAATACATCAATCTTTCTAAGCTCCCCCCTATTCACATTTTTGGAAAAACCAGGAAGGCAGGGATGGGTTTATACATCTTGGACCTGTTTCCACCACCACCATAAATAGGGAAGCATTACTAGTAGCACTGTACTGTAAGCTCTGTTGGAGTGGCACAATGGTTCTTCCATGAGCTTACAACCAAGTTCACCATACATAATGAATGTTCAGAACCCACTCATTATCTTATTTATTAATTTTAAACTCTCCCCTCTTTTCTTCAGCCACAAAAAGCAGAGATGCATATGTAAACCATGCTAATACAGAACCATTAGGCTAATAATATACATGACATGGTTACTTTTTTTTAAAAAAAGTCAAAAGCTTTTTAATCAGTCCTATAACTAAGATGATAGATGGCCTGTGAAATTTTAATACAGAGTAATGGAAATAAGTTACTAATACGCAGGTCAGAATGTGTATAAAGTGAAGGGGGGCAGGTTTAATGCAGAGGACACCTAATAAAAGAAACATACAAACTGGCTTCTAGCCAAGGCAATATTAATATCTACACATACATCACTGTATCAGATATTACAAACATTTCCACTGCCAACCTGAAAGGGAGGGAAAGATGTTTAGTCTTAGCATATAAGCATGACTATGAAGTCATCAGAGGCTTTCATTTCATGACTGTTTAAAATAATCATGCCATAACTAGCATTTCTTTCAACCAGCATGTCTTCTGGATGCTATTAAAGTAATCACAATGGAAAATAATATAGTTTTCCATTTAGTGCTACCCAGGCACAGAAAATGAGAAGACACTGCACCACATCTCCTCAAAGATCCACAGGTCCTCAGTGAAGGGAGGTTGCACTTTCTAGAGCTCAATGCCAATTACCATTCCTGATTCCCAGGAATGTTCCTGACTCTCAGTTCATCATGTGGCATTGAATTTTTAAAAACAGCCATAGATCAGCATTCAGTATTTTTACCGATGAAGAGCAATGGAAATGCACGCTGTGCTCCCTCTTCCCATAATCTTTCTATACCATCCAGTAATGGTCTGAAAGTTGTTAACATACCCTAAATCCTTCCCGCTGGATATGCAGTTTCATAACTAATATCTAGAGTTGGACATGTTGGGGTCACAATGACATGCAAAAACTAGAAGTTATACACATGTAAGAGTCACATTGACTGGAGAACATGTGGAGACCTAGATAAAACTAAAATAAATGCTAAACGGGTTTGCTGATCACCTCGCTTCCTCCCAGGCAATTTGCATTTCCGTGTACATGGAAGTAAAGGTGTTGTATCAGAAAACAATATATGACCACACCCTTTACCTTACCTTAGGATGATGTTCCTAAACAGTTCTCCTGCCCAATCATTAAGAGATTGTCCCAAATCTAATCAATGCATTGTCACTAATTAGATATAAAGATCTAATTAGATCCAGATCTAAATCCATCAACCATTCCAGACCCTTTTGTCAGTCTCTCATGAAAGCCATTAAGGCCGTTGTCATACCTGATATAACACAATACACCTCCTGAGGGTATGAAATGGTGCATAAATCCACACCAGTCCTAGCCACATTGTTCAAAGTGTATGTTTTCCTATATTAATAACTTCCCTCTTCAAAGTTTTTGAAAAATTATGTGATGCAGCGGCTTAGCAGTTAAGACGCTGACTCCGATGATCATAAGGTCAGCAGATCGGCAGTTCAAGACTCAAGCACCGCATGACAAAGTGAGTTCTCATCACCGGTCCCAGCTTCTGTCAACCTAGCAGTTAGAAAAGCATGTAAAAAAAGTGCAAGTAGATCAATAGGTAGCACTTCGGTGGGAAGGTAACAGCGTTCCATGCAGTCATGCTGGCCACATAACCATGGAGTTGTCTTTGACAACGCTGGCTCTTCAGTTTAGTAACTGAGATGAACACCGCCTCCTACATTTGGACACGAATAGACAATCTTGCCAAAGGAAAAACCTTTACTTATTATTTTAAAGTGTTTTCTTCTCAGTTCCTTATTTCATAATATAAGATTAATATACCACAAGTCTTTCCGATGTACAGATCTAATGAGTGTTGAGCGTCCAGTCTCAGGAATCTCCTCATCTCATTTCAGATCAAAAGTAGATGGTTACAAACACATTCAGTGCCAAACCAGGCACTATGCAGGTTAAGTGATAATAACTGTCTCTGTTTGCCTTTAGAAATGTTAATAGCATCCATAGGAGAAGGTGCTTCAAATCAGAAGCAGAGCCCTGGGAAGTGAAGTGAATCTTCCTCTTCCCTTTTTTACATTTAACCACCCCTTCATCAAAAACTGATATTTTCCCCATACAGCACACATCATACAGGTGTCAATAAGATCCTGATTATTTTGTCCTCTGAACTAATCCTTCTGCTTCAACCCCATTGCCTAACACATTTTCTGTTCCCCTCTGAGAAATATCCCCATGCTCTGGGAGAAGGTCCTGCCTACTTCTTGAAATGAGTGACTAAACAAGCCAGTCACTAAAAATATAAAAAATATAAAAAAATTACTAGTCACAAGTTGAGTTGAGTCAGTGTGTCATGCATTGCCAAGTCAAGTCCCAAGTAGACTCACTGAAGCAACTTGAGTCCAAGATAATTGACTTGAATCTACTTCACTGTCTGTTCAGCTCTCCATATGTACAGATATGTAGGCACAGAGAACTCCTTGCAAACATCTACTGAAGAATTACTTCGGAAATGTTGCTCATGGTTCTGCATTGTGGGTAAGCCAGGATCTGAATCCCTAACAGCCCCATTTGTGTAGGCATGAATATCCCATTGCTCTAAGCCTAACTGAGCTCCCAGGGATATGATGAGGATCAAATAGCAAAAGTATACTGCAATAAATATGTATGCCAGAATCTTAAATCGGTGCTTACTTACATCTACATAACTAAGTAATGCCTCCTTTCCCAACTTCCTTCAGCCCACCTAAGAATCAGTCATCAAAGGAGATCCATTCAATTTCAGATTTGGGCATAAGGACAATAATGTTTCTAATCGCTTCTATCAATAAATGATTCTGCAACAAGAACTTGGGACAGAGAATTTTAAATTTTAATTTTTTTTAAAAAAATCAGGGACCTCTCCTTTCTCCTCCTATTGACACTCACCCCATCTCTTCAGCATTTTAAGGAGATATAGGCAAATGCCACAGCCTGTTTCTGCCAAAATACAGCAGTTTGATGAGCGATGGTGTCACCCTCCCCCTTAGAGTGTCACCCAATGCAGTCCGCACCCCCATACCCCCTGCACCCCTGAGTACTACTAGTAGAAGTGCAACTTAATTGTCTTAAGTTATTGGCCCTCAGGAGTTTGTTCAGCCTCTGCCATTCTGACACAAAAGTTAAATAATTTCTTCCTATTCACTCTCACTGCCATCGCCTTCTGGACCCTTCTGGTTTGCCCTTAAATTGAAACAATAACACCCTACAGCTGCCACAACCATACACTTTCCAGGTACAGTTTCTGAGGAATACAAGCTAAAGGGACATGGATCAAATGATTAACAATACTTAGGAATGGCACCTCAATTTTTCCTTCCTTCCTTCCTTCCTTCCTTCCTTCTTTCTTTCTTTCTTTCTTTTTTTGGTGAAATACAGAGATTAGGGGGGAAATGTGAAATAATATCTGTCATAACAACACATTGCTAGCACTATGTTTTCTCTTAAAATGCCTTTTAAAAGTCCCTTGAGCTCACTTATCACTTTCAGTGCTCTTTGAATTCTAGCACACATTCCACTTCTAACAGGATTTTAGCTCTTCTTCGAGTTCCTCAGGAAAAAAAAAATTCCCCTACCCTGCTTTTCTCATCATGTCATTATCTTTCAGTATTCAGAACCATCAGCTTTAATGCACACACCTGTTGCCAAAAACAGCAAAGTCACTTACATTTATAAATGAAGAAGAAGATAAGTGCTTAACCTTCTTATCATGCAATTTGGGTCTTTCAACATCACACTTGTTTGACAGGTCTCTAAAAACCTCTTCAATGATATGCCACAGACTGTGTTCCCCAATAAAGTCTCAACATGATCCCCATGTATAGATTTGGCTAGGTGTGGGACTTTCCAGACACATTTGGGTGCCTTAAATGGGTGGGGAAATCCAGATGCACACTTGCTTCAACAGAGGGGTGTGAAATCAGTCAGTCTCAGTTTAATTGTATATCTGAGAATCCTCCCAACATTTTCATCCTATCCAAGTTCTTTATTAGCTGCAAGGCTTGTTTCTTCTTCCCATGCACATGTTATTATTGTCATCATCGTCCCATCTTTTTTTCCTAGCCTAGGACTCAAGACAGTTTACAAAAGATAAAACAGACAGAGCTTAAAAGGTTACATCAGGCAAAAGTTAAAAATATAATTAAGCTACCAATAGAATTAGAAGCAGTTAAAACACAATTACAAAAAAGAACAAATATCAAGGCATGAAAGGGCCTTTCCTCTGAGCAGCCAGCCCTCAAACGCCTGCTGAAACAGAGGTGCCTTAACCTGCCTACCCAAGGACGACAAAAAGAGCACCAGTCTAATCTCTCTAGGAAGGGAGTTCCAGAGCCTGGGAGCTCCCACATGTTATTTATCTATATTTGGATATATTTGCAGATTTTTGCTGGTAAATGTGTTTCATGCTTGATTAAATTGTTTCTGCTTTACTAAATTGTACATTTTTGCATATGTGCTGTTGAGGAACACTGATTTTTTTTCCAAATGTATGGATGCATTCTTTTATATATTACACTTCACCCTCCACATTTATGGCTTTGACTTTTGCTGATTTGATTATTCATGGATCTGATGGATATGTTCTCTCTGAGAATCTCTAGATCCTCCAGCATGACGTTGTCAATTTCTGCCAAAAGTCACTCTGAAGGACCTAGAGAAAACACTTCTCTGGGCATTTGTAAGTCCTCCAGCACAATTTCATGGTCAATGTCTGGCAGATCTTGACCACAGAATTGCCCTGGAGAACTAGAGATTCCTAAAGAGGTGTTCTTTCAGGTTTTTAAAAATGTGGTCTTTTATTTGCGGTTTTTCCATTTTCACAGGAGTCCTGTGCCTCTAATCCCATCAAAAGTGGATGGACCACTGTATATATTACCGCCTGTATGGTCAACAGCTTTTAACAAGGAGGTCGAAAATCTACAAACTCGGTTCTGCAGGAAATTGTTATCTATTCCGCCATGTGTTCATTATTTAACGTTATATGATGAACTTGGCTTGGACTCACTGGAGACCACAGCCTGGTTGATGGCGTATAAATATTGGCTTAAAATTCATTATAGACCAAATAGATCTAGTTTAATCTGGTTTCTTCTATCTGATAACTATTATACTAATTGGTCAAGAACCTTTGAAGATAATCTAAAATTAAAGGGTTTAAATTTGGACTCTCTACTCCTATTGACGGAGCAGGAGTGTTTCAAGACAATTAAGGAGTGTTTTTTGAGTTGGGAACATAAGAAAATTTATTCTAACTCTCCCAGAGTATGCTCCCCTTTTGTATTTGGCATTCCCCCCCGTTGTGGTGAGTTACCAAAGTATTTCCAATCATTGTCCCTTCAGGCTGCGAGGAAAGCCTTCCTCTTTCCAAGACTGAACATCCATCCATCTTGTGTTACTAAGGGGAGATATATGAAAATTCCATTTGCTAACCGTTTATGTATTTGTGAAGCATCCCCAGATACCCTACAACACATTGTCTTTCTTTGCCCATTGTATCAAAAACCGAGAAAGAAATTGATAATGAAACTGATGGAAATGAGTTACTGTGTAATGGATATAACTCTTGTGCAGTTATTGGAGGATTGTAATGAGCAGATTACACGATTGATGGCAATTTTTTTAATGGAGGCAACAAAAATTTGGTACAATTTGAACAGCTGTAATGCATAGAGTAACTTGTATAAGGAAGGAAGTCAAAGTATCTATGTAAATAATTTTAGTTATAATTTTAATTGTGTATTATGTTTTATGTTTTTGAGATGCCTAATAAAGGTTATGATGATGATGATGATATTACAGCCAGCACAGTGTAGTGTTTTCAGCACAGGACTATGCCTCTGGAGACCAGGGTTCAATTTCAAGCTCAGCTATGGAAACCCACTAGGTGACCTTAGGTGAGCCAAACACTCTCAGCTTTTGAAAACCCTGTGATAGGTTTGCCTTAGGGTTGCCACAAGTCCAAAAAGATTTCTGACAGCAGCAGCAGCAACAAAACTAACAATGACAACAAAACGTTATTTCCTGAAACATATCTCAAGCCTTCCTAATGTACAAATTTCAGAAGTAACGTTGGTGCTTTCTGCACCGGCATTTGGGACGTCCGGAGGACGTCCTATTTTAAAAAAGGGGCGTCTCTTATAGACGCCCCTGTGCCTAATACGGACTCTGTCCGTACAAGATGGCACCGGCCCTTCTACATGGCCGGCGCCATCTTTGCGTATCGGAAGCTGAGCGTCCGTACGCGTCGCGTCCCTTGTGACATAGCGAGTGCACCCTGGCGCCTCGCTACGTCGCAAACGCGACTGAAAAAGAAGCTCCATTTTGGAGCTTCTTTTTCTGTCTGCACGGGAGCCGCACCGTGTGGAGGCTCCGGCTCCCCTGCAGACTAACCGGCGGCGGTTTGTATCCCGCCAGTGTTTTGTTCCACTGGCAGCACTGAAAGGCCTGGAATTGATATTTTTTATACAGAAATGCAAATACCACTTATCTCTTTTCCATTCCTGCTCCACTTTGTTATAAATAGTACATATATAACAACGAGAGCCAGTGTGGTGTAGTTGTTTAAGTGTTGGACTAGGCGTCTAGGAGACCAGGATTCAAATCCCATGTCATCCATGAAAACCCACTTGGTGAACTTGGGCAAGTCACACTCTCTCGGCCTTAGAAGATGGCTATGACAAACATCCTCTGATGAAACTTGCCAAGAAAACCCTATGATAGGTTCATCTTAGGATCTCCATAAGTCAGAAATAACTTGAAGGCACACAACAACAACCCTTCTACCTTTTTATGACCATCAAAATCTGCAGCATGGGAAAGATGAAGGCCCACTCTTCTGCTGATTTCTTTTTTTTAATCTTTGCACAAAAACAGAGCTGCTTTAGGAAGGTGCAATAATGTGGATGGGATATGGAATAATATGCTAATTGGTCTTCACACATTCACTTCTACATTGTGGAGCACCACTGGAAGGGTGAACTTGCAAAGTATAACAGATGAAATGAAAATCGGCACTGAATTGCCCATTAGAATAAACCTAGTCTGAATAGTGTTAATCCTACCTTTTGTGTGCTGTACATGGTATAACATGGAACAGTGTATGACTTTACAATATTGTTACAGCTGGTTTCTGGTTAACAGAGGAAGATACTCAGTTGTTATTTCTTCAGTGGAAGCCTGAAGAAACACTCTCCTACCACTCCTGAGTAGAGTGAGGCAACTGCTTCCGATGCTGAGGAGACAGCGATAGCAATTGTCATCCTCCTGAGTACCTGGGCATTCCCCTCTCTGAAAAGACAGAGCTGTGTGTACTACAGAGTCTGGATAGTAGTGTGATATTATGTAGTGTCTCTATGTAAAATTGAGCGAGTGTTATCTGATGTGGGATAGTGATTTGAGCACTGGACTATGACTGTGGAGACCAAGGTTTGAATCCCAGCTCAGCCATAGAAACCCACTGGGTGACCTTGGGTAAATCACACTCTCTCATCCTTAGAAGATGGCAATGGCAAACCCCCTCTGAAGAAATTTGCCAGGAAAACCCCATAATAGGGTTTTGCCTTTGGGTTGCCATAAGTCAGAAACAATTTGAAGGCACACAACAGCAACAACAACAACAACTTTTTTCCTTGTCCTCAGGCACCAAAATGTCTTGGGCAGGCAGTGATTGGTCAGCTGAGGTCTCTAAACTCTTCTAAAAGAGATGCCCACCAAAACTACACCTCCCTATGGGAGTGGGAAAGAAACATCAAGGAACCTGGTTATCTTTTCTTGTCAGATGAGCAGTGCTCTCAATCTGCTATAGCACTGGTATTATAATTTCTAATTTTTTGAACATAAACGGAACTCCAACTTTTTCCTAGTTGGGGCTAGTTCTGGGAGGGCTGCAGCATTTGCTCTCTGGGAATCTTCTCTTTCCTACCTGTTTGCCTGAGCACATAAAGTAGCCTCAAGCCTCCAATGGTCTTTTATTGCTTATTTTGTGCTTGAATTGTTTCATTTCTATTTTGTATTTTATTTCTTCTAATGTCATTTATTTACTTTCTTGTTGTTGTTGTTTTTAAGGTGTTACTTGATGATGGGATGCAGTGGCTCAAGCGGTTAAGACACCAACTCTGTTGATTGCAAGATCGGCAGGTTGGCAATTTGAGGCCCGGGTGCTGCATAATAGGATGAGCTCCTGCCACTAGTCCCAGCTTTTGCCAAGATAGCAGTTTGAAAGCAAGCAGATAAATGCAAGTAGATAAATAGGTACCACTTCTCAGTGGGAAGGTAACAGCTTTTGGTGAGTCATTCTGGCCACATGACTGCCAGGGCAGTCCTTGGCCAATGCTGGCTCTTCAGCTTAGAAATGGAGATGAACACCACCCCCTACAGCCAGTTACAACTAGACATTCATGTCAAGGGAATATCTTTACCTTTACCTTTTACTTAATGACACATTGATTTTTTAGTGTGTGTTGTCTTATGGTGCTCTATTGTAGATCGGTCCTTTTGTTTTGTGATAATTTGATTTAGCCTCTTGTTTGTAGATGCCTTGAGCCTTTTTTAAAGGAAAGGCAAGGTAATAGATGTTTAAATAAATCAATCAATCCAGTATAAATCTTTTATTCTTAACGTGCCATAAAATTTGTTTTTTAAGCAACTTTCAACCTGGTGTTTATAAGTCCGCAGCTGTAAACAGTTTGAAGCAAACATAACTGAACCAACCAATTTCCTGTGAAGCGTATTTTAAGCATCAAAGGTGTTTTCCATCTGAATCCACATCTAGCCATGCAGATTACATTATATGTAAATTGGGTGTTCCATGTAAATGCCCCAGGCCACAATCACACAATGTTTTCCTTTTCTGAAAAGGTGGGTCTTGGTGATTATATGTGGACCATCCCATTCAGAATTAGAATAATCTGGTCTCACACAGTTCTTGCATCACACTTGGGCTGCTGCCACACTGCAGAATTAATGCAGTTTGACATCTTTTTAACTTTGTAGTTTGTTGTGGCAGTACTGCTGATAGAGAAGGCTAAATATATCACAAATTTACATATCCCAGGATTTCATAGCATGGAGCCATGGCAGTTAAAGTGCTGCCAACCGCATTGATTCTGCAATGTGGATGCAGCCTCTGTGTCACAATAGATATTTTAGATGAACTAGGCCTGAGTAGTTTGCAAAGGCTATGCTCAGCACAAGCTTCATTATGGCAAACTGTCAGGAAGCCTGCTCTGCCATTGCATCTGACTCCTGTTCCATTCAGGGTGTAGAAGGCCAAAAGAGCACTGCCACCCTTCAGTTCATTTTCCAATTGAACTGCAACTTCCATTGTCCATACCTGTCAGCTGTTCTGGATGGGGCTGGTGGGGATCATAGTCTAACACATCTGGAGGCATCAAGGACAGGGGTAATTAGTTGTATATAAGGAATGTAAGCCTTGTGGCTTCCAGACACTGCAACTCCCAGCACTTCTTGCCTTTGGCTATGGTGGCAATAGTTTCTGGGCCAACAACATCTGGAAGGCTGCATGAGTCTCATTGCTACTTGTGTTCCTCTTCATTGGCATTTAGCTTGTATGCCTTTTTTAAGGCACCATGAGCACTTTTTCTTCTGTGCCATTGTTCTGCTGAATTGGAAGAAATAGTACAAAACATGACTTGGAAGAAACAATGTTTTGGACAAAAATTCATGAAACTGTTTAGTGATTTGAGATAAAATGGTATTGTGAAATGTCCCCCTCACCAACTTTGCTTATATTGATCTTGAAATAAACTGTCCTAAGAGATGTTTTGGCTGCTTAATTTGTATCTCAGTGATGGAGGTGATTGTCACTTCTGTGTGAAAATTATAAAAGAGCATGGTATTTGGGGCCATTAGTAATTGCAGATTAAATATTGCTGTTATGTTCTTATAAATTACCTCTTAAGTGAATGCATGTACATTTACACTGACACTCGTTTAACTGTATCATTTTAAATATATTCTTCCCCAAGGAGCACAAAGTTATATCTGAGCTATAGAAATTACAAAAATAAATAAATATATAATTGTATTTTGAAGGGGAAGAATGAATTGTAATTGCAGTTCAACATTTTTGAGATTTCCATTCAATTTCCCCCCATGTGTGGAGTTAATTATTTCCAAATCACAGTCCTCTTTGGTTTGGCATTCGCTCTGTTTTTGCAAATAATGTACAATAAACCAGATTTCATGCTAACTCAAATGTAGCTGTTGATGCTGAAGAAACACTAAAGTAAATCATAAGACAGTTGTGAGACATTTTGACATGATTTAAGAAAAGTAGAAAGAACGACATGAGTCTAGAGAGAAGTAAAAGAAACTAGGGAAGGATTTTAAGGCATGGAAAACTTCAAAGAGTGACAGACAGCTGTCTCTTCTAGCTTTTATAAAACAGGCTTTCAGAGTTCCTGTTGACAGGTATCTTAAGAACTTTTTCCTTTTGTTTTTGGTGATAACATACATTCAGATCTTGTTGCTTTCATCTGACCAGAAAGTTCACATTAGTTGCAACACTTGTAGAGCCCTCTCCCTGTTATATATATATATATATATATATATATATATATATATATATATATAGGCATTTGCCAAACCAGAATATTTACTGGCAATCTTCTCAGTGTGGTCAGAAAAGAAAGGTAGCCAACCTTTTAAAATTCCCCAAACACTTAATTCAGGATGAAGTGATGCTTTCCTGCCAAAAAGATTACCAGCATGGTCTAAAGCCCTTTGCCTTCCACGTAAGAGCAATTCCTAGCAACCTTGAACCCTGTTTTTCAAAAGGATACCACAGTGAAAGGTATTTGCTCCTATTTCAGCGACATGAGTGTATGCCTCATGCAAACTCTGGCTTCAATGTCTCTAAGTATTTGTCTTAAACTAACCACAAGGGCTCATGGAATTCCTCTAGTTTTCCATGTTCCTACAACTCAATATGTTTTCAATTATTTTCTTGGCAGAGCCGAAGAAAGGGGTTTTGATAGTCTAAGGCTCTTATATCAGAAACATATAAATGTGTCTTTCAGAATGGTGCAAATGCCACTTTCTTACTGAGTAAGCCTGATAGAGTAGTAATTTCTAAAATATAAGTCCAGACTGTTCTTTTCAGTGCTGAAGAGGATGTTAGGAGACAAAAGCATTATTCTTTATCCTTTGGGGTACTGTTACTATTGCTGAGTTGCCACAGAGGGAGTAAAAAATGTCCTGAAAAATGGACTAAAAATCAATCATTCTGTCTGTCTGTCTGTCTGTCTGTCTATTCATTTTATTTATTTGTTTTGCCTAAACTGGCACAGAATATAAGCCACTATTACTAAATATCAGAGCCAGGTTATTGGTTCAGAATAAGTGGATCCTTAAAAAACACACTGAGGTGGATCCAGATTTAGGCTTGTGCAAATCACATGAGATGCCTCAGCACCATTTTTTAAAATTTTAAAAAATATTGCCCCTTCTTAGACAGCCAGCATGGTATAGTGGTTTTGAGTGTTGGACTACACCTCTGGAGACCAGGTTTTGAATGCTACTTAGCCAGGAAACTCATTGGGTGACCTTGAGCAAGTCACACACTCCCACCGTCAGAGGAAAGCAAAGGCAAATCGTCTCTGAACACATCATTACAAAACCTAATGATAATGTAACCTTAGAGTGAGTCACTTATAGCCACAAAGTTTTGAGTTCAGTCCCAGCCACGGGCTCAGGGTCAACTCAGCCTGGCATCCTTCCAAGGTCACAAAAATGAGTACCCAGCTTGTTGGGGGCAATTGGCTTACACATTGTAAACTGTTTAGGGAGTGCTTAAGTCAACTGATACGCAGTACAGAAATGTACTTGCTATTGCTATTGCTATAGATTTGAGAAGTAATTTGTTGCCATTACTTCTTGTCATATTAATACAGTGAGCCCATGCCATATGCGGGCTCCTTATAGGTGGCTTTCAGGATACGCTGAAGCCGCCTGGAAAATGTGTGCATGCCCTGCATGTGCACATTGCCGTATGGTGAGCACAAGCCCCATTATATCCAATGGGGTTCGTGAATGTTGCACGCGGCTGCGTGGCGAGCATGAACCCTATTGGTTATAATGGGGCTCAAGCTTATGTGTTATTTGCTTTACGCGGAGGGGGATCCCCCATGTAAAGCAAGGGCCCACTGTACATTGCTGTTGCTTTCAGTTACTTTTAAAGAAAAAGAAAACCATGGGACTGGTAAGAGAAAGGTATTATGCTAAGAGTGCCTCTCAAAATTCCCTTTAATAAATACACTGAGGAACGTAGAAAACATTACTCATTACACCATTACAGTAATATCATCCCCACTCATCATGTTATTCTGAAATATGAATTTGTTATGCCCTCATTACCAAAAAAAGAATGGAGATAGACTTGCTTCAGGTAAATAAAATATTGGTCATTTCTCACTTTCAAGCTCTGGTATAAAATTACTAGAGACTAATATGGGGAGGAACCAGCCAAGAAACCTGTTTGTAGCACCTAATCTCTCCCCAACTCCATGATTGGTGGCCCACTCATTGGGATGTAAATCTTCTCATTGTCCTTCCCTTCATGGAAAGACAAATAATTTCCATTTTATTCTTCTCAATGTGGGAAAATGTAAACATTTTCTGTGCTAAACATATATAGTCAGCCCCATGAATCAGCAGGCTAGCCATTCACAGATTTGAGCATCCGCAAATGGCCTCACTCCATTATCATCAATGGTGGTACATGCACACAGCCACACACACTTTGGCATCCATTGACTCTAATGGAACTTGAGGCCCCATGTATTTTGGTATCCACGGGATGGGGGATCCCAAACTGAACCCATGCCAATACAAAGGGCCAACTCTCTCCCCATCCTCTGTGTATGAGTACAGGAAACGGTCTCCTCTGGGGGAAAATTATTTTTGGTTTACAATAAACATGATTTTTGTCTAGAAAAAGTGGGGTTTGTTTAGGTGGGGAAAAGTGCATTTTTACACTGAATAGTTTCTCTAAAGCCTTCACAAACTGTGCAAAATCATTGCTCTATTCCTCTCGCAGGGGGTTCTTGAAACAAGTCATTCTGAAGGGAAAAGGTTTAACAACAAATATTCTATCCATGCCTTGTAATGGATTCCTACCAGAATGAAGGATGTAACCCTTTAAAACCACTTTCAGGAAGGATTTTTAAAACTATATTTCCTGTTCATTCAGGCTTCTTTGCCATCTTAAGAATCAGGTTAGAGAAAGAAAGCATGTTTCTTTCAAGCTACAGTCTTCTGAAAAAGTAAAAAGCATTTTGAATGAAAGAGGACAAGCTAACATTTCAGTAAACTGTGGCCTGTTACAGACTGCCAAAATAAAGCTGCTTCGGGTCTTTTTGGATGTATGCTGTTTAAATGATGCATGCATCCTAAGAATCCGGAAGCTGCACCAAAGCTGCACGCCGGTGCTTAGGAATGGAGTGTGGCTTTGACGCAACCTCTGGACTCGTAGGACCCATGCATCATTTAAACAGCATACCTCCAAAGAGATCCAAAGTAGCTTTATTTTGGCAGTCTGTAACAGGCCAATGGCTGTCACTGGGTAGCCTGGGGAAAAACACTCCATAAAAAGGTACTGGACACCTCCTTGTGAAACATCAGGAAAAGTACTGCTAAGTCACCAAGCACATGCCAACCCTAGAGTCCAGTCACCAGTTCCAACACAGAGAAAACAGCAAAAATAGAGAATAAGCAAAGTATTTGTTTTCAACTTTAACTGTACTTTTTAAAAAAATCAAATTCCTATAATTTTAAGTATCTACTCAAATCTCAAGTGATGATCTCATGTTCCTTGTATTCCCTTCTTGCTGTGATTGAACATGGAGAGAAAAGATTACTCACTGAAATCCTCCTTACTAGATGGAATGAGAATACAAATGGCCAATTTAGCCCCAGATGGCAGAACTAGTCCCAGGGTGGTTTGTCCATCTGTATGACCACATCTTTGTAGCACAAAACAGGGAATACATCCTGATATCTTGCTCACTGGATCCTGAGAAGCCTCTTAAAAACCTGCATCATATTATGCATGCTGTCATACTTTACAGTGAAAACCCAGCCTTTGCTTTTGTAGGATCTGTTAGAACAGTAAACCGTCCGACCACCTGTGTGCAAACTCTGAATGTAAAGAATATCTTGGGAATAAAAAAAAAATCTCCATTAGCTTGCAGACTTTTGCTCCATGGAGAATTGGAGTAGCTGACGTAATGGAATTTACAGAGTTAATACCAAGAGAAGAAACCGAAAAGTGGATTAAAAAATAATCTAATCATTTGGATTATTATGCTTCCAAATGCCAGGAAATAGCTGGGGAAATTGCTTTCAGGTATCGTGTTTACTAAAATTGCTTTCCTGTATCATGTTTACTAAAATGCAGAGTTATTATCACCTACCGGGGGTAACTGGAGATAGACTGTAGTGTTTGTAACTTAAGAATTATTGATGGAGCTCTGAGTTAAATGTGGAGTGCCATACAGTGCTTGAGTGTGTTTTTGCTCACAGGTGCATGTAAGAAGGCATCCTTCCTATGAACTCACTCTACTTTTAACTGAAAACTGTAGGGGATTATGCCTTGAATATCAGGATTAGAGAAATTTATTAAGCAAAACAGCACTGAGTCTATTTCATACTATTTTATCTTCCATTTAACTGACTTCAAGTCAACTAATATATCCATAGTAAAGAAGACTCCGATAATATTGACTCCATATATTTTACCTATTCTGTTGAAAACAATACATCTGGTCTGCCAAAAAAACCCAGTAAACCTTTTATTTAAAAGGATATAGACACTGCAAGAGACCCTGTATTTCACAGGCATTTTTCATTAGCACATTCCCCCCTCTCCCTAGACATGACCCTAAAGACCAGGGTAAGAATCCCACCTGGTGATGGAAACCCACTGGGTGACCTTAGGCAATTCATACTGTCTCAGCCACAGAGGAAGGCAAACCAAAAATCCCTTGAATAAATCTTGTCAAGAAAACAAGTTGGAAATGCCTTGAAGGCACCCAACAACAAATAATGATCCATACTCCCCTATCTCCCTGGTTACACTCCCCCTTTGCAGCAGTTTGGGGAGCTTTCTTGCAATGAAGGGAGACTGGCAAAGAAGCAGATATGAATGTTTTTTATTTTCATACTTCATCAGGACAACATGTCTGATTAGGAATAAAAATACAGTTAGCACTCTTTATCCATGGATTCTGCATCCATGAATTCCACCATCCATGTCTTGAATACATTTTTTAAAAATCCCAAAAGCAAACCTTGATTTTACCCTTATATATAAAGGATACCATTTTACTATGCCATTGTATATAATGAGACTTGATCATCCGTGGCTTTTGGTATATATGGTGGTTCCTGGAATACAGTGAATACCAAGGGCCCACTGTATTCAATATTTTCATTCTCGGAGGAAGTAATGAGTGAGTTCACTTCATGCTGTGATAATTTCCTCAAAAAGAGTTTTCAAAGATGACTTGCAGCTTTGAACTGAATTTTCTGTGCAGAAATTTAGTTTTCTCAATTTCTTGTACAGAAAATTTGTTTTATGCACAGAAAAATTCATTTTCTACACAGAAAACAAGGGCTGGCATTCTGGCATAATGATAAATTTGAGTTTTGACATATTTGTCCTAGGGAAGACCCAGTAAATGTGAGAGGCAGATAAAGAAGAAAGCCAAAGAACATATGGCAGTGGGGGGGACTGTTATCCAAATAAAGATTGGGGACTGGTGGTGGGTCCACATCAAGTATGACAGCATTATTTTAAATGTTGGGCGGAAAATCGGCGCAACTGCGCACCAACTCAGGGCTGCTACCTTCGGGCTTTGCTATCCACAGGGCCCAAGCAAGCAGGCCAGAATCCACGGGGGGAAGGAACACCTGGTGGAAGGCGTGGTGAGGGCGTGCTGGTAGCAGCGGCACGTACATAAGCCAGGCTGCCTGGTCCCTCCCCCATCCCGCCCCCATCTGCCTCCCGAAAGGATTGTCGCCGTTTGCTGCTGGAGCCACTGCTTGTATTTTGCCGGGCGGCTCCCCGAGTTTGGCGGAAAATCGGCGCAACTGCGCACCAACTCGGGGCCGCCGCCTTCGGACTTTGCCATCCACAACTGTGTCGATCCCATGCTGGCCTCAGACAGAGAATGACTGACGTGTCTATTCTCTGTCATCATTGCTGTACTGCGGGGGGAGGGGGAGGACATGGATGCGGGGAATGGTTTGGCTGGGGAAGTAGAGGGTAATTTCTCGAATGCAAGCGGAGCTCCTATTGAGGTAGTGTGGGACAGGGGGAGGTATGGCGGTAGGAATGTGGACTTGCATTACAGGGGAAGGAGAGGTCGATGCTTAATATCTATCTCTCCCTCCTGTCCCCTTCCTACCCAAAGGGACCTGAGGGTCACTCCAACCATACCACAAACCCTGTCTCTGTTCCTGTGCAATGCCAGGTCAATTAAAAACAAGTCCCACATTATCCACGACCTGCTCGAGGACAACAACTGTGACCTGGCTTGCATAACTGAGACCTGGCTTGGGCCTGAAGGGGAAGCAGTGTGGGCTCAGGCCCTACCAGCCGGGTACTCAGTGAAGGACCAGACCAGATTAGGTGGGCGGGGGGTGGGGGTTGCCTTGGTGGTCCATAAGAACACCTTGCCTCTCTCCAGGAACCATGTCCGTCAAACCTCCTTTATCGAGTGTATTTACTTGACCCTGAAGGCCAGGGACAGTTTAGGGATTTTGTTGGTGTATCGGCCACCCCGTGTGCTAACAGACTCCCTTAACGAGCTGACACAGTTGCTCTCGGAGCTGCTGCTGGAATCACCCAGGCTACTTGTCCTGGGTGATTTCAACATCCCCTTCGCGGCCAACTATATTCCATCCGGTGCGGCTTGCGGATTCATAGATACCATGACTTCCATGGGCCTGTCTCAACTGGTCTTGGGTCCGACGCATTCGACGGGTAATACGCTTGATATGGTCTTTTTTACAGACATGGAAAATCCGTGGGTGGAAATATCTAATATTTCCCCCTTGTCATGGACGGATCATTTCTTGGTGGAGGCAAAGATCAAGGCTTCTACTCAGATCCCCCTCGGGGGTGGCGGACCTATTCGAATGGTCCACCCTCGAAGGCTGATGGAACCCAAAAGGTTCCAGGAAGCCCTAGAGGGGTATATGGTTGGAAATGATGGCGATTCTGTTGATGCCCTGACCAACATCTGGGACACTGATCTCTCCAGGGCTATACACAGTATCGCACCCAAGTGCCCTCTCAGACCTGCCTCCAAAAAGAAGCCCTGGTATACGGAAGATCTTCGGGCGAGGAAGCGGGTACTGCGACGGCTAGAGCACGTCTGGCGGAAACACCTGCGCTTACCCAACAAGGCTCTCCTAGACCGTCTTTTGAAGGACTATGGAGAGGCGATACGTGCAGCTAAGAACTCGTTCTATGGTGCACGTGTCACGTCCGCGGAGTCGCGTCCAGCAGAGTTGTTCAGGGTAGTGAGGGAGCTAACTCAGCTCCCTCCTGCCCCGAACCAGATCCTTGAACCTTCTAAGGCCTGCTGTGACCAATTTAACAACTTCTTCGCGGATAAAACCTCTCGGATAAGCGAAGGTCTTGAAGCCAGTATTAGGACAGAACCTAGAGTAGAGGCATCCAGAGCGTCCGTGGACTCGGTTGTACTGGATCAGTTTGAGTCTGTCAGTACCGAGGCGGCACAGGGGGGACCGGTAGTAACTTCATTGTTACATCGGATTATTAATACATCCTTGAGGGAAGGGCAATTTCCAACTAATTTGAAATTGGCCATTGTAAAACCTTTGTTAAAAAAGCCCTCCCTCGACCCCTTGTTGCATAACAATTATCGGCCAGTCTCGCTATTGCCGTTTTTGGGGAAGGTGATCGAGCGGGCAGTTGCAATCCAGCTTCAATCGATCTTGGAAGAAACAGATTATCTAGACCCATTTCAAACTGGCTTTCGGGCGGGTTACTGTCCGGGAAAGCAGCCAAAGGGCTGATAAAGCAGCTAGTTATCAAACAAACAACCCCCTCCCAGCACAGCAAAGTCAATGTAAGCTACACAGTCCTGGATAGTTGCAGTAGCTTTGCAAAAAGGGTTTACCAGAAGAATTGTCAGACGGTCCGAGGTTCAGGGTAACAGATAGGCAGGTAGATAAAGCAGTCCAAGGTCAAGTTTCCGGGTAGTCAAGACAAGAAGCCAAGGAGCCAGAGACAGAGTCTTTCCTCTAAAAGAGTCAGATATCCACTGGCAAAGAACCACACATGCTCCAGGTGCTTAAGAAGGCAAGGAGCTGGCCTTCAGCTGTGCCTGATTACGAAGACGCTTCTGATATAGCCTCCGAGATCTTCGAAGGCCCTCTCTTTCTGCTCGACGCTCATTGAAGGTAGGCACACTGCCCAGATCCTCCTCCATGTCCACAGCCTCGGCACCAGGCAAACTTGACTGCTGAACCTCTGGAGGGGCCATAGACTCTGCTCCAGCAGAACTAGGGCCAGCCTCTGGCTCCTCCATTACAGGTTCAAGCCCCTGGGGCTCTGGCTCCTCCATTATAGGTTCAGATCCCAGAGGCTCTAGCTCATCCTCTGAGTCCTCCAAGCCATCTTCCAGGCTGGGCATGACAGTTACGGGGTTGAGACTGCTATGGTCGCCTTGGTCGATGATCTCCGTCTGAGCATCGACAGGGGTAGCGTGTCCCTGTTAGTGTTCTTAGACATCTCAGCGGCTTTCGATACCATAGACCATGGTATCCTTCTGGAGTGCCTGGCAGAGGTGGGAATCGGGGGCACTGCGCTCCAGTGGTTCCAATCCTACCTCTCCGGGAGGTTCCAGATGGTGCAGCTGGGAGACGTGTGCTCCGACAAGAGGGCCCTAACATCTGGGGTCCCTCAAGGAGCCATTCTGTCTCCCATGCTTTTTAACATTTACATGAAACCGCTGGGAGAGATCATCCGGAGACATGGGGCGCGGGGTTATCAGTACGCTGATGACACCCAAATAGTCTTCTCTATGTCTCCGACTGATGCAGTGACTGGGGATGGCGTCTCTCCTCTCGTGGCCTGTCTAGAGTCAGTAATGGGCTGGATGAGGGAAAACAGACTCAGCCTGAATCCTGAGAAAACGGAAGTACTTGTGATAGGTTCTCCCGGTCCAGGGATGGCAGTAGTTCCACCTGTCCTGAACAGGATCATGCTCCCCGTGAAGGACTCGGTACGCAGTCTGGGGGTGCTCCTTGACTTGTCGCTCCATCTTACATCTCAGGTGGATGCGACGGTCAGGAGCACCTGTTATCAGCTTCGGCTGATACGCCAGCTGCGTCCCTACCTGGGCCGGAGGGACCTTGAAACTGTAGTACACGCTCTGGTAACCTCTCGTTTGGATTTCTGCAACGCACTCTACATGGGGCAACCCTTGTACCATACTCGGAAGCTGCAATTAGTGCAGAATATGGCAGCCCGACTGGTCACAGGAACATTCAGGGCCAGTCATATAACACCGGTGCTTAAAGATCTACACTGGCTGCCTATTCGTTTCCGGGTGCAATACAAGGTGTTGGTTATCACCTATAAAGCCCTAAATGGCTTGGGCCCAGGGTATCTGGAGGACCGCCTCTCTTCATATAATCCGCCCCGCACACTCAGATCATCCGGGCAGCAACGTCTAAATGTTCCAGAGGCCAGACTAGTTTCCACCTCTAGGAGGGCCTTTACCACCTCGGCCCCCAAACTCTGGAACTTGCTGCCTGTTGAGCTCCGCTCAGCTACCTCCCTAACCCAATTTAAGAAGGGGTTGAAAACCTATTTTTTCGAGCAGGCCTACCCCTGACTCTTGTCCCCAGATTTGCTTTCCTTCCTTCCCCCCCCCCCCCTCCTTCGTCAGCACTGTTAGCTGGCACGAGTTTTATTGTTTTATTGCATTGGTTTTATTATGTTTTAGTATTATTGTATGTTGTATTATTGTATGTTTTCTGTTGTACACCGCCCTGATTCCAAGAAGGGCGGTATATAAATAAATTATTATTTATTTTTATTTTTATTATTATTATTATTATTATTATTATTATTATTAGCTTTGCAAGGGGTTGGGTAATCTTTAGGACCATTGGCACCTGTGTATACCAGTAAAAACTGAGGAGGGCTCGAGGTTTAGGTGAATTAAGAGGGCTTCATTTAGAAAAATACAGAGTGCAAACACACACATGATAGCAATTCACATAGACTCAGTACTCAGAGATAACTGAAATGGAAATATGAAACTGGATAGTGAAGTTGGAAGGATTTTTTAAAGACAGCATTATGTACCTGTCTGAAGAGTAGACCATGGAAAGCAGGAGTGGCTCAGACCAAGGTCTGTGGATGATACAGAACATACATGGAGCACAGCCTGGGACAACTGTATGTGTACTGTTTGTGCACAGGCTAGGTTTTTGAGTCCAACATTTATAACTGAAAACTATCCTCTGGGAATGTGCTATCTTGTGAGGTAACAAAGACATGATGTTCTTTCCCAGGAATTGACAATAAGATTCCAGACTGGTTGATGGTGACAAAGACAGTGATTGGATTAGTACAACCCTAGGGTGCGTGGACAAGGAGGTTGGCTGGAAGCAAGGCAGGGTGTAGGCAGAGAGACATGGCTTACTACGTTGCTGCAATGAGATGTCCTTTTTTTCTTGGTGCAAGAGGAAATGGAGAGGACTTATGGGAAGGAAGAGCAATTAGTACACCCATTCAACCTTGAATGCAATATTACCTGGATTGTGCACATACCCTCTAGTCTTCACTTTTCTTCTCATGGACACTTCACCCAGTATTCCAAAAGGTCATCGGGACCTACCAAGAAAATGCTGGTTCCAGATATGAAATATGAAAATATGGAGACCCCAAATACAGCTCAGGGTGTGCTAACACACAATCATGACTGCTCCCCCAGATGTGCCTTATCAGGCATTGGCTGCACAGAAAAGAGGGGGGGCGGTTCCACTAGCAATCGAAGTGTGGGTGAATAATGTTTGCACCTTTCTCCTGCCATCCAACAAGACTATGATAGTAAGAATCAGGATCCTTGTTGTTATACATCCTAGGCACAACCTCACTGGCTGTGGCGGTGGGGGTGGGGGGTGGGGGGATTGAAACTTCATCCACCCATGATCCAATCACTAGCAAAAGAGACTTCTTTCTCTCTGTGTGAGTGATGAACAATAAAGTAGGTTGGTGTGGAGCAGGAGACATTACTTAGCTATACATAACAAAGTAGCATATGTAGAATTCTGGCCAAGATTCCGGTCAAATTCCAGAACTAGAAATGACATTACTAAATATGATTTTCAGCACAGAAAAGAAGATTTCTAGGCAGAAAATATGGTTTTCTGCAGGGAAAAAAAATCCCATCTGAGGTTTCTCTCATCGAAAGGTTGGAACTACAAAGATCTCAACAGGATTTCCTGACATTCTGGGAACACCCCCACCCCCGTTTTACCATTGATAAAATATTTTTTAATATTCCTTCCATTCCCTAGTCTGGATAGACAACAAGTGACAATTTGAGGTGCATACAGTACTCTGTTCTTGATGTTGAAGCCTGCTTCTGTGCTGGATCAAGATGGTGAAACAAAAATAGTTGAAGGAAGCCCACATCAGTTCATCTCAGGAAAGTGGCTGCCAATTGGCTGCTGATTTAAACTTAGCTTTATCCTTCTGATAAGTGTAAGGCAGTGACGGTAAAACACCAACATGTGGTTTTCATTAGCTAACACGTCTTTTCTTTCAAAGAACATTGCATTATTGTTATTTTTAGTTTTATAAATTTCATACTGTGCATTTTTTACTGTTTAAATAGAAATATTTATACTGCTGTCCAAAACCAAAAGATTGGCCTGTGCAGAACCACTTATATGAGCACAATGGAGGGATTTAATTTGCAATGGAGAATTGCTTCATTCTGATGGCAGCAAAGAAATGTGAAAGATGGTTGAATTTTAAATGAAGGAAGGACATATTATTATTCAACCCATTTTCAAGTTACTTTTAAGGATGACTATAATGGCATGCTGAGACCACCTGTAATTTAATAGTGTTAGGATGATTTTCTGAGACATAAAGCATCATCTTACCACAGCTCTGCTACAAATGGCTTCAACATGCCATTATATTCTTTCTAAAGTAACTTATCAAGCTCTGCACTGTGAACGTGCATGAGCATATATACTCATGTACACTGTACACATGCTATTTTGCAAGAGTTCAGTTGAAATGAATGGCAAATTCACTAGAGTCCTGCTATTGTCTTGCTCCCATTTACTTCAGGAAGGCTTATTCAGGAAAACCTCTGCAAATTTGGCCTGAATACACAGGGGCTATACAGATGAGCAGCACGCAGCTGCCTCTTTTTGCCCTGGATTGGTGCTGCAGCAATAGCATGATTGGAGAGAGCAAAAAGAAGCCGCCCCAAGCGGCTCCTTGGAAGGAGTGTCATAAGTACCGTGATGCTGTGTTATGACGCCCCTTCCGTACTGCACCATTTGGGCACTGCAGTGGGGGTGCATCATCATGGTGTGTGCTGTCTAGAAGGGTGCATGCCAAAATGGTGCCCGGGTGGCAGCGTAAGGCCTTGGAGTGTGTGGATGCTCAGCCCTCACCCCACACACAGGCCGGCACAAAGTGCTGGTCTGTATAGCCCCACACAGAAATTTCAAATGGATAAACTTTTGACTTCATTTTGCAATCATCCAATTTCATCACTTCGTTCAATTATTATGTTTGTTGAGGTATTCTGACAGACAAAGATTCCTTTACAAAATCATGATACTCCTAGATCAGATCTAGCTCACATCACTATTTTGAAGCTGGATGATCTATATACATTTTGTGCCTAACAGACTGGATCACACCAATGAAATTATAAATGAGCCACAAAAAGAAATCTAACATTAGTTTTAGCTAGTAGAGTAGTCCAATTGAAGTGAATAGGAGTTGTTAGTCACAACTTAAGCCCCATTGACTTTATTTGGTCAACTCTAGGTAGGACTAATGATGGGTAGGTCTAATGCTAATATTTGGCCCAAAGCTATGTGAAGCAGTATGCTGTAGTCATTGGAGTGTTGGACTATGAATCTGGAGACCAGGGTTTGAATCCCAGCTGGACCACTGGGTGAACCTCAGCAAGTTACACTCTCTCAGCCTCAGCGGATGACAGTGGAAAAACCTCTCTGAAAAAACTTGCCATAAAAAAACACCATTATAGATTTGCCTAAGGGTCACCATAAGTCAGAAATGACTTAAACGCACACAAAAATAACAATTATACCAAGTAATATGGGCATTGCCCTGCAATAAGAATTTGCTCCCCAATAAAATTCAGTTCCCAAATTTCTAGCATTATGGTAGCTTAAAGCTTTAGTTGAGCATTTAGAAATACAGTTTAAGCATCCAAAGAAAAGGGGCAAAGGAAAGGGGAAATCATGGCCTATAAAGATCAGCTTAGCAAGCTGGGATGTTTAGCTTGGGGAAGAGAATGTTAAGAGGTGACATGATGGCCCTCTTTAAATATTTGAAGGAATGTCATATTGAAGATGAAGCAAACGTGCTTTCTGATGCTCCAGAGAACATAACATGGAGCAATAGATTCCAACTACTGTATAGGAAAAGAGACTCCACCTAAACATTAGGCCATCCGTTGGAAGGGCTTTCTGTTATGTCTTCTTGCATGGCAGTGGGTTGGACTGGATAGCCCTTGTGGTCTCCTCCAGCATTATGAATCTATTAGAGGTACCAAAGGAATGTGAACCCAGGAAATAGGTATGAATGGTTTTCAGTGTCTCACTCTCTGGAATGCTTGAAATTTAGAGACTGACAGAAAATTTCATTTGCTGGCACAATTCTTTTCAGAGGCGTAATGCCCTCATTTTGCTCCCCCCCCCCCCCCCACGACCTTGCTATGCCAAGCAAAGCAAAACAAACCAAGAATGCTTCAAGGATGAAGATTAAAGACACCAAAATTTAGCTATCTATCTCTATCTAATCACATCAGACTTGGAGAAGTGAAAGCTAAGCCATATGCTGAGCCTTTTCAGAATTGTTTGAAAAAGTTCCTCAGTAAGATGGACCTCTTCCATTTGGATGCTATGAATATGATAAGATATACTCCAAAATTGATATTTGGCTCCCAGCTCCCAGCCTCCACTTGACAGCACTCCCATGTTTCACTAACAGATTGGCTCCTCTATATTACAAATACTGCGTCTCTTCCTTTGTGTTTTATACTTTACTCCAACTTGGCTATATTTCCTAGTCAGTTAATCACTTTGTCCTGCAAATTTCAACTTGATGACAAGTATAAATTTTTACATGTTTACCCTCTGCATGATATTATACTGATAATTCAATAATTTATAGGAAAGCCATTTTCCCCTCATAGCAGAGAAGACAGCAGTCACAACGTATTTATCAAGAATACCACTGTGTCATTAGTGAGAGGGGTGTCTCATACATTCATTAAATAGAAGCAAATCATTATTTAAATTGACAATGCAAAGTAGAAGATGAACAACCACAATGCACGACTTTAAAAGATAAGGCACAGATAACCATGCTGTCTGCAAAACTCTACTTCCACCACTATCAGAATATATCTGTTGCATAATGGTGACTTCTGGGCCTTGCATGTGTAGTATGACTTACATATCTATATGTCCCTAAGTGAATTCCAGCCAATTTGGAGCTAGGCTATATTCAAAGCTTTACACCTAGGCAGAGTCTGTCAGAACTTGTTCTCTGCTCTTATAGCTTTTGAGAATCTAGGGCCAGCTCTCTGCCAGAATGTGACAGCAGTGCAAGTCATCATGGAATTTGCACAGAATAGAAAAAATGATGTCCTTGGAAACAATGACTGACATCCTGTCAGTAAGTTATGATGTTGTAAGTATGCCTTACACAACTCACTTTTTCATCCATTACGTAGATGATCGCACAGTGTCCAAAGCTCTCAAAGAGGCTACACTGACTTGCCCAAAGGAGATGCTCATGCTGCGGCCTCGATCCTGTCTCTGGAGAACACAAAAAGGAGCTGCAAAAAGCGGCTCCTTTTTGTGCCCTCCATGGGGTGCCGTAGACATGGCAGCATGGCTTTGTGACACCCCTTTGGTGCTGCATCATGTGAATGCCGGAGGGGCGTCATGATGGGGCACACCAGCACACACTAAAATGACACCTTGAGGGTGGAGTTAGGGCATCCAGCTTTCGGATGCCAGTCTGTATCAGGCCAAAATCATCTTTTTAGTCCACATCAGCTGCAAGGACATTCCAGGGACCACTAGAGTTTCATTGTGGTGCCTATCACATCACTGCTGGTCCCTTACTCTGATGACCTGGAAATAGCCATGTTGGGGTGCAGGGCAGAATAGTTTACAAGTTGCATTTAGGGGAATGCAGCTATGGAAATGCCACAACAAAAGACACGTACATCTCCCAGTGCAGAATCTCAGCCAATGGGTTGGTTTCAGTAGAGTGGATAGAATGATGTCCGTGAGATAAGTCAGTGTGGCTAACTTAGATCACAGGAAAGCCAGTGGGGTGTAGTGGTATGAGTGCTGGACTCGAGATCAGATTTCAAATCCCTGCTCAGCCATGGAAATCCACTGGGTGGCCTTGGGCAAGTCACATTCTCAGCCTCAGAAGATGGCAGTGGCAAACCCCCTCTAAAGAACCTTGCCAAAAATACACCATGATAGGGTAACTTTATGGTTTCCATAAGTTGGGAACAATTTGAAGGCACACAACAACAACAACAACAACAACAACAACAACAACAACAACAGCCTATGCCCCACTGATTTTGATTCAACTATTTGTATTTTTTTAAATTAATCTTTATAAAAATCCAAAATTTCAAATTTAGTGTATATAACATTACATTCTGTTATCTTATTATATACATTTAAATCCCATATAATGCAATATTCTAATCATATTTCATAAAATATAACACAAATGATTCTTCTTTTTTGTTTAAATATCATTGAGATAAAGCAAAAATATTTGTAGTAAGAATAGTTCCAACATAATTAGACTAGAGAGGACATTTATTATGCGAAGATGATTAAAATGAATATCTAGTCAAAGTGACTCCAGAGCAATTCAGTGTACAACAACAACAACAAAGAATTATTTTTTATTCTGATGCTCAGAACAGTAGGACCTAAAAGCCTTTTATAATGAAAAGTATTCAGAATGACAACATCAGAGTCCAGCTCTCAATTATGTATAAACATAATTGCTCAGTTTTTGGTTTTGGAGCTTGTGCTCTTCCAAACCTTATATTCTTTATTTTCAAACTGCATGCCCCCTGCCAAGAAGTTACATTTTCCTTTCTCTTTAAAATAACCAGCAAGAGCAATGGCATGGTGAACAAATTTCATTTCTTCTGTTCAGTTTTTTCCATCTTTAATACAGCCTCCAGCAGGCCAGATGGCACCAGCGCAATTGCTAGTAAGTCAATACATCTGGCTACATTCCTGAAATGACAAATCTGAAGGATAGAACTCCAGTTCCTATACAAAGCCTCTTTTCAGAATGCTCTCCCTGGTACTTGTCTGCTTGAAGCAAAATCTAATGTGTGAAAATGAAGTAAAAATTGAGCTCTTTCACCACCCAGTGCTAGTGTTTCATTTTCAGCAGGTTTTCCTTTTTAAAATTATTATTATTATTATTATTATTATTATTATTATTATTATTATTATTATTATTATTATTATTAACAACACAAGTCTCTAACGCCAGCACCTCTGTCAATGATGAGAGCTTGCAATTTGGCACCAAGGATAGAAGGTTTGTTCCAAGGGCTCCTTGCTACAAAAGCATGACAAGCTTAAGAAATGTGTGACTATATAAGAAATTGTCTGTGAAAACAGCAATGAGGAATGTAAATATGGAGGGAGGCATTTTACCTTGATGAACTTTCACCAAGTAAATTTGCAAGTCAACATTATGTGTAACTTTGTGATCACATATGGCAGGCACTATGACATATCTTTCAGTAAGATACTGGTGTTTAGTCTATTGTGGATTCAGTGCATGCCCATAGAGGTAGAATCCATTGTTGCATACTTTAACCAAGATTGCAATGAGGTTTAAAGAGATCACATCACCAAATCTGTTATCAACTACTGGTACTGCACTTTAAAGCCCTTTGTGATCCGGGGCCAGAATGGATCCCCTTTATATTTTTAAACTTGCCCATGTCTTAAGACAAGCTTTGGAGATCCACTATCACTGAAAATATTTCATAGGCAATAGGAGCAAACCCACTGGGTGATCCTGGACAAGTCAAACTCTCTTTCATGGATGGCAATGGCAAGCTCCCTCTGAAGAAATGTGCCAAGAAAACCCCATGATAGGGTCACCTTAGGATTGTCATAAGTTGGAAATGACTTGAAGGCACACAACAACAACAACAACAACAACAACAACAACAACAACAAGCAAGAAAAACATTCATAGTAATACTGATACATCTTTCGACTCTTCTCCCCATGTTTACTTTCTGATCTCCCTTTCCTCCTGCTTGTATCTGTTTCAAGAAAACCCTTTCATGTAGGGCTCTTTCACACTACATAATTAAAGAGCTATGATTCCACTGTAACTGCCATGGCTACATTTTATGGAATTCTGGGATTTGAAGTTGGTGACACATTAAGAGCTTGTATATATGTCTTCATAAAGTGAATGTTGATGTGGTAGTAAAAATGGAATCATAGTACTATAATAGTGTGTAATGTGAAAGGCCCCCATATATTTCAAATGAATTGTAATGCAGCTCTATTAACTGCCACTGGCCTCTTATGAGTACTGCAGTCCAACACATTTAGAGGGCAGCATGTTGGGAAAGACTGCCCTAAGCTGTTAAAGTAAAGAAAATGCAGGTCCAGAATTCACTAAAAAAGTTAATGCAAAACCATCTTAGTTGCATAGCTACATAGTGGCCCCCAGCCTAATCCCCTCCCCAATCCTCACTTACCATATAGTAGCAGCTTCAGCCAACAAGACTGGGAAGCAATTGACTGACACTCCTACCCTGTTCCATGAGCAATATCTAGAATGAGCAGAGAGTGGGGGACTTCAACTGTCCCTACACTAGATAATAGGGATAATGTGTAACTCTAGGTTGCACCATTTGTAACTGCCTTAGTGAACTCCAGAGATTAGGACACAGAGCAATGGATACAAATTAGACGAAAGAAGATTCCACCTAAACATTAGGAAGAACTAATTAAACAATAGGCCTTCCTGGAAGAAGACAAGCCCTCCCTTCATCCACCATCTTGAGGGAGAGAGAGGCAGGCTAGCTCCAACAGGCCTGCCTGGAAGATGATTATCCATTCATTAAGAAGCCAAGCCCTCCCTCCAGTCCATCTCCCTTGGTCCAGGCCTTAGAGGTAGAGAAGAATCTGGACCTCATCCCCTTCCCCGCCACCACTCCCTTCTTCTTTTGTCATGTCTTTTTAGATTGTAAGCTTGAGGGCAGGGAACCGTCTACTTTAAAAGATCGTATGTACAGTGCTGTGTAAATTTATAGCACTTTCTAAATAAAGGTTAATAATAATAAAGGTTTCTGATGGTCAGAGCTGTTCAACAGTGGAATATGCTGCCTTAGAATGTAGTGGAGTCTTCTTCTTTAGAGGTTTTTAAACAGAGGCTGGATGGCCATCTGTTGATGGTGGTTTGATTGTGTTTTCCTGCATGGCAGAATAGGGTTGGACTGGATGGTCCTTAACGTCTCTTCCAACTCTATGAAGATTATCACACTAGGGATTACCGTCTGTCAATCATCCCTGGATCGTTGGGGAAGTGTGCATGTATGAACACCTGGCGCGCTTCCTTAGCATCATGGAATCATCCACTCCCTCTAGTATCATGGAATCATTCAGCGAGAGTGAATTTCCTCTTAATGGGGAAATCTTCTATGATTCTGCCAGTGATTGGAGCATGAGTGAATGATGTTTCTATCAAGTGGGGTGGGGGCAGGCCAGGAGAGATTACTTAGTTAAGTATATATAACTAAGTTTTTGATACAGAATACTGGCCTACAACTACAACAACAATAGCAACTACTATTACAGTACTACTTTTTGGGAAAGTGCTTCAGAAGATCAAAAAATTTAAGGACAATTTATAAATTTAAAAAAAAAAATATCCCCCTCCCCTACACACACATATATTCAATATACACTGCAATGATCAAGTAAGTGCTACAGAATTCCTGACTTTAATTCAGAATTTGATGTGGAAAAGGATGAAAGAAAATAAATAATTTGAAAATATTTACAAAGCATATAATCTCATCCTTATGTACTCCTCATTTTTAAGAGACGTGAAGTTCCAGAGGCCACACAAGTGTTAGTTTGTTTTCATTAAGAGATGATTTCAGATGTATCATGTATTTGTTTGTTTTGTTTACAAATATCCAAGTAAAACATGATACAAAAAAAGGCTTTGTGCAGGGATCCTGTTGTTCAACCAAGAAGGCATGCCTCATCTTAAAATGATGGAGTGAGGCAGTTTAAACAATGAGGTAATAGTAGTCTTATGTCTGCTTTTCCCTAATGCAAAAGAGATTTCAGTTAAAAACATATTATTAGTAGTGCCCTACTGCATTCACAGCCATCTTCACCGTTGCCACCACCACCAAAACCATCTGCTCTTTTGCTTTCTCCGTTATCTTTCTCTCACATTTACTGGTTCTTCCCTAAAACAAATTTGTCAAAACCCCAATTTATAGTTAATAGGAAACTACAACAGACGTACCTTCATGAGGCTATTAGCTCATGGTTTCAGGCTATCATTATATGGGAAGCAATATTAAATTTGATGATTAAATTTGATAAATACAATAGCCATAGGTAAATTAGATGTGCATTATCATAGATAAAATTGCTTGCCTAGAGCACATATTAGGCAAAATGGAATTAAAGGTGTTTATTAGGAGAAAAACACATGAAAATGCATATGCATTTTTGGGCAGATTGTTTAAAAACATAAACAATGTAGAAAAGGGCTAAAACATTCTTAAGACTGGGATGAAATGAGAAACTGATAGAAACCAAAACTGACAAATTTATCTATCCTTATGCTCAACAACCTCTGCTCATTGAACAAATATCAGATGGAAGATTTTTTTATTGTCATTGTCACATTTATTTCTAGATAGCCTATAATATCTAGAGGGCTTATAAAGAATATTGTCCATAAAAATAGAGTGAAATAAGAGGATGGTAGTAATCACCCACCTAGTAACAGTATGCAAATGGGTGTTGTAGCACCTTTGAGACTAACTGTGGGAAGGAAGATGTAGGAAGGAAGGGAGATGGGAACCTTTCATAGACTTAAGGGTGAAACAGATGGCATTGAGAGAGAGTCAGATTGGAGCCATGGCAACCGCATGCCATGGCCCCAATCCAGCCAACTTCTGCCCCAAATAGGAGTGGAAAATGTCTAGGCAAGTGGCCATACCCTCAAGTCACCCGGAAGCTGGCCAGCATGTAATCGCCAGCGTGGCTTCTGGGCGACTTGGGGATGTGGTGTGTCTAAATGCCATCCCCCAAGCCAGATAGAAGCTGGTTTTACTGGGCCGTCTGTTTCAGCCTTTGGTCTACTCCATGCATCTGAGGAAGTAGATCAAGTCTACGAAAGCTTAAGCTTATGCTACAAAAACTTATGCTGCAACTTCCCTCACGTAGTTCGTCTCAAAGGTCCTGCAAGATCCCTTTGCATATTGATATTCAAGACTAACACAGCTATGCCTCTGAATTCTACAAACATAGTAACAGAAACTGACAACTAGGAGAGGCTTTTCATCACTAAATCAGGATACAGTCAGATGCAGAATAATTACATTATCAACCAGATACTTCTCTGATGTCTTCTCCATTCTTCACCAGCTACAGAATGGCTGTGAGTGGAGGCTACTACAGCAAAAGAGTTAGTCATAGAGATGGTGATAGGAGAGACATAGTATAGTTCCACCTTTAAAATTTACACAGTACTCAGTGATGGTGAATCTAAGCCTTTGTGAGTCAACATTTTAGGAAGATGTTGGCCATGGAGACCACCATTGCTGGGTAGCACAGAGTTATATTTAGTCTTTATTTCTACTTCCAAAGACATACTGAAAAGCAATTCTGCGACAAAGCTAAAGACTCTAGTGTGATGGCAACCAAAATTTATCAATGGGATCTGTTGAACCAACTGCTGAATGGTAGGTTGCAACTTATGTAAATCCCACTGATTCCCATGGGTCTACTAAAGTTAGCACTAGCAACTGGATTTATGTCTTCATATTTTCCATGGTATCGAGGAAAATGGGTCACTATTATTTCTACCTTGTTAAAATCAAAGTATTCATAGCCTAAGTATGTTATGCTATTTGTCATAACTGCTTTGATTGCAAAGGATCCTAGTCTCATCCCCCATTAGCAGTTTTATGAATTAACGTATCGTAAAATTCCTATACAAAAAAATATGTATTTAGGGAGCTGAAACAATATGCCCTTACCTGTTTATATATTACTCATGGAAATGAAATTCTATGAATAAAAGGGGTTCTAGGCCCCTCCTGCTGCCCCTAGTTTGTATGCCTTTTCATGGACATCACAGAAGGAAAACCTAAGAATAAAGGCATTCCTTTTGCAGACACCAATACTCAGTGAGTGAGAGTGAAACTAAGGAACCCATGCAACACTGGACCCAACCCTTCAGCCCTTGCTTTCATGGAAACCCATTGGTATGACTGACTCATGGAGAAGACGTTTTCAGGCTCTAGCCATTCATCTGATTTAATATTTAATTACTTCTGCAAGCAAGCGGTTGTGTGATTGTTATTGCCAAGTCTTAGTATAGATTTTACTTGCATTCTTATCTACAGTTCTGTAATTGATATTGTTGATTCAATGCTACAACTGAAGGGAATTGGTGACAAAGTGGTGGCCACTGAATATAATTAACTTGAATTTGCCATTTCTAGATGTATTGAATTTGCCAGGACAATTCAAATAATTTCCAGTATCTGTACCTGTCACAATAGGGGAAATGCCACTAACTAGCAAAGTATTAAATGTATCATTTTTCCAAGTTTGATCTAGAAACATCTGATTTTAATATTTCCTTTTCATAATGATATTTGATCTGTATTTTGCATTGCTTCTAATCAGCCTCACTGAATAATACTGAACAGTGTAACTGGCAGGGATGCATCAAAGAGCTTATGGTACCAGTTCAAAACAAAGGCCTTTGCAAACTATTCTTTGCAAGCTGCAGCATATTGATGAAATTCTTTACTAAGTTTCTTCTCAAAGAAAGTAACAAATAATTTTAGCTATTTTCTTGCTGCTGCAAGAAAGTCTTTGAAAACTACACTGTTTTCAAAGCCTAGTCACAGTTATGGACTTCCCTGCACAATTCGCAGAATTCACAGAATTTTCTGTGGAAAATATATTTCCTGCTTTTTATACACAAAAATATCATTTAATTTGCGGTAAATGCTACTTCCTGCACAGAAAGTATTGTTTTCTATGCATATCACTTATGTGTGAATTTTGCAGACAATGCTGAGTCAGCATATAAGTAAATCCCAGTGATTCAATGGGTCTACTCTAATTAAGACTAACAACAGGATTTAGACCTATATCTTCTCAATACACTATACAGGCACACAGAGAGAGATTATATCAGGTTTCATCAAGCTTTCCAACTGCACCTGTTTAATGGTTACTGTATCCATTTTTCATTATATGTACAAATTGCTGGGTTTTGCTCAATGGGTATCTAATACTAGGGTTTATGTGCCAAACCATGCCTTTTTTGGCAGAAGAAAACCACTTTCACAATTTTGCAAGGGTCCACTGAATTTGCAAATGCTGATTATTTTAGGCCGGATCTATTCAAGGAACCTTACACAAATGACAACCCACAAATCATCTAGTTCCTGGTCCATAGTTACTCCAATAACACCGCACTCATTTTGGCAAGACCAGAGCAATCTGGTGGAAAAGGGTGGTTCTACAATGATAACACATCCTATATTGCAAAGTGTTTCTGGCCACAAAGCTGTGTCCTCACCACTGATCCAGATTTTCCAGACAAATGAGGGATAAAGGGAAGGTTCCCCCACCCAGATTTTCTCCAACAAGCCCTGCATTCACTGTGAATCCCATGGAACATCATGGGCTCAGTTGCAGTTGCTACAGAGTAAGTATGGGGTTTCCCACCAGTGTAGACAAGCCCCAAGTCTGGATGTTTATCACCTCTTCTTCCAAGAAATGAAAACCAAAATGAATTAGTCTTGGATGTAAAGAATGAGTGTTGTAAGACATGACCAGTTTCTTTCCTTTTAGAAGGAAAGATTCTAGCATATTTTGCTTAGTATAAGTCTTCTAGACAAGACAAGACAAAAAGAAGTGATCATGTACTCTCCAACAGAAATTGGCAACAGAAGATGCATGAATTACAGAAATAAGACAATTTGTTAGCTAGCACAACATGAATTTAATGTCTCTAAGGTATTCTCTCAGATCGTAAATTAATATGTATTTTAACATACTGTAGAGGCAAAGACTGTACAACATTTTGCTAACAAAAATTCAGTTCTTTCTTTCAGCAACATTTGGAGTCAGAGCTCCATTTGTACCTGTCACCACATTGTGCTTAACTTTCTGAAAGGAAAGGGAGCCAGTAGGAATACTTTTACTTTGGAATATTCATCTGTGTTGAGTTATATGCCAAGATTAGACACAGAATATGCCAGTTGAAGATTAATATCCTATCAGATTAAATCATCAGGAGACAGATAAATGTCTGTCTGATAAGGTTTAACACTTCTGAGTATGGCCTTAAAAGGAGAGGCAAGAGTTGTTGAAAGGATATTTCAATCCAAATTGCATTTAAAATCTATGAAAACACCTTCACATTTGTAATAATCAGCACGTAAATGTCCCAGTGGTAAGCAAACATTTGTTTATATTAGGACGCATAAGGATGCATAAACCCACCAGCATAGTTCAATCTCAATTTTTCATCTTACCAGTCTTAAAATTGCTTTATCCATTTTCAATTTTTTAAATCCCATTTGAAGTATACACCTTTGCATACAGGCATACCTCAGATAACAAAGCCTCTGACAAAGAAGCCCCCTTTTACAAAGTCTTTTTAAGCCAACTCAAACCCCCACTTCCTCCTTGTTTTCTGTTTAGCTATATGATTTTTAGCAGCATCAGGATTGGGAGGATGGTGAAGGAAGGCTGGAGAAACACAGGATTTTGGTGTCCGGTTCTAGCAGTATGTCTGCAATAAACAATGGATTAAAAGCATTTTCCACACTCCTAAATATATTAGTATTAAAATAACAAATGAGTGAATTTGTTTCCTAAATCTCTGTAAGCACAATGACATGGTTTCATCCCCTATGGGAAAAATTCGCTATCAATAAATGACCATTGTGTGCCAACCAGCTAGATAAAGAGGGAAATCTTCTGATTCCTTCTGCAGTCAACTCTTTCCTCCCTAAAAAGAGGAAGTGTTTGTGCTGCTGTAGAAGGAAGGTATATCTACAGTTTAGAAGATCTAATATTTATTGGGAGCCCTACAAGAGAGGTTTTTATTAATTCCTCTCCACTCATGATTTTAGCAGATTTGTGCTAACTCCCCTCCTTTGCATGAGTCTAGGCTTAACAAATGTCTCACAGACCTTCCTTGTGAGATGAAGGAAATCACAAATGCAGAAAAGCAATTTGAACTTAAAATGCTTATTGAAATGCCACCGCATGAAAACTTTAATTTCAAAAACAATGTAAGTTGCATTCTAAACTGTAAGTGTGAGGTTTGCACATGAGATATTGAGAAATGTTAGACTGCCAAGCAAAGAGTACAGTTCATAAGTCATAGCTATTTAACTGGATTCATACTCGAATGTGTATGTGTTTGAATTGGCTTTATTACTATGTTCCCTGATCCCTATTTGTACATGACATCCTGTACAAATTATGTAGATTCTTCCACATAGGCATGACATTTCTTTGTGTTTCTTGGTCCCACAGTATGGGTCAATAGAAAAAGACATTCATTGGTTCTAAAAAAAGTCAGAACCGCTATCTATTTTCACATCAGTAATGTTATCCAACAACACATAAATTACTTTTTCCTAATTCAAGGAAATGTTGGAAATGGAGGTAGAAATATGAAAACTTCTATCTGTATAGAACAAGATGAAAATTATGCAACCTTATAAATGTTGTTGGACTACAGTTTTTAACATTCCATCCCATTTGCTATGCTAGCTAAGGTTGCTAGGCCTTGCTATCCAACAACACTGCCCTGCAAAGGCCAGATCAGGCCCCTGATCTGACTGTAAAAGGGACAGTTTGCATAGCCCCTATGTCTCATAGAGATACATTATGCAAGAAACCTGCAAAATTTCAGATGGGTAAGTGCATTAGGATCAAGAGAGCTGAAAACCCATTTAAGGTTTTTGTGGTTATTTAGTATGATGGCAGGGAAAAGAATGAGAGAAGAATGGAGTTGATTATTTGAAAAGTAGAAAAGAAAGGACTTGAAATCATGAAGCCAGATAACTAAATAGAACCACTTTCACAACCACCAGACAACCAAGAGTACCACAGCTCTAGATCTGCTACTTGCTGGGTGTCATAGAAAATATAAAACAGAAACAAGGGAGAGGAAGCTAAGAAGTGCTATTTTTATTTGACAGAAACCCCTCCTCCACAGTGCAATGATTGGAGAGTCCCAGGGAAATGTCTTCTGTAAATAAAAGGTGGACTGTCAGTCAAATAAACCCATTCTCTACTTCTCCCCTCTCCAACCCTGGACATTTTCTGCATTTTTAGGGAAATAAATGTAAATAGAGCTGCTGGCATTTTTTTTCTCTCTCTCTTTTTTCAGACAGACTGTCTGCCTTTCCAAATCCTAATCATGCACAAACCTTTGTGTGAGTTCAGCTTCAGTTCTGGTTGTTTTTAGAGGAAAGCCACCTTCGCCTCAGGAAGCAACTAGGCCTGATTTGCCTTGAGATTTGGGATTCAATTAAATCCAATGCATATCCCTTGCTTCTATTATTTTAAGAGAGAAAAATATATACAACTTTATTTGCTGCAGAATTTGATTCATGGGAGAGGGAATATAAGCATCTTGCACAGCTTCTAAATTTGCACTCCATCATGACAACCATGCTATCAACACAAAAAATGAAAAACTGGAGACTGCTATCTAGAGACTACAGCAAACTGTGGCAGTGATAAATAAAGGCGCTTTGCAAGGTTCATTAAGCACTAATCAATGCCTAGATTAAGACTAAGGAACAGCAAGTCTCAAAGTATTTGAAAGGGTGTGTTTCATGCTGTTAAGAAATTCGAGACCCAGACAAGGCAGCCTGCATTCTATTTAATTTAACAGATAGACATCTATTATACATTTTTTAAAAAGACTGTGCACATATTGTATGCGTTTCTCAAAACTTTAGCACACACAGTAAAATGGGGTAAGAAAGAAAACAATCCAAGTAAAGGGAACACGGTTTTGGAAAAATACCAGCTTCCCCCCTAAAACCACCAATTAAAGAGACATTACTACAGAACTGAGCTGGAAAGTTGAATGGATTCAGTTTGGATCCAGTCAAGCACTTCACAGAATGATGGAAAGAACTGTTCATACCGCATACATTTAACAGTTAATTGACCCCGTCCATGAACACTGACTTTTGCCAACAAGGAATAAAGTCAATATTCCTATTTATTTCATACATTTGCAGAAAGAGATGTGCATCAGATTTCCATTCCAGTGCTGGAAAAATATGCAAGGGAAATTGGTCAATATGTATATTTATGCAGGCTCCTTCACTGTTCCTGTCCCATAAAGGAAAGGATTATCTGTGACCACCATTACTTCTACACTGACAATAGAGAAGAAAAGAAAAGAAAAAAGCTGATAACCTACATCAACAATGTAGTGTGATTTTCCTTTTATAGTTATTTGATGAGTGTACATGCTAAATGTGCCCAAAAATGTGAAACGCATAATCACACTCCCCTGGCAATTAGCCAGAAGTGGTTTTGCCCTTACTGAAGATCGACTGGGGGGAAATGCTGTGTGTGTTGGTGCGCAAAGCCGCTACCGTGCTGTGCATGCTCACCACCCATCTTATTAAGCATTGTACACTGGCACCCTGTCTGCATGGGCCAAATAAAACATCCTTCTCCCATGCTCTGGGAAGGAATTCCAGGTGACCCAGGGCCAAATCCACAAGTCTGCTGCAAACAGTACAGATGTTGTCCAATCTGTAGCACAAAATCCAGAATATGACAGTCTTCATGAGAGGGCACAACTCTATAGAAAAAACAATAATGTTAGAAAAGTTAGAGGGTAATAGAAAGAGAGGAAGATCACATGCCAAATGAATAGACTCAATCAGGGAGGTCATGGAACTGAATCTGCAGGACCCAAGTGGAATAACGGAGGACAGGGGTTCTTGGAGGTGTATCATCCATGGGGTCGCTATAAATTGGGGTCAACTTGATGGCAGTAAATAACAGCAATGGGTTTTAAAAACTCACAGTCTGCTCTGGATCTTTCAGGAGGATCCACAGCCTTCTACTCCATCACTGGGTGGCTGTTCACACGTGTGTCCCTCTGTGCCACCTGTGGTGCATCACCATTTCTGAGGCCAGAATAATAATATTAATAATAATAATAATAATAATAATAATAATAATAATAATAATGTTTATTTATAGCCCGCTTTTCCAAAGGAGATCAAAGCGGGTTACAACAAGGGTATAAAACATAATACAATTTGAACAAACAGTATATACACATCATAAAAACACTCTAGAGTTAAAAACACCATAAGATTACAGAGAATGGGACATCCAACCACGTGATTGATAGTGGGCTCATTCTAACCTCAGAATTAGCTATGTGCTGCTGTAGTGGTCATAGCAGGTGGCACAGTGAGACATGCAGACAACTGTCTGGCATTGCAACAGAGGCCCCAGGTAATAGGGGGATGTCAAGGCAGCTTTGGGGCCAGGATACTCCGGGCTGCTCATGGAGTATTCTGGAGCATGCAGACACCACACATGAAACAGCCTCTTCCCTTCATGTGGCCTCCCACACGTCCTTTCTATAGAATGGGATTGAGCAGGATTTTTTTAAAACCATGCCCCAATTGGGCTTAGACACTTTTTTCCATCTACTGCATGCTTCATGGGCTTGCCCGTTTAATCCCTGGTTCTGGTACATTACGTTTGTCAGAATGCAGGATACAGACACTCTGAAAGCACTGGAGGAGAAAAGGAACATTGCCTACATGACTTTCATTGGCAGCCAATTCAAGGGAAGAAGTGAAGGGGCTTCTTGCCCCAGGCTTGAGCACACACCCCTCAAGAGTGCTAACCAGTGCTACTTGAGATCATCTGGATCCCACCTTCAACTTTCATCGGAAATAGATCAAGATGAACTGCAGTTTCTTCCTTTACTGTTCCAGCCTGGGAGCTATCATCTGAGACGTTTAACCAGACCTCCCAGAATAGAGTCTCTGCATGTCCTGTTGGCTGTTGTTGTTGTTGTTGTTGTTGTTGTTGTTGTTGTTGTTATCATCATCATCTATTTATTTATTTATAGAGTGCTGTAAAGTTTAAACAGTACTTTACATTATACAAATCAAAATAAAATGGCACAGTAATAGTAATAAAACCTGCCATACAGCATACAATCTAGAACATCAATATTACAAAATAAAACAACTCTAAAATAATACAGCAAGGATAAAATGGGCACAAAAAACTCACAGCAGCTTAACGACAAGTAATATGGAATGCCTCTTTAAACAAACTCATCTTCAACGTGGCCTTAAAACTAGACAGGGAAGTGACAGTTCTTAATCAGGTAGAGAGGAGATTCCAGGCATAGGTAGCAGCAAGGGAGAAGGGATGGATGCAAGCAGGGGAAGAGAAGAACCTTGGCTGAGTCAAAAGACCTGTGCCATGAGATCCTAATGCACAAGAAGGCTGATAAGGAGAGACAAGCACTGATAAGTAAGAGGGAGCTAGTCAATAAAGAGGTTTAAAAGTCAACAGAAGTTTGTAACAGATTCTGAAAGGGATGGGAAACCAATAGAGGGATAAGATTAAAGGGGTGATATGGTCAAAATGATGGGCAGTGAAAATAATCCTAGCTGTGGAGCATTGTATGGACATTAGGGGGTCCAAGTGGGAAAGAGGAAGACTCACTAGAAATTAGTTACAGTAGTTCAGACATGAGACCATGTACTAACATCTTGGCCATCTAAACAGAAAGAAAAGTCCTAATTCTGGCATGTGATGAGGGCGCCGCAAAGGCCCGTCTGTTCTGGGCCAATATGAAGAAGAGAAGGTAAAAGAGAAGAAGTTACAGAAATCAAAAAAACGAGAAGGAAGTAGATCAAGAGAATTAGTCATTGGCTTAGAAGAGGTCACAAGCTTCAATAATTTACCCAGCAAAATGGGAGAAAAAGTAGAGAAGGTTCTGGTTATGGATGGATGAGGTACAGGACGAATAAAGAGAATTAAGGTTGAGACAGATTGTTTCAATCTTGGTAGTAAAATAATGTGCAAAATCTTTGGGTGCGAATGAGTGAGGAGCCAGCAGAAGAAAAGGTTTTAACGAGGAATTAAAGAGAAAAGATGCTGCGGCCACCGCTCATTAGCCTTGATCACAAACTTATAGTAATTCTGTTTTGTCAGAGAAATGGCACGTGAAAAGGAAAAAAGAACAAATTTATAATGAATAAAGTTGGTCCATTCCCTGGTCATTTTCCATAGATGTTTGGCAGCTCAAGAACAGGAACAGAGAATCCAAACAATGGGAGAAGGCAGGGCTATGGCTTATTAAATGAGTTCACACACTTTTTAAAAGGGCAAAACTATCTAGAGTTGCAGATAGAGCAGAATTGAGAAACCGCTGGATCTACAAGGTCTCCAAGATCTAGGGAAGATAAAGAGGAGTCCAGAGCTTTGCTCAAAATCTCAGGATTAATAGAGTTGAGATTGTGAAAATACAGTTTGGACAGTTTGTCGAGGAGGTGGATTTTGGGCAAGAGTAAAAGGAAAAAGATGGCGATTAGAGAAATTCACCAGCCACATAATCAGAAATTACACACTCATTGATGAGAACAATATCAAGACAATGACCAGAGACATGGGTAGGTGTGTTCGAACAGATTTCAAGACCAAATGAAGACAACACAGAACTAAGAGGAGTAGCTGCAGGCTTATTAAGGTCATCCCTATGGATATTGAAGTTGTCCATAATCAGAGAAGGGACATCATCTGCCAAAAAGGTCAACCAAGTTTCAAAATCTGATAGAAATCTGGTGGGTGATCCCAGTGGACGATAGACTACTGCAACCCAGAGCTGGAGTGGTACAAAAAGCTTGATAACATGAAATTTAAAAGATGAAAAGACATGCTGTCGAGTGCAGAGAATAACTGAAACCAGGAAAAATGGGATAGTATAAATCTGACCCCTCCCCCTCTACTGACCAGGTGGTTAGAGAGAGAAAAGGAGTTCCTCAAGCAAGAGGGCAGCAAAGGTTACAGTGTCGTGGACTGGGAGCAAGGTTTGGGTGAGGGTGAGGAGGTGAAGAGATTTAGCAAAGAATACATCATGAATTGTTGTTGCTTTGTGACCAGTTGATCGACAATTCCAGAGAGAGCAAAAGAAGAAAAGCTGAGAGCAAGGGAGACATCTATTAGAAATTAGATTAGAAGAAGTAGTAGGAGCCATAAAAGAAGAAGGGCTGAAAAGAAAAGAATCAGGGCAAAACGGTAAAGGAGAGAAGATCAAAAAGAACCTAAAACAGTCAAGCATCACTTGCAGTACCAGGCTAAAAGCCCATTGGACTCAAAACACAATGGTAACTGTCGGATGTCAAAAACAATACTTCAGGAATTAGCTCTGTAAGAGGTCAGCTAAAGGAGCTGACTACCTATAAACCAACCGTAATAAACATTATGTCTACAATGTGTTGCAGATTCCTAATAGTATAGTTGTGGCCATTTGTGCAATGATCACCTCTTAGGAATGAGGCCTAGGGTCCTTAGTTGAGGTCATATCTTCCCTTCTGAGAACTTTTGACAATGCTTCAACCTCTGAAATTGTGAGATTGTGCCTAAGTCAGTTCATTCAATTGTTCATAATCCATCTTTTACTGTGCAATGCACCAATGCAGATGTATAGCATGGGGCTTTAGGGAGCTAATTTTTTGTTTTCACAGGTGATATCTACCAACAAAAGACACTGGACAGCTCCTTGTGTGGACTCTGCTCACTAGAAAGGTTCCATTAATTCTGTACTGTGTAAATTACTGCTCAATATGGAAGGAAGATGGAACACAAGCATGATTTAATCTGTATTAACTAAAATAGGAATAGACAAATTGTTGTACACCAGATGTTGTTGGACTGTGATTCCCATCAGTCACAGCCAGAATAACCAAAAGTGAGGAATGATGGAAATTGCAGTCCAAAGAGTAACATCTGGAGGGTCAGCCCTGATATAAATGATTTTTTTTTTTTGCTGTAAATTAGATTCCTGTTCTTATGTCCCTGTTTCTGCAGCAATCCACCTGGAAATATTGTCTTTCAAACAGTGTCATGTTTGGATAAACTACTTATTTGCCGTTCATGCTGAATTACATATAGCGTTCCACAGTTGCTGTACATTTTTCAGAATCTAGTAGGCATCTTGCACAAATTCAAAGGACTGCCTACAGCTATTTTTTCTTCCCAGCAGTTTTCTTTCTTTCTTCCCACATCACCATTTCTCAGCTTTTAACACCACACTCCAAGTTTTGAAAAAATTCACGTTGTTTGGGGAGGAGGTAGTACAACCCCCCAGTAGATATGTATATGGGCCCCCTTGTATTTTTCTGAATCCTCGCTACCAGAATACCTAAATTACAACTACAGAGATAAAGCACTTGCTCACTGGTATTTAAATAGGTTCAGAAAGACATCCATCAAGTAAAAGCAACACGTAACTTTCCCATTACCTAGGTGTGCCCTGAATCTAACACTCTGCAATTTGGCATAACAAAAAAAAGCTATAACTCAGCTTGCAATCTGGCTCCCATGCCCATTAAAGTTCAGTCTAAATATAATTTTGACTGCCACCCCAAGTATTTATAATATACTGTTCAGTTTTACATGTAAGCTCATAAATGCTCTCTACACGGCACATGGCACTGCCTACTAAGAAAAACCTGAAAAGGGTGGGCATGTTGCCTTAAGATAGTATTGTGCTTCAAGATAAGCCAAGCAGTGAACAAAGAACATTTTATAACTAGCTGGCATTGCTGCTGCCTAAAAAATCCAGCAATGGAATGAAAAAGGAAAAACAGCCCTCAGTATGTATGACAAATGTCTTTTTTCCTGATTTATGTTAGTATCATGCTGAGCTCTAGCTGATGTTGCTTGGAAAAGTGAGCTAAATGGGTAGTGATTCTTTGATGCTAATTGAATGTGAATTGCACTGGGCAGAGAAAAACCTCACGGAAGGCAAAACCAGTGACATTAAAATACCAAACAGAAGGGAAAGCAAAAGGAAAATTCACAGGTAAAGAGCTTACAGTCAAGAAAAAAGCCACGTGGATATCTACATCAAATAAAATCTATATGTCTTCTGTCTGGATATCTGTGAAGCAAGATGTGGAAGTGAGTAGTACACAAAACGTTCTTTTCTGTGTACTCAGAGAATACATAGGATTGTAAGAAAGCAAGTAATGAGCAATATAGATTTTTACTTGTTCATAAACTGGGAATTAGTCATAATAGAATGAGCCATTGCACACATTTTGTCTTGAAAAGCTGGATTCTTGGACATCATTCTCTATGAGCCAAACCAATAATAAGGTCCACATGGTTAGTTCCTGACCTCATATATATTCACAATGAATCTATGCAGTAGGATTCAGCTGAGTGATCACCATCACCCAGTGGGCTTCATAGCAGAGTGGAGATCTGTCCCTGAGTCTTAAGGTCTTGGGTGTCCTACACCTAGTCCAACAGCAAGCACTATGCCATACCCCTTCACAGATCTCCAGTTTTTCCTCCAGTGTCTAGATCAGTGTGAGAAAGTGCAGTCTCATTCTGTGCTCCTGACACACTGACATTAGAATTTTAAAGAGGTAGTAAAATTGTCTGTAAGTGCTCTAAAACCAAAAAATGAGGACCAAATGTGAATTCCAGTTCCCACATTACATGCTGTGTGGCTTCAGGAAGGAGCAAAGGAAAAAATGGTTTCTGCTTCCCTTCACAGTCAATCAATACTGCCCATGGTACAGAGACTGGCCAACCCTCCTAAATGTCCAGTCTATATAATCTCACTGGATTTGGAATGATACATCTCTATGATCTGCAGCTAACAGTAGTTGTGTTTGAGGAAGCAAATTCGATTATGTTCAGGTTATTTGAAAGACCCATATTCACTTGCCTGCATTTTGAGATTTTCTAGTGAGGCCCTCTGGTCCACCACACTCCTAGGTACGTCTGGTGGGAACATAGGAGAAGGCCTTCTCAGTTGCTGCTCCCAAGCTCTGAAACTTCCTTCCCAGAAAGATTAGACTGGCACACTCCTTACTATCTTTCCATAAACAACGTAAAATAGTTTTGTTTCATCAGATCTTTGAGGACTGATTGCTTAGGAGGAATGGGTCTGGAATAAAATGTTGGATTTTCTATTTGCTGCTTTCTTTTTAATGTTTTATCTTTTTCAATGGGCTTTAATTATTTGATAGTTTAAATACACTTGTAACTTTTATACCCTGTGAATTTGTAGCAACTTGTTTTAACTCTTATAACCAATTTGACTGCCAATTAAGAATAATAATGATAATGATAATAATAATAATAGCGATAATGATGCTTGAGGAGGCTGGATGCCCCGCTAACATATTATTAGCCAAAGAAAGGGAAAACATAGCAACAATAGTTCATCTAAAACTAACTAAACAGTATGGTGTGTAGAATGAATTTCCCTGTTGGCAGATCTCCTTATATAACAGCCCTCCAAAAGAATATAAAAGCCATTAATAAGGCTGAAGCTTAACTTCTTGATAGTAAGAGCTGTTCAACAGTGGAACACAGTCTCTTGGAATGTGGTGGAATCTCATTCTTTTGGAGGTTTTGAAACAGAAGCTAGATGGTTATCTGTTGGGGGTGCTTTGATTCTGAGTTCCTGTATGGCAGGATGTTGGACTGGATGGCCTTGTGGTATCTTCCAGCTCTAATTTTTTATGATTCTATAAGCTCCCTGGGCCATGCATCTACTTGGGTAATTCCAAAATCCAAAGCTCTTCTAGTTCCAATTTTTCAGATAGGGGATACTCATCCTGTATCTTCAGAAACATAATTAAATATCTTAAGAAGAGAAGGAATGATTTAAGAACCTTGCAGTCTTAACCCATGGTGAAGATTTAATGATAAATTTCTGAGAAAGATCTTTTTTAAAAAGGAAGCCAAATTGCCCTTTTTATAACTTTATTTTGGAAAATGAGTGAGGGTGTGAGAGGAAAAGGAAGATACAAAATCACAAAGATGCACTCAAGCTTGCAAAGAAAACCAATAAATAAAAGTGTATTACCTACTTAAGTAGACTCCTGCGTTTCAGAGATGTACAGAGAGAATATGAGAGAAAACATATCTGGTTATCTGGCTGTATGTTTTCAAGAGATAGACTCCTGAGATAATGCTTCACTTTGTTATTGGAAAATGAAGCCTTGTATGCACAAGTATAAAACTGCATGCTCACCCCAAAACTGATCTGTTCCCAGAGTAGCAAAGTTGTGGGAAGCCCTGGTGTATCTCCAAAACTCTGGGTTAGTGAAGGGTTTTATGAAAAGCTAGATTGGGCTCAGGGGGTGGTTTGTCCCCAGAGCCACCTCTGCCTCATCCCTTACCTGCAGGAGCCCAGTGCACTGCCACTTCCTCAGAAGATGGGCCAGCCATGCAACTAATAATGGGATAGGGTGGAGGGGCATCCTGATGCCCTGGTGGAGCAGTGGTAAAATGCCTGTACTGCAGCCATTCACTCAAAACCACAAGGTTGCGAGTTCAAGACCAGAAAAAGGGCCCAAGCTCAACTCAGGCTTGCATCCTTCCGAGGTCGCTAAAATGAGTGGGGCAAATTAGCTTACTTGCTAATTAGCTTACTTGCTGTTCACCGCTATGATCTTTGGAATAGCGGTATATAAATAAAACAAATTATTAAAAACAAATTATGGCATTGGACTCTGGACTCTACAGTGCTATATAAATAAAGTATAATAATCATCATCATCATCCAGGGGTACTTCCACCCTCTATTTTCACTGGTAGCCAGCCTCTGGAGAAACATTCAAAGCCTGCATCCTGTGCTGCCTCCTTTTGTCTCTCTACATTGTTAGCACAGCCTGCATACCCAGCACTGGACCATATTTCATATTTAGAGCCAGCATGTTCTAGAGATGTGACAATAACATTTAGGAACACTAGTGAAATTTCCCAGGAGAAAAGGAGAAAAGACCAGAGGCAGCTGGACAGTCCAGATAATAGTACCTGATGCTTTGACTCAGAGTTCCAGCATGGCAGGGGGTTGGACTGGATGGCCCTTGTGGTCTCTTCCAACTCTCTATGATTCTATGAAATGGCCCCATGTTAGGATATCTGACCACATATCTCCTGCAGGTAAGGGATGTGGCAGTGGTGGCTCCAAGGATGGAAAACAGGGCAGTCATGATGATGTGGTGTCAGCCCAAATAACCTGTGCACACATCACTATGCTGCCACATAAAGTTTGGCCCAGTGTGTGTGGCCATCTCATGGCCAATCCAGGGACAGTTCTAGAGCATATGGCTTGGGTCCAGGCTATTTGAAGGACTGTATGTGTATGAACCCATTCAGGTTTTAAGATCCTTTGACCTCCTCTCTGTCCCATCCCTTTCTCAGGCTCTTTTGGTAGGAACAAGGGACAGTGCCTTCTGGGTGGCTGTTCCCAGACTTTGGAATTCCCTCCCCAGAATGGCCCCAACTTGGCCATCCTTCCAGCAGCAAGCTAAAATATTTTTGTGCCACCAGACCTTTTGGTTGATTTTGGGTTCTTTATGCTGTGTGTTGTTGAATTTGAAGGTTTAAGGGTCTGTACATTGTTTTATTTTTATTGTTTAATGTTTTAGTATTTTAACTGTTTTAATATGTACTGTTTTAGCTTTTAAATGTTAATTTTAAAATTGCATTTTATTTTTAATAAGTGATGTATTTTGTTGCTCACCTTTGTATGTTTTTAATTGTATTGTTTTTTTAAAATTTGTAAGCCGCTTTGTGTACCAACTGTGAAAAAGTGGGGAAATAATAATAATAATAATAATAATAATAATAATAATAATAATAATAATTTGGGCTGGCCCTGACTTACTAGCCAGTGCAGACAAGGCCTGCAGCCATTAAAAATGATCTCTTAACTAGGGTGTTTATCACACGATACTCTTATAGTGCTACTATTCCACTTTAACTGCTCTAGCTGCCTCCTGTTGCATCCTGGGATTTGCAGTTTTAAGGAGAGGTATTTAGAATTCTCAGGCCGAGTTCTCTGCCTGAGAATTCTAAATACCCCTCCTTAAAACTGCAAATCCCAGGATGCAACAGGAGGCAGCTAGAGCAGTTAAAGTGGAATAGTAGCACTATAAGAGTATAGTGTGATAAACACCAAAGACAGAACATTTGTCATTCCATAGTTAACTACATAGCAGCTACAACTCTAATGTACATGGGCCCGATTCCCAATCAGTAGTTTAGTCAAGATAGTAGTTTTCAACTCTCCACTCTCCAGATTTTTTGGACTGCAATTCCTAGAATCCTTTAACATTGCCTATGCTGGTAGGGGCTTCTAGGAGTTCAGTTCAGAGTCATTGATTTACAGGTTGCTTCTACCTCCACAATAAATCCCAGTGATTTGGGATTCAACAGGTCTATTCTAGCTCAGGCTAATAACTGGATTTAGGCCCAAGCCAGTGAAGATATGCCCACTACTGAGAACTCACCTCATTTACATTAGAACCTCTAGGAGAGGGAATAAAGGAAGATGTGACAGAAAAACCTGTGAATTCATGTGGTGCATCCTAAAGAGCACACACTGATGTCTTCAGTAAACCAGCCTTATTGACCTGAAAGAGTCAATATAAACCATAAAGCAAAATTATTAATGAATCTTTTTTCTCTAGTATGCTCATTACAGGAACTGAAAAGACACAAAGTCCTTCCATTGGAGAGACAATCTCCAGTGAAATTAAGTACTGAGTTAATTGTTGTAGTATGTGACCTCAGGTAGCTATGAAGCCACATAGCTCTCATTGTTCTAAAACAACTAAGCAGACATCAAGGGATTTTTTTATTATTATCCTTGCAAACATTCTAATGAACATTTGGAAAGAATTTAAAAGTATGCTTAGCAGGGACTTTCATTTAGCCACAAGCACCTCCTGTACCCAAAAGAGATATGTGGAGATGGGAATGCGGATTCATTTCAAAAACACCAAAGAGACACACTGGAAAATAAAGTCAGTGAGATTTCCATCACTTAGGGGATAAAAGTCTTTTTGGGACGATTTTAAGGGATGAAATGAGAGAGCCTACTTAAAAAGCTTGATTAGAGAAAACCAGCAGGATTTCTTAAAAGGAAGTGACATGCTTCACTAAACTACTGGAATTCATGGAAGGTTTCCAGTAGCTATGGAAAAGGACAAGGCTCTCGTACACTAAGTATTGGATTTGGCAGTACTGTACAGCAGTTTTCCATATTTAAGTTTCATAAATATATAGAAAGGATGAGTAGATGACACAAGACCTTAAAGCATGAGCCACCTCAAACAAACCACATTTAAGTCTGTTGGCTTCAGCCTGATCCTGAGGTCAGGATTGTGCAAATGTATTCCTGACTCACCCAGAGTTAAATACATATGGTCAAACCAGAGGCACAGAAAAGGCACTACTGTGATTTCAGCACCGGAAGCAGGTGGCCAAAGTTTCTGGAAAGGTCTTGTACTCTGCAAGTGAGGGGGAGGGGGGAGAGATTCTGCAATAGGAACAAGCTGTCTACACTAATTTGCATGTATCAGTGAAACAATATAGGCAGAATATTTTTTCAAATTGCAATTATCTATGCCTTGGGGTGGAAATGGGACTTGTCAAGGTAGGTGGACAATGGAGATATTTTTAGACCCACATGGACATGGGGAAATGGAGGAAGAAGGAAGCAGATGGACACGAGGAGGACATTCACAATCTCTGGCCATTGTCAGCTGGGCTCCCAAGTCATAAACAATGCCATAGTCCCAACAGGCAGAATTAGCATCAACATTCCATTTAAGCACTCTTAAGTATTGGAATCTCAGAATATTTAACGTGGGAGAATAAGCAGGCTCTCAGTTGGTCTTTTAGGCTATTTTATGAAACAGAGTAATAGATATGCCAATATCCATTCTCTTCAGGGAGAAACATACTTTCAGTGTCTAGGCATATGACTTATCAGTTGGTTTTACATTGCATATTGACCATCATATTAATATCTCATGCAGTGCTGTCAAATAATCTCCATAGACTTGTATATGTAAGTTATTTTATAGATAATATTATTACATATTCATTTTGGCAAACTTTTACTAAGTGGCTTTCCACATTGGTCTCACACTTATAAATAAATGAATCTTTTTATCCTCTGTTTTCCTTCTAATAGGCACCTGTATACCTAACACATATAAAAACACCAATAATGTGTGCAGATATAAACACAAGCATCCATGAAATCATCCTCCTTGGCCATTCATGGAAATTGTTCATTCCAGCAACAATTATAGTCAAATAAGCAGATACAAATTGTATTTGTTACCAGTATTATCTGGACATTTATCAGCCATGAATAGCAGAGCTGTTATAGACAGCTGTCATGGCACATGGGAGACTGATTCTTGGTCAGCTTCAGTTTTGTCTCTCCAGAACTGGTTTTATAGTATCGTCAGACCTTCTCCACCCAGTCAAAGGCAGATTTCCACTAGACTTCACTAACTTAAATAATTATTCTCATCTAATCAGAAATGAGATCTTACTGGTCTTCTATCAGTGACCCATCACTCAGAAGCCAGACTTTCCTCATTGCTTGCCTTCACATTACAACAGCCAACACATAGTAGTAAGCTTCTTACTCCAATGCAGTTGCTGTTGTTGTTAACTGTCTCCCAGTCAGTTTTGAGTCATAGCAACACTGTGAATGAGACACCTCCAAGACCACCTGTCCTCAACCACTCTGCTCAGGTCCTTACCTCTGCTCAGGTCCAACCACAGGCTCAGGGCCGTGACCTCCTTGATTGAGTCTTTCCATCTGGCATGCAGTCTCCCTCTCTTTCTGCTAACCTCCTCCTAGCATTATTTTCTTTTCTGGTGAATCGCACCTTCTCATGATGATGTGACCAAAGTATGACAGCCTCAATTTAGTCATCTTGGCTTCCAGAGAGAGCTGAGGGAATGAAGAGCCCAGAGAGAACTCATTAATGCAGTACTTTGGGTTTACTGTAGGTCACTCATATGTGTCTGTTCTTTTTCAGGCCATTTCTCATCACCTTGTTTTTAGATAGGACTAGCCAGTACAACTATGTGCTCAGTGTCATGCTGTCTAATACACAAATACTCCAGCTTTATATTTTGATATTATTTCTTACCATTCAGGCTTCAGGGGCTGAAATTTTGCAGAATAAAACCCCATAACAGTACTAAGCCTGTTACATCACACTGGCTATGAGTCCCAATAACTGTCAAACAAAACAAATCATCAGAATGATGGCTAATGTTTCCTGTAGTTTCATTCTGTAATATTTAATTATTTATTTCTAAATACAGCTCACATTACTATTTTTAAAAAAGAGAAACCTAATAAGAGGGATGTAGTATGTGCCTTGTTTTCATTCTCTCTCTCAGTCTCTCTCTCTCCCCACTCTCTCTCCCACTCCTGACAACAACAGTGACAACTTACACATTGCTCAAAAGAGGAAATGTATCACCAAAGAAGAGGACAAAAGAGGATATAGTTTTGTACAAAATCTTCATACAGAATTTTATATGTATAGATCAGGGGTAGGAATCATTCCCTCCAAATCTTAGTCGATTGCAAATACCAGCATTCCTCACCATTGGCAAGAATGGCTCAGACTTGCTTTTCAACAATATCTGGAGGGCCACATAATTCCCACCCCTGGTAGAGATGAATTCTTGGAAATAACTACAGTAATTTAAATAAAATGCATATCAATAGTTGAAAACACTGTGACTAGGATCGATGTCACCCTACACTATTATAGTGCTGTTATTCCACTTTAACTGCTATTGCTGTAGTATCCTGGCTGAGATTTCTAAATGCCTCTCCTAAAACTGAAAATCCCAGAATTCAAAAGGAGGCAGCCATAGCAGTCTCCAGCACATAGGTATAATATGGCTGTGGCTCCTCATACATGGCCCAAACCATCTTTTTAGTGTGGCAGTTTCACTCCAGCTGCCATTTCTGTGTTGGTGGAGAGTGGTGAAGAGCAGGAATGCATCCAGTTATTTTTCTTTAGGTGGATGCACTATGGTAGATAACCTAAGGAGTGTCCTAAGGAGATTTCTGAGGATGACATGATTGCTGTGGGGACAACTAAAGGAAAGTAACCTTGATATGCCTTTGCTGCTCTTCTCTGTTCTCCACCATAAAGAAGATGGCCATCTTGGGGGGTCATTACACTTAAAATGTGAAAGGAATTTTGGTTGCTCAGTGGATAGCAATAGCAATAACATTTACATTTCTTTACCATTTAGTAATGAACTCAGCACTCAATTATGACTTCTTCAAGAACCAAAAAAGTGGGTTACAATGACATATGTTGGACTTGTGCCCCTTTAAAGATGCCATCCATTAGTTCAAAATACACCAATTCAAATGCAGTCATAGTTATGATAGAAATGTCACAATGCCAAACCATTTGCAACAACAACAGTAACAACAACTTTTATTTCTCATTCTGGCTTCACTAAGCTACCGTTTTACTTAAGCAGGCCTTTGCCTCTTAACTTCCTTTGGCAGAAGAATATTTTAATGGTGCATGTTATGCTTTTGTCCTTTCTTTACTATGTTGTAATGTGTTTTTAAAATGTTTTTCATTGAGCATTTTAAACAGAATTCTTTATATAATATTTTTTTAAACTTTTGTATTAAATAAATTTTAACTATACTTTGTTTTACTTTGTTGTAAACTGTGCTGGGCCCCAGGAAAAGATGGGCTATAAATTAATCAATTAAATAAATAAATATACAAACATGCCACAAGCAGCTTCAGTATCTTCATAAAGTGGGAAGGCTTGTGTTTCAAATTTCAACAAACACAAACGGGATCAGATAGGATACACTGGAACACTGCACTCAGATGAACAACTTGTGCACAGTTACTTGGGAGTAAGTTTACTTGGTTCAGTAGGGCTTAGGATTCCAGCCAAATTGAGGTAACAGAGCCAAGACTCCCAGCCTGACCCTACTGCAGTGAATACATCTGAGCCCCCAAAGAATAGTTAAGATTAAATATTGACACAGTATATTATAAATTCTTCCAGGTAGTGTTTTATTAGTAATTAAATAGTAGATAACAGGACACATGTACCCAGCTGGATACAGAAACTCAGCATTTCTGAACAGTGTCCCAGTTTCAGATGTAGGCATAGAATCAAAATGTCCTCCCTCCTGCCAGCGCTAACAAATTTAGATTACATATACAGATACAGAATTCATCACATGATTTATTATCTAAGCAATGTTAATATTTGCACCCATCAAATCTGAACTTATTTTGCTGGGAACAGAATGAACTGACAGGTCAAAGTATTTAACAACACTAAGTTGAATAGGGTAAGGGAATTTATCTCCAGAATGACTAATAAAACTAAGAACAATTTACAAAGGTTTATGTGCAACACAGGTCTGGCCATGCCTTTAATCGGAGTAAAGCAAGCGCTTCAAACAGTGGATGTCTCATCTGCTTTGGTCATGCTTGCTGAACCCATTGGTCATTACTCCCTCTTGGAGGACTCAGCAATGTATGATCTGTCCTGTATCCTCTACATTAGCCTCTGGTGTTATGGAGGAACCAATCTCATTGCCTGTGTTGAATTATGGACTTTATTACACAAGCCACAGTCTCACCTCAGTCTTGCCACAATTGCATTATTTAAAAGGAATAGAAACATATTGGGTATGGAGCTTTTATTATCACACCTCTATTCAACAGCACAAGAGGGACCATTGACGGTCCTCTTCCACATCCCCCTTGATTTAGCCTTCCTGCTCTATGTCCTACCCAGCATGCCTTTCTTCTTTATTTTTTTTTAATTTGTAGTGCAATTCCAGAGTGATGGAAATGCAATTTAGTAGAAAACAAAAGAAAACAAAAGTCAGTTAGAAAAGGGTGTTGAGAAGGAAACAGACTCTTTGGGAATATCAAGGGAGGACGAGAGGAGGAGAGGAGGAAGCTGACACTACTTGACTGCTCAGTATTGGGACTGCCACAGACTATCACTTATCACACCTGTGGAGTAATGGGGTGGCAGCTCGATTGACTACTTAATGATGAGTTTTCCCATCAATGAAAATATGCTTTCTAACAATGCTTCAGAGGCACAGCAACAAGAGGTCACAGGTGACATTGTGTGATAGGTACTGCCAAAGGCGCTATTCTCTTGTTACAATTTTGTTTTAAAACCCGCATATGATAAAGCCCTAAATTGCAGTTGTTAGTCTAGTTGCCTTCTATGTACATGGAATGTGGGAACCATTTTGTTGCTTGCTGCCTCAGGGAGAAACATGTATTAGACCATCTCTGGCTGTAGGTTTGGGAATAAGAAAGGCCTAGAAAACAAAGCTCTGAAGGAAAAAAGAAAAGTTATATTAATGTATAAAAGAAAGATCAAACTATCCCAAGCAGGCATGCAGCAGCCCACTATTGCTGCTCTCACAATAACCCGCATAGCACCAATCTGTTACAACAGCATTTAAATAGTTGTTTTAAGGTGTTTGTGTGTTTCCTCTACTTTTGGCCCAAATTGAAGATTTAGGCCTGGTACACACTGGTGTTTTGCACCGGCCTGGGCCGATTTTAGGGCTCCATAGGGCTGTGTATCCATACATGCCCAGCCCTACTTTTGGCACCTGTGCGCCATCTTGCCATGCCCCTGTCCACACGTATGTCGATGGCATGCGGGCATCCGAGCACCCAAACGGTGCTTGCCAGAAGCATCATTGTCATGGCACGTGAATGCCATTATGACACCCTAAAAACTAGAGGGGCTCCTTTTTAGGGAGCATGTCGGTGCTACGCCATGCAGCTGGCATGGCACTGACGAGGGGAAAAAAACGGGTGGCATGCAGCCGCCCGTCTGTACCCCCCTTACATTTGCAAATAACTTTCATTTTAGTTTTGATATTTCATACTTATCCTAGTATTATGTCAACTTTGTACACCAGGTATCTATTAGACACACACACACACACACACACACACACACACACACACACAGAATCTCATAGACCACCAAGTATTCCAGTAAGGATTAAAAGTCTACCATACTTGAATTGTTTTTAACAAGGAGGGGATTTGTTTCATGCAGCCTCCAAGTTCTAGTCATAACAAAATATATATGGAGGTTCAAAAAGATCCATTCACTCTAACTGTTGCAGAGTATCAACTGGCATCCCAAACAAAGAATATTTGCTCTATATGGCCACTGTTTCTGCATAGAATAATTTCTTTTAAAGCCCACTGAATGCATATTTATATGAATGAAATCACTGACGGAGGCCATTTATGCAATGCAGCTGTGAGGTCAAAATGACTATGTACAGTATTCTTTTTCATGATAATCTGAATCGTGTGCTACACAAAGAGGAAGAATTCACAAAATGAGAGCAATGTATTTATTTTGCATATATATATATACATACATACACACACACACACACACACACACACACACATACATACACTCTCTCTTTTCACAATGGGATACACAGGAATCTACATCAAAATAAAAACACTATATTATAGTTTGCTATTGACAACTCAGTAAATAGCACACAGTTGACAGAATCCTATATCACCTTTTATTTAACAAAGATGGTCTAAAAAGAATCTATCCTGGTTAGGGAGAATCTTTGCTATTAAAATGAATGTGACATCCAAAATGCTATTTCTCTTTCAAATGCTACCAATTATAATCAATGATAATCCTTTCAAGGAGAGGGAGAGAGATCTAGCAACATTTATCTGGAACAAAAGGAAACCGAGAATAAGAATGAAAATTATGCAAGACAAGTGGGAGAGAGGTGGATTAGGCATCCCAAACTTTAAAATATATTATCATGCCTGTAGTTTAGATTGTATCAAGGAATGGAATAAAATTCAAGATGAAAAGTTATTACAATTAGAAGGCCATCATATTCCATTCGGGTGGCATGCATACCTGATCTATCACAAAGTTAAAATTAATGAAGAGTTCAATAATCATTATATAAGAAAATCTTTACTGAGAGTGTGGCTGAAATATAAACCAAGGCTGGTACATAAGATCCCAAAACGGACACCAGCAAATGAAGCCTTCTATAGAAGAGAAAGAATGAAAGAAGGGGATTGGGTGACATACAATTATTTGTTGACTATGGAAGGAGGAAAATACAAAATGAAAACAATGGGTGAAATATTAAAGGAAGATCTAAAATGCAACTGGTTCCTTTATAGACAGATTTTGGAAAGATTCAAGATGGACAAAAAACTATATCAGATTGAAAAGGATGAGTCAGATTTTCAGAAGCTGATGTACTATGATTTAGTTTCTCAACACATGATATCAAAATATACCAACTCCTACTAAATTTAGAAATGGAAGAGACAATATATGATTAATTGGGCAGAAGATTTTGACAAACCCATACTTTTAAAAGATTGAGAGAAAAACTGGAAAAAACAACTTAAATATACATTAAGTTATGACGTAAAGCAAAATTATTTAAAAATTCAATATAGGTGGTACCTAAACACTGGAGAAATTATCAAAAATTAGTAAGAATAATAAAAATGAATGTTGGAATTGTTCAGAGAAAAAAGGTACCTTTTTTACATTTCCACAACATATGTATAAATGGAATAAAATTAAAATATAAATGGAGTGAAAAACTATTGGAATCAAATACATAAGGAAATAGAAAAAATTCTAGGTATTAAATTGAAAATGGAGACCACCACATTGCTACTAGGGATGGTTAACAATGAGGTAGAAAGGAAATTTGGGAAGATTATTTTTTTACATGGCGTGTGCAGCAAGATCTGCACTGGCTGAAAACTGGAAATGTAAAGAGGAACCAACACTGAATGAATAAAACTGTATGATGTAATGGAGCAAGATAAATTAACATGTCGGTTGCAAGAGGAAACAAATAACAAATATGAGAACGAATGGTCATTAGTAACTAAATACCTCTCACAAAGGTGGGTGGGTATAATAGCATTAGTAGAATAACTTAGATAAGATTGTTTAATCAATGGATGTAAGTATAATGTCTCAGTTTAAAACTTGAAAGAAATGTCAAGGATAAACAATTACGGAGTGGGAAATAAGAAAGGGAGAGGAAGAGATATGGTCGAATGTATGGAAATAAATTTTCAATAGAATCACAAAAACACAAAAATTTACAGGAAGATATTAACCAAGTTTAGAAAGTCAAGGAAATGAATATAGATGAAATATTCATAGTAAATATTCATAGTAAAGGAGAGGAAGTCATTTTATGTTTTGTGTTATGTTTTGATGTTATGTTTACTGTATTTTTTAATAGTTTAGGAATGTCTATGTAGTCTAGTAGTTGGATGTAAAATGGTATAAATGTAAACTGTGAATATATGTTGGATTTATTTTTAATAATAACAATTATTTAAAAAGAAAATAAAACATATGAGATTGGACTGTATAGTACTTTTTGAAAATAAGAATTTTTCAACTTTGTAATGTGCATGCATGTTACTCTTATGGCATATGATTTGGTACACTGTCCACCAAATACTGCTTTGGAATAACTTCCCTTCATTTGTGGTCAGTTCTCAAGCCTTGACTGGCACAAGTAATGGAAATAATTTTTGTTTGAATGCTGTCCATAGAATCCTTTTTAAAGGATGGACAAAGTAATTCAAATTCAAAGATGTTCTCAGGTTATGACTAGCAGGTTTTGTCTGCTGGAAAAAAAAAACTGATCTGCCAGAGGAACCCTCTTCTGCCAGTTGACCTCAGAGACTTGCTGACAGAGAAAACTGCTGACATTATGTCTCCAATAGCTAAGATTAATTAGGAGAAAAACCCCCCAAAAAAGAGGGGGGGAGGAATATCTGGTTGTAACCAAGTCACACCAGCACCAAACTGCCTCCGGACCAAGGCCATAGCCACAGTGTCAACACAAAGTTAGGCCACAGTGTGAGTAGTCCTGAATAATTTCCAGCACCCCTGGTCTGAGGAAGGTCTAAATTGAATTAAGCTTCTGTTGGCATAATATTAACTTGACTGGTCTTTGGCTATCTTTGTGAGTTAGAATTGTGCTCTTATGCTACAATCTTAGGGTATGCTTTGTTAGGTAAAAGCCATTAACTCAGTGAATCTTTTTGTGTGTGTGAAAGCAAGATGCAAAGGATCAGGCTGCTAAGGGAATATACAGAATGCGGGGGGGGGGGGGGGTGTCTGTATATCTGTGCTTCACTTTAAAAACTCACCAGATTACAAAGAATGTTGGAACTAGGACTTGACTAGGGTATTTTATAGGACAGCAGCAGGTTACTTTTATTCTGGAAGAAAATTTAAGCCAGGTGTGGAATGATGATTTGCATCTGGATTTTGCTGTTGGGTTATGACTCAGCTTTGCTAGATGGAAGAAGACTCACCTTGAAAGAGCCTCTCTTTCAAAAAGCCTGAGACTGCAACAGAAGAGACCAATAGCAAATATCTTTCCTCCCTTCTCCTTGTTTTGTAAGAACCCTCCCATGTTCTCAAGGAAGCTATGAAAAGGGAATTAATATTATGGAGTAAAGTGGAGCACAGTAGAAGGGACTGGATTAGCAAGAAGACAGTGATAAAAAATGGAGGAAACTGGTGATTTAAAAATCATGGTGCATATTGTACATTGCCTACTTAGTTACATGTGGAAAACAAAGGGCCTGAACAGATAGGCCAAAATAAAGCTGCTTCAGGTCACTTTGGAGGTATACTGTTTAAATGACACAGGCATCTTAAGAGGCCAGAAGCTGTGCCAAAGCTGCGCTACAGACCTCACTTAAACAGCATACCTCAAAAGTGACCGGAAGCAGCTTTATTTTGGCTTGTCTGTTTGGGCCCCAAGTTAGATCTTGTGATCCCCATCCCAAACCAGCAAACAAGGCTATAACAAGACATTGTGATGGCATTCTGCTTGTTACAGCCTAACTCATTGGTTGGAGGGGATGGCCCAATCACCATCTGCAAGGACCTCCTCTGCCCAGTCAACCTTTTGTTTGGTAAAGTAGGTTTGGGAAGCCATTTCAATGGTGGGAATAGTGCCACAATTGTGGCTACATAGTATTACTGAATACAGAGCAGTTACCAATCTGTAATTATTTGGGCATTGGACTAGGACATTGAGAGACTAGGGTTTGAAACCCAGCTGGGCGATGGGCAATTCACTTTGGGCAATTCACACTTGCATGTGAGAGATTTGCATGTGTATTGTTTTGTTGTTAATGGCAGGCCTCAGGGTGGGAAGGTCTGCAAAAGAGGATTAATAATAATAATAATAATAATAATAATAATAACAATAAAATTTATTTATGTTTCCCCGCCTCTCCCAGTGGATCGAAGCGGGGTTACAGACTAAATAAAAGCACAAAGTGTTTACCTCAAAATTCAATTAAAAACAGCTAAAAACAATAAAATATCCAACATCAGACAATAACAATAGCATCAACAAGCAAGGCAGGGATCATACACAGACAAGGGCATATCATTCATATCAGGGGGGTATACATATCAGGTGGGGTATGCTTGGATAAAAAGCTCGGTTTTAACTGCTTTTCTAAATGTTTCTAACAAGGCTGCCGAGCGGATCTCCTCAGGAAGACTGTTCCAGAGTCTCGGAGCCGTTGTTGAGAATGCTCTTTGCGAAGTAGCAACATACTTAGAGATTGCTATTTCCAATACGTTCTTACCCGATGTTCTAAGAGTGCGGGGCGGATTATATAGGGAGATGCGGTCCCGTAAGTAACTCGGGCCCAAGCCCTATAGGGCTTTATAGGTAATAACCAACACCTTGTACTGTGCCCGGAAGCAGATAGGGAGCCAGTGAAGATCTTTTAAGTTATGTGTAATATGGTCAAACCTTGATGACCCGGTGACCAATCTGGCTGCTTGATTAGTGTTCATTATCTGCTGGGAGATTTCTCATTTGCATTTGTTGAATCTTTATCTTGCTATTTTTCAGGACTGTTAGCCAAACCTTGTTCACTTTAAGGGTTTCCTCTTTCCTGTTGAAATTGTCCAGGTGTTTGTGGATTTCAGTGGCTTCCCTGTGCATCCTGACATGGTATTAGTTGGCATAGTCCAGAATTTCAGTGTTTTCAAATAGTATTTTATGGCCAAGATTGTTTGTGGCATGTTCTGCTACTGCTGATTTTTCTGGCTGGCCCAGTCTGCAGTGTCTCTCGTGTTCCTTGATTCTTGTTTGCACACTGCATTTGGTGGTCCCTATGTAGACTTGTCTTCAGCTGCAATGGTATACAGTAAACTCCTGCGGCTGTGAGCGGGTCTCTTTGGTCCTTGGCTGAGCGAAGCATTTGCTGGATTTTTTTTCCTTACCACTTTGCCTATTCTGTCTGTGAGTGACTCCTTTGATGTATGGTAAAAATACCTTCCCTTTGGGTGGCTGATTAATAATAATAATTTGTTTTATTTATATACCGCTATTCCAAAGATCATAGTGGTGAACAGCAAGTAAGCTAACTAGCAAGTAAGCTAATTTGCCCCCAACAGTCTGGGTACTCATTTTAGCGACCTCGGAAGGATGCAAGCCTGAGTCGAGCTTTTTTGCTGGTCTTGAACTCGCAACCTTGTGGTTTTGAGTAAATGGCTGCAGTACAGGCATTTAACCACTGCGCCACCAGGGCTCCTTGATTGTCTTCACTTCTCTGGGTATTCCTGGGCCTGGCAGCCCTTCTGATGTCTGAGCTGGGATAACCATTGGCCTGTAGAGCCTGGTCCAGGTGCTTCAGTTCATCTTCCAAGATGTGGGGTTCACAAATGTGTTTTGGTTCACCTTAGGGTCACCATAAGTTGGAAACAATTTGAAGGCATGCTACAACAACAGCAACAACAAATCTAGGTTATAAATCTGTAACAGCAATAGAGAATACCAGCCCATGTCTCTAAAAAGGTATAGTACTGAGCTAGGATTCGGTTAAGCCCTATGCTCTGAAGCCAGTCAATTGTCCAAAGCATGTCCAAACAAGAAAAAATACTTATTTTATTTATTTATTTGAATTATATCCCACTTTTGTCCCCAACTTGGGACTCAAGGCAGCTTTCAATAAGGTTAAAAAGAAATACAAAGAAAAAAGAAAAGAAATACAAAGAACAACAGAGAGTTGGCCAGCCTAGCCTGCCTTGTTTCCAGGAACTGGGAATGACCAGTGGAGCTTGTGGAGGAAAAAGTTCTGAAAGACAAAAAGTTTCTGCAAGTGTTCACCCTGCTTATAAAAGGTTAAAAGTGAGGAGAGACCAGAGTTTTAAATGCAAGCCCCAAAGCTAAGTGTCTCTCTTGACAGAGAAGATCTAATGAAGGCTACTATATCATACCCTCCAACATTTCACAGATAAATCCACACCATGTGTGGCCAACAAACATTAGAGTGCAGTCATGATGGCAAACGTTATTGACAAGGAGGAACAAACAAGCTGGAAGAGGCTGCAGCATTTTGCTTTTGTCTATACCTACTGGGAAGGGCAAGATTCTGCCCCCTCCTCTCCCCACACTACTTTTGCACTTTGAACTCACTTTGCAACAGTTGAAGCAAGCCAAGGACAAAGGGGAAACATGGGAGGAGGAGAAAAAAACTGGGACATGTTTAAAGCTGCTGAAAAAGTGGGATGACAGATGATGATCAGGACAGTCTCTGGCAAATTAGTACAGTTGAAGAGTATTCTGCTTATGTTACCTTGAACATACCTCCACACACTTAGGAAACTTGGTCCATCAGTATGTTAAGTCTTATTAAAATTAAAGCAGATCCTCTGTTATCACAACACAAGTTAGAATTAATCTGCAAGTTCAATGGAAATAAAACTGCATACAGGTCACATTGAAATAGCAATACATTTTATGTACTACTTTGCTACTATATAAATGCTTGAAGAAAATCAACCGTTGGCCACAACTTTGGATTTCTTTAACTCAGAACATAGGAAAACAGGCATTCCCTCACCCCACCCTGGCCTCCTAGCATGGCAGAGATTCAGGTATAAACTTGTAAAAACATCAAGTTCTAATGAAAAGAAAAGATGGTGAAATCTGCAGACAGCAAGGCAGCCCAGTTAAAGAAAACTGCATGAGGAGCAGATTTTTTCTACCTAATAGCATTTTTAAAAAATAAAAAATTGAATTGAATTAAATACATATTTGAAAACTTTAACATTTATTGCCTTTCTCTGAACTCAAGGGGGACACACAAAATGTTGTAAGATTCTAGTTGATGTCAGATATTCTGAGCAGCTCTTAGTCATATTAGTGCAAGATTGCAAATATGTTTGCTTGAAGCATTTATATTACATGGTTTAAAAATCTATAGACACCTCAGCCAGAGACTGCTGCTGCTTTCCAGACTTGTAAAACAAAATAAAAACACTTTAATTAGCCTTCAAGGGGCATTGGAAAAGGGTAAACCAATCAAAGCTGAATAAGCCGTTTCGCCAAGTTACAAGCATGAGTTATGTTCTTGCTCAGTTTTGGGTCTACACTGACTTTATAGACTGAGAAAATCATACACATATTCTGAATTTGGAACAACTGCTGAATGGGAAAGTCATATTTATCTCACTATAAGTGTATAAAAATGCAGGCATCATAAGTATGTTTAGTTATAGGTAAGCATGTTATGGCCCATGAATGAAACAAATAGACATAACAAAGCAAGCCATATTTATTTCAGTTACTTTTACTTCTAAGGGCTTTCTACTTGGGCCAAATGAAATGATCTAATCCCCATCTTCATGATGCAGGGGCAAATCTCAATCCAAGTGGAGAATTTCTTCATGATATAAGGCCAGTTCCACATCAAAACTGCTTAAACTGGTTTTTAATATTTACCTTTTGCTCTCTATTTTGCAAGAAAACTCAAGAGTACTCCATAGCAATGCTGGGCAACTATTTGCACACACACACTGTGTCACCCAATACTGTCATGGAACTGACATCTCTCCCTCTTGAGATCTAAACAAGGGGCCAAGCCATGTGATCAACACTGAATGCGTCAGTTGTGACCTCAAAGGAAGTAACTTGTGCCAGTGACAGCAGCAGCAGTGTGTAAACTTCTGCCCAACATTGCCAAGGGGTTCAGAGATAATGGGAGAACCTGGGGCAATTCCAGGACCAAAATACTTTAGGAGCTGAAGTAGAGGAGCCCTAAGGTGAGTGTAGTTAGGGTCAGAGTGTATCTACACTAACCAGAAGTGAAGAACTTGCATGTTTCCCTGAACTATAATACTAAAATTCTTTAGCATAGAATTCTAAATCCATCATAAAACAACAAATCCCAGGATTCCATAGGATGGTGCCATGGCAGCTAAAATGGTTGCCCTCAAGCTAGAAGCTACAGCTAGTGCAAAACACCACCCTGATCATCACATAGAAGTAATATAACATTGGTTTTAATGAAGGTTGTTGGCTACCAATATATTTTTAGTCTGAATTCAAAGTGCTGGTGATATCTGATGATATTCAGAGCCTTAGTACAGTACATTCAAATCAGTTTTGTCTGGGGTTTTTTAACTGGTCTTATTGTATGCTGCCCTGAGCTCCTATCAAGTAGACCAGGATGTATATATTTTAATAAATCAAAATAGTGACTAATTAAATAAATTGGGCAAATTGTTATAACTGTGTAGGGCAAATGCCCTCAAAGTCCTAGCTTGAAAAATAAGTCTCTTGCTCTCTTCCTTGGGAACAATTCCCAGACAGTTCAAAGATGTTTTATAATTGGACAATCATATAAGATAAGGCAGAACGCTTGTATTTTTTGGCACACTATTAAATCAGAATCAGTTTTCTAGCCCTTTTGAATAGATGTCAATGGCCTTGGCTTTTTCAATCCTTATCTGTCAAAATCCTTTGCTCTTACTGAATACAAGAAGGAACTACTTCTCTCAGTGATACCAGGAAGCAATGATTCTGCTCCCCACTGGAGCTCCTCAGATTTGATTTGGAGGGCTGAGAAATCCTTCAAAGCATACTTTCAGATGATGTGGGATTTTGTTGGGGGAAAGGGCAGGGATGACACTAGCAGATGCCCACTTGCATAAAGTTAGATTTAAGCCACTGTTTGTTTTTTTCACTTGAAATGATTGAAATATTGAACTATGAATGAACCTGATATGAATGGTAAATTATGGCCTGAATGCGCCATGCTGGCACCGATACTAGGGTTAAGGACTGTGCACCAACTGCACGGTCCCTAACCCTAGCACAGTGTGGGTGCCGTCATATTGATGTAAGTGACTTGCAGCATCTGCACATTGCTTACGTCACGAGTGCACCACTGGTGCACTCGCGATGTCACTGGCACCACAAAAAGAACCCGGAAACACCGGGTTCTCTTTACTCCGGAGGACAGCATGCGGTTTGGGGGCTGCGCTGTCACCCCGGAGTTAAAATGGGTGAATGCAGTCTGCCGTGTCACAGTGGTCTGTATTGCCCCTAGGGCAACTCATCTCATTTTCATTGCAGCTTTCTATATTGGCTCAAAGCTATACTTTGTAGAATTATATATATATAAAAAAGCACTCCATTTCACCACCTGAAAGCTCAAAATAGGATGTATTGTTCATTACCTAACATCAACAACAGTCCCAACTATATCAGGTGTGTGATAACTGGGGAAATAAATGTATCGGATGTACAAGAAATATGGAAATTAATACATCAGTTGGTAGAAATGTCTGATTAAAGAAAGGACGTCAGAAATTTTTTGATAAGACAAATGGCCTTTTAGGGCATTTCAGTAAAAGGGATTGTTGTCCTTGTCGATGCTGCTTGATATTAATATATCTACTCATTAGTTTTAATTGTTTTAGTATCTAATTTACTCTTAATTTGTTTTGCTGTTGTTATTATGTACCTTCAAATAACTTCTGATTTATGGCAGCCTTAAGGTGAACATATCATAGAGTTTTTTAATTAAAATTTGTTCAGAGGGGGCTTGCCTTTGCATTCTTCTGAGGCTGAGAGAGTGTGACTTGCCCAATGTCACCTAGTGGGTTTCTATGGCTGAGTGAGGATTTGAACCCTGGCTCGCAGAATTATAGGCCAATACTCAAAGCACTGCAGCATGTTGATTTTTAAAAATCTGTCACTTTCCCTTTTGGTTGCATTTCAGAGAATCCATTCAGCATTCTTATCAAATTTGTATTCCATATTGGGCTGTGAACTTGTTTTTGTTTTGGCATGGAACTGAATATTTTCATATGTAAGTTCCCTGAAGTATACATTTTTGTACACTTTTATCCAGCATATGCATTTTAACACAATTTTTCGACTAGGAGAGTTGTTTGTGTGCTTGTATCTTCAGATATAGTTATGCATTTCAGTAATACACATGCTTCAAATGTATTCATGTATGCATTTTTTTTTTACTTTGCAAAAACTTTTGGTTGCAAGCCTCTGATTTTGTACAGATTTCTCAGGCAAGATGTACTCTATCCTATTGCTGCTCTTAGGCGATGTGAAATGGATATTTTCACAAGAAAAAGTAAACCCAACAAATTTCTTTTCCATCCCTAACCACATATACATTAGTCATCTGATGTTACCCACTTTGAACAGCTCTTCCCGGAAGGTAGGTTGTTGTGAAACAAAACAATATATTCATTGTTTCATAGAACATCAATTATATGCATCATACATAGGCATAGCTATCCAATCCTTAAGGAACCAGTTACTTGGTATATGTTCAAATAATGACTAGTAGTACAGTAATAGCAAAGAAAGATAAATACTTTCAAAGGAAGATGACCTAATGTTACATGGCAGCTCCATCTCCTGAATCAACAGCTTGCCTTGCAAGTGTTTGGAACCATGTTGATTTTTGGTCCTGAGTTCTGGAAAAGGTTCAATTTCATGACATTTTACAGTAGTGATTACTTATGCAATCATAAATGGTAAAAAGATATTGCTGATACCAGATTTATCTCTAAAGTGCACATTTTCACAGTTTTCGTTAGTATGTAATGTTAGTACCACCGTCGATGATTTCACCTCTTCCTTTGGGACAACACTCCACCACCAAATAGGCCTTGTTGACAGGAAATATGTTTTATTAGCTGAATGTGAATTTGGTAACCACACAGACTCCTTTTTGAGCTCAAAGTGCTCAGCAGGGTTCAGACTCAAGCAAAACATATCTTTCCATCCAAAATGTTATTGTTTTTCTTAAAGCTTTTCTTCTGAAAATCAAAAGCTTGAGAAGTAGATGCTCAAACAGAAAATCGGTTTTTAGTTCATAATTATTTCTAATTTTAGGTTTGCAAGTAACAGCGATCATAGTTAGCCAATACTTACTACAGTATTTGGGCTGAATCAGAGGCAGAACATGTTGTTTACAGGATCCACAGTGGTACAAGGTGTAGTCAGGAGACAGGGAAGTCATAACTGAAGAGTCTTCACATCCACACCCTTTCCTATTAATAATAAATAATTATAAATAATAATAAAAGCTTAATTTTTACCCCATCTCTCTGTCAAAAAGACAATTGAGGTGGCTTACAATTAAAAGAATCCATACAAGAACCCAATATCCCTGTTTTTCCCTCCCTCCTCTAAACCATCAATTAAACAGTTTAAGCATTAAAACAATCCCTTAAAATAGGTGACACCTTATCCTACCTTGGTTTAGATTTGCTACATGATGTGAGATGGAGTGGTTATTCCAGTACTATATGTATTTTTTCAATTCATGGATCCTGATTATGTTAGGGGCTCAAGAGACTGGCATTATACACCGACATGGGGGTGGCATGGGGGTGTGGCATATGCATGCCAGTCACCCCGACTGTGCCACCACACAGTCCACCTGACTAGATGGTGGGTAGCATCACTCCACGTCTTCAGTGCAGCGTTTATATGTGCTGCACCGAAGAAATGGCAAAAAGCTGCCACAATGGTGGCTAGGTCACCCTTTCCATGGCTCAAAAAGGAACTGCTTTTTGCGGCTTCTTTTACACTATGGAAAAACCGGATTGGGGCCATGGCAAGTAGTTGCCATGGCCCTGATCCGGCAAGGAAAGGGACAGCTGCAGGCCACTCCAAAGGGGCAGTCATCATGCAGAGGCTTCCTTACTATCAAGAGGGCAAATCACAATATTTTTCTGCCTAAGATAGTGCATCAAATGGTGCTTTATATTTCCTGAACCTCAAGTCAAAGTGCCTCATATCCATGGACTGTCTACACATGATGTATAACATGCCACAAGTATCTCTCCCTTAGCATAATTATAAATGTTGCACTTTGGGGAAAATGTAAATAAGATGCCTGGAGTGACTGGAGTGACTGGCTTATTCTGCCAAGGGCTTTGCTGCTTTCAGAAAACCAGTTTCTGTTTGGGTAAAACAATCAGCTCACCTACACCAAGTCTTCAACAACACAGGAACTTGAGTGAATGCCTTCAGTAATCTCCAAAGTAAGAGGGAAAAAAGGAAGTGTAACAGTTCTGAAAGAAGTAGATTTTTTTCAATTAGTAAGAAAAGAGATACAGAATGTTTAAGCCAGGCTTAATTAAGTTACTTAAAAATGGCACCCCACTTGCTCCCCACTGCCTTGTCCATGTATTGGGAAAGAGAATACAGGAGCCAGTTTATTGTAAAAACTGGACCCACTTCAAACTGGCTTCCAGGCGGGTTACGGGGTTGAGACGGCCATGGTCGCCTTGGTCGATGATCTCCGTCTGGGCATCGACAGGGGAAGCGTGTCCCTGCTGGTGCTCTTGGACATCTCAGCGGCTTTCGATACCATAGACCATGGTATCCTTCTGGGACGCTTGGCAGAGGTGGGAATCGGGGGCACTGCGCTCCAGTGGTTCCGGTCCTACCTCTCCGGGAGGTCCCAGATGGTGCAGCTGGGAGACGTGTGCTCCGACGAGCGAGCCCTTAAAACTGGGGTCCCTCAAGGAGCCATTCTGTCTCCCATGCTATTTAACATTTACATGAAACCGCTGGGAGAGATCATCCGGAGACATGGGGCGCAGGGTTATCAGTACGCTGATGACACCCAAATCATTTTCTCTATGTCTCCGACTGATGCAGTGACTGGGGATGGCGTCTCTCCTCTCGTGGCCTGTCTAGAGTCAGTAATGGGCTGGATGAGGGAAAACCGACTCAAGTTGAATCCAGAGAAAACGGAGGAACTAGTGATAGGTTCTCCTGGTCCAGGAATGGCGGTGGTTCCACCTGTCCTGAACGGGGTCACGCTCCCTGTGAAGGGCTCAGTGCGCAGTCTGGGGGGTGCTTCTTGATTCGTCGCTCCATCTGACTGCTCAGGTGAATGCGACGGTCAAGAGCACCTGTCATCAGCTTCGGCTTATTCGCCAGCTGCGCCCATACCTGGCCCAGAGGGACCTAGAAACTGTTGTACATGCTCTGGTAACTTCGAGACTGGACTTCTGCAATGTACTCTACATGGAGCAACCCTTATACCAAACTCGGAAGCTGCAAATGGTGCAGAATATGGCAGCCCGGCTGGTCACTGGCGTTTCCAGGACCAGCCATATAACACCGGTTTTGAAAGATCTCCATTCGCTGCCCATTCGCTTCCGGGCTCAATATAAGGTGTTGGTGATTACCTATAAAGCCCTAAATGGCTTGGGCCCAGGATACCTAAAGGACCGCCTCTCCCCGTACATTCCGCCTCGCACCCTCAGAACGTCTGGGCAACAATTACTGAAGGTGCCTGGGGCTAGGTTATCCTCCACCACACGGAGGACATTCTCCACGGCTGCCCCAGCCCTTTGGAATACGCTGCCCACCGAGCTCCGCTCGACTACCACCCTGGCCCAATTCAGGAAGGACTTAAAAACCTTCCTGTTCCAACAGGCATTCCCCGACTAAAAATCCTGTGGGCCTCCCTCCTCTTCTGTGGCCAAGAGGTTGGGCTAAGGGGCTTTTAATTCTGTTAGTTTTATTGATTGTTTTTATTGATTGTATGGTTAGCCTGTGTAGTTGTATCTTTTTATATTGTTTATGGCACCATTGTTTTTTAACCTATGTTGTAAGCCGCCCTGATCTTGGGAAGGAGCGGGATATAAATAAAATTTTATTATTATTATTATTATTAAAAAGGAATGATGGAGCTCAGTGTCATCTGCATAGGTGTAGGGCTTGGAAAATTACTTTTAAAAGGTCACTGATTCCAGTTATAGCCCCAGAACTTTCCCAATAGTTTGTTAGTCTTATAACACAGAAGGGTCTTTTAATGGGGCTGCTGACCTGTATCCTTATTGCTATGTTGTAAAATGCTGTTTCATACTGTTTTTAAATCATAAGTGTTTTAATATGACAATTCATTTAATGGTTTAAACATTTTTTATCTTTAGGATTTTAGCTGTACTTTATTTTAACCTTCTGGTAAGATGCTTTGGGACCAGTGTTGGGAGAAAAGATTAATGCAAATTAAATAAATATATTGTTTTTGTGGGTTTTTCAGGCTATGTGGCCATGTTCTATAAGAGTTTATTCCTGACATTTCACCTGCATCTGTGTATGACATCTTCAGAGAAAGTACTTTCTCTGAAGATGCCAGGCACAGATGCAGGTGAAACATCAGGAATAAACTCTTATAGAACATGGCCACATAGCGTGAAAAACCCACAAAAAACTATGGATGCCAGCCATGAAAGCCTTCGACTTCACATTAAGTAAATATAGGTTGAGTCTCCCTTATCTGGAATTCTGACATGCTCCAAAAACCAAAATTGTCAACATGGATACCTGAGATAGTGACATCTTTTCTTTCTGATGGTTCATGTACAAAAAATATTTTTGAAAATATTGTATACATAATTACCTTCAGGCCACGTTTATAAGGTGTAAATGAAACATAAATGAATTTCATGTTTAGACTTGGTTCCTATCTCCAAAATATCTCATTATCTATATGAAAATATTCCAAAATCAGAAAAAATCTAAAATACTTGGTCCTATGCATTTCAGATATGTACATATATAAGTATCATAATATTTTTAAGTATCTCTTTGCTTTCCTGTTTTTCACAGGTAGCTAAAAAGATTACCTTTCAGTTCAAGTGGTGGCAAACAGCATTATTTCTACAGGGTAGGTGCACTCCTCATTGCTGTACAATGGGATTAATGAGAAGGCACAAATCATTGGTAAAAACAAAAGAGGGAAAGGTGGAGGGAAGTAAAATGGGAAGAAAGTGGAAGGACTCTATTAGGAAGGTCATGGATATGACTTTGCAGGAACTAAGCACAGCAGTGGAGGACAAGGAGTCTTGGTGATGTCTCATCCACAGGGTCGCCGTGGCTCTACATTGCCCCGAGGGTGGTTAACAACAACAAAAAATATACACTTTAATACAGACCAGCAACAGAAATGAAATGTTACTCCACTGATGCTTCCACTATAGCAGAACAGCAAGTGCTGTACTTGAACAGTAAGCTTCAAGCACTTGAAATTAAGATTGCCTTCCACTGAAATTTTTTATAAATTTCTACTCCTTTTCAGAATATTTTTTAAAAAATAAAAAAAAACACATTTTAACTGGATTATAATCCATTCACTTGGATGGCTTCTGTTTTATTTCAGGCTTACTTTAAATGCTTGAGAATTACAACAAAAAGGAAAAAAACACTAAGGAGATTTTCAGATGGGGGAATAAGCTGAGAGTAAAAGGCACCCTCCTGGCATAATTGTGCGACCACACTCAAGATTTTCAGACAATGTCACACTCATCCAGGACTTATCCAGTGAAGATCCAGGAATATTCCAACAACAAACCATTCATGGGACTTCCCTGTGAAAGTTTTGTTGCTGGAGCATTCCTGGATCTTCACCGGATAAGTCCTGGATGAGCGTGATGTGTTTGAAAATCTTCAGCACGATTATGCCATGGGTCTGCCTTTTACTCCCGGCTTTTTTACCTCATCTAAAAATCTCCTGAATAGAAAAGAAGAAATTGATCCCCAGTTGTTTGTAGTCACCTCAGCTAATACAGAAAGAGTACAACAATATAACACGTCTGATACATTTCAGTGATGTAAAAACACACCTTCCCAAATGTTTTGCATTGTCTCATATGACCATGCACTGGTGTGAGAGATAAAAGTGTCTTGCTTGAACCAGGACAATTCAACAATGTGACAAATGAGACCCATTTGAGAGAAATGATTAACATGGAAAGTTATGCATAACCAATTAAACTTGTAAGCTAAACTTAAATCCCCAAAGTTCCCAAGGGGCATAAGTGCAAATAACATGACTTGAGATTCTGGCTTTTTAAAAAAGTGAAGAAAGCAGTCTTAAAATACTATATGTGCGGTCTTAACTTTCCCCTGTCTCACAACAGCTACTTAGTGTCCAAAATAACATTATATCTGTAAGCTTATATGCTTACTTAGGAATGTTAAAAAGTCTCTCACTGGTTAAAAGTGAAAAGGCTTGCCTTCAGTGGTGCTTGTATATGTAGTCAAATATACTCTGTTTTCAACTCCAGGGACATATATTAACAGTGTGCAATCTCTTCTGAAGTACTTCATGTCTGTAATAATTCAGTAAGCTTTTAAGAACCAGGAATTCTGATGACTGACAAGAAACAGATTGGTGCAGGACCTTTTGCTCAGAACTGGTCCTGGTGATGGTCATGGCAGTAGGCACATGCACACAGTGTCAGGAGTACTAATAATGATGGTAATATATGACATTTGCATTGTACTTTTGAGGTTTTCAAAGTATTTTGTGCACATATTTTCACAATCCCTATGCCCTACTATTGCTAATTCAAGATGTCCTATGATCTGGGTAAGCAATGATGACATTTATTTTGTGATTATTTGTCTTGAGTGTACTTGATAGCCCATGTAGATTATGTTACTAATGTTTGTTACTTTATGTATTTAGAAGCATGAAATGACAGAATAATATACCTATCCGGAATTGTAATTTATTTTATGCTGATGAAGAAGACCATAGTGAGTCGAAATGGCCACACATTACTCCAGAGGTAGCCATCTGAAAGTTTCGCACCATGTTTTGAAGGTTTCACACCATGTTTCTTTTGTTGAAAGCAGTCAATTTTTGAAGGATATTGCCAATAATGGAATGTTATTTTAGCCACAAGAGCTACAAATTATTATCACCATAGCTCCTTGACTGGATTATCCTACAACAGCGGAATATTGTCTTAAAACAGCAGAATATTGCCACTGTTCATAGTCTATTAACTCCATCCTCATCACTGGGACTACTAGTTACCACTGCTGTTGTTTTAAAGACTTTGCTCTCATCATTGGGACTATCAATCACCAATAAATAGCATTAATTTCTACAGCTGGCTTAGTGTGTTAATGTATATAGGAATTGTTCATTACTGTTGTTTTTTATTAATTATGATACACATACAAATATACATTTTGCAAGAAAATGTTGTATCTTTATTATAATTACAGTATTTAGTATTGAAGATTTACAATTTACCTTAGTGGTTCTCTCCCTGTTTTGTTAGTTTTCTCAGTAAGCCTCTTGTTTGTTTTGGTATACTGAGGATGGAGCAAGCTTGTTTTCTGCTGCCCCAGAGACTAGGACATGGAGCAATTGATCCAAATTACAGGAAAAGAGATTCCACCAAACTTTAGGAGAAAATCCTTGATGGCAAGAATTGTTTGATAGTGGAATAGGCTGCTTCAGAATGTTGTGAAGTCTCATTCTTTGCGGGTTTTTAAACAGAGGCTGGATGGCCATCTGTCAGGTAAGAATTATTTATGAATTCCTAAATGTTAGGGTGTTGCACTGGATGGCCCTTGTTGTCTCTTCCAACTCTATGATTCTATAATCCTTACAACAATCCTATAAAGTGGAATTATGGCAAAAGTGAGAGGCTGATAGTGAGAAAACAGTGCTTATTGTTACTTACATATAGTCATGAAATGTTAAGGGCTGAAGTGAGATTTGAACTAAGTACCATCTTGACCACTGTTTTAGGATGCTTTCACATAAAAAGCTTAAAGCTTCATTTCATAATGCAGATGTAAAAGTCACATTGGTTAGATTGTTCATTCACATTGCCAGCACCTTTCTATTCCATCACATGTTAATAATTCCCAGGTATTAATATATAGCACAGAGCAGTTTAGTCTCTATGTATGAAAATACCTGTAACCACTACATCACACCAATTTCAGCAAGACATGGTAGCTACAGTAGAATGAGAGAAACATATAGTTGGAAAGAATAGCAAAGGTCATCTCATCAAACCTGTTGCTGATCCTGGAAGTTCATGACTAGAGCATCCTTCATTCAGTCTTTGCTTAAACCACCAATGAAGGGGAATCCATCACATTCCAAAGCGGCAGAGATGTAGCTATGGGGAGGAGGATTCCAAAGACATCCCACCCATAAGACTTCTTCTCCCAATGAAATTTTCCTACAGTTCCTAAATTACTACAACTGCAATAACTTAAAAACTGATGCTGTGTATTTAGAAATAGAGTTTAGCCATCCAAAGAAAAGAGAGCTGGCACAGGTACAGTTACCAGCAAATGTAAGTGGTGCAGATGTGAATGATTTTCAAAATCTCACTCCCTGCTATGTAAGAAATTTGAGACAAAAAAAAAATCACCAGGGGACAGAATGCTTATTTGGGGAGGGGCAATGTCCTCATTTGCTCCCTCCCCATTGCTTTACCCCTGCAAGGCATTCTATTCCACTTTCAGTCTTAATGCTTAAACAAAATTCCTGTTCTTATAATTTATACATATTGGTCTGGACCTTACCTTCTGGAGTCCTAACTTACTGCCCTGATGACTGTCATGGCATGCTGCATTTATTTTATTTTTAGATCCTCTGGAGAAAAATCAAACAGGATAGCTCCCTTGGTACCTGTGTTGCTTGATCTATCTATCTATCTATCTATCTATCTATCTATCTATCTATCTATCGTCTTCTGGTTCCTTCTCAAATTTCAATTGACCACTCTGCCTTTGCTGTTTTCTGCTTCAAGTACTGAGCTAGCTATGGCTGAAAGTGTAGTTAGAAGGCTAGTCCATCTTCCAAGGAGGTCAGTGTTCCTCACCTAAAGCAGTACAAACGCCTCCAACTAGAATTCCATTGCCAGAGGACATGGTAGCAGCTCCTCTTAATCCCTTTTAGCACGTCCACAAAACACTATGTAGAGGAGCTGAAATCCTTGAACTAAATCCTGTTCTTAGTGCCAACTGGAGTAGAACTGAATCAATGGGACTTATGTAAGTGTAGACCTAACAAGTCCCATTCACTCAATGTGTTTACTGCAGTTTGGACTAATAAATAAAATAAATAATATTTTTTAATGTATATCCTTCCTCTCTGTCAAGACAACCAGGGTGACTTACAATTTAAAATTGTACAATCCCTATCCCAGTATCCCACCCTCCTCTAAAATAACAATCACACAATTAACAGTTTTAAAACATACCTTAAAATAAACACTTGAATTTATCCCTTTGACTAGCTCAGTTCAGTTTTTTGGAGAAAATTTCCAAGTGTTCTCATTACATAGAAACCTGATACCTATATATAGCACTTTTGAAACTTCCACCAAAGGTAACGGTCAAATCAGACATTTCTGTGATTAACCTGTTCTACCTCTCACTGCAGGATCACGTCAAAGATATGTGCCTTGACAATTGCAAAATAATACCATGTTTATCTTCCAATGATCAATCACAAAGCCAAAGCATAATAAATGATAAATCCAAAGGTAAAAAATATCATATGCTATGACAAACTGACATATTTTACTATTTGGGAATACACCTCTCCAAAAAGTTGCTAAATGTAACAAGGTTTTTATTGCTAAACTTAAAGTACAGTCCTCCAAATATTGCTGGATTGCAAATCCCAAAATTGCTAATCAGCAGACTCAATGGTGTAGGATGCTGGGAGTTGCAGTCCAACAACAAGAAGGGTCTGACTTTGTGCATCCCTGTCCTAGTTTGTCCTTAAATGTATACTAATCACTGTAAAGAATTCCAGTCGGGGATGAATAGAAAAATGTTTTTACCAATTTGTATAAAGTGGGACTTGGACTCTCTCAGCATGCCCTGTTTATTTTATTGTTCAATTTAACTGATAAATGGAGATGACCAATGGCTGATATTGTGTATTGGTTCTCAATGGGTATTTTTTAGCATCTGCCCATAAGGAAGATGAAATAGTCAAAAAGTAATGTCAGAAACAAGGGTAATTTGATGAAGAGAGAAAGTCTGGGTGGCCACCAAGCAAATCACGAAGAAAACCAGTCTCCCTTCCACCTTTGCCAAAATCCCACAAAGCCTTTTTGCACCAATCTGTCTGTTATTATTGACTACTTGAACTGCTTGTCATTTTGACAATAGAGCACCTGCTAGGGCTGCCTGTGAATCATTATGCTAAGTACGCCTCAGAGCCACACTGGAACCTCTGATATCAAAGCATTATTCAGGGTAATGTGAAGAAAGTACCATGTTTGCTTTCAGTATGAAACTTTTTTTAAAAATCCCTGTGAGTTGGAGGAGCCAGAGAATGTCATCCTATGCATATATTGAGGTAAGAGGTAAGTCCCTCTTTGCTCAAGAATATTTACTCCCATATCCATGTGTGGAAGGGGACTCCAGAATCTCCTGTTCGTAGAAAGATTTAGAATACTGATTGTTCAGCTATATTTAAGAGCAGAAGATTGCAATGCTTCAGATTTTTAAGAGATGACAGGCCTGTGCAGATGAAAAAGCTAGGAGTTGAGATTATTTTTGGAAAACAATTCAGAGACAGGAGGGCATCATGTTGTGACATACAGAAGCATACATTCAATGGCTGTTGAGGGGATGGCCACAGAAAAGATGAATCCTGAGCAGGGAAAAATTTCACAGTTCTGCCATAGTGGAACTTTACAATATGTCTCCCCATAATCATCTAGCCTTTGCTGAACTTTGACGCTGTAATCTGAGCGTTTTCCTATCTAATGTATGTAACCATGGATGACAATTTGGAAAAAGCTGAATAAAGGTGATTCCTATGATTCATAAACAGGTTATTGCACTGAGAATTAGGTGAGGTAGGCTAGCTCCTTGCAAATATATCTAAAATAATTCACATCACCAAAGATTTAATACCACTGATGAAGATATCCTCCTATCTCTATGATTTAGAAGTTTAAAAGTATCACTTTGTGGTGGCTTGAATTTCATTCATCAGGGTTAATTCCAGAGAAAAACATTGCTCGACAGTACCTCAGTTCCTTAGCAGCTGACTTATGCAGTGCCACAGGATGCTACCTTGCCTCTGGCATGATTTAATATGCATATGGAGCCTTTGGGAAGAATCATTAAGAGATCTGAGGTGAGATATTGCCAGTTAACTCTCAGCAGTAGTTCTCAGTAACATCTAAATCACAAGACACTGTGCACACCTTTCTTGTTTGCCCAGGCCTTTGAGTGTCAACTGGCCCTTGCAGAAGGTCTTTTAACTGTATTATTTATGTGCTGTGTGCTTTATTCTCATTTCTAATTTAATTGCTTGCTTAATTATTGTTAACTTTGCATTATGCCTTGTTTTAACTATATTCTATTTTAACTTGTATTGTAAGCCACCTTTTGTCCTATATTGGGAGAAAGGCAGGAAAGGTAGACAGACAGACAGACAGACAGACAGACAGACAGACATCCTGAATCTATTGTTGAACTGAAACAGCACCCTGATAAGAAAGATACTTTAGCTTCATCTTCATTGCAGAATTAATGCCGTTTGACACTGGGTTAATTGCCATGGCTCGGTGGCATGGAAGTCTGGTGTTTGTAGTTTTGTAAGATATTTAGCCTTCTCTGTCAGATAGCTCTGGTGCCAGAACAAACTACAAATCCCACGATTCCAGAGGATGGAGCCATGACAGTTAAAACAATGTCAAACTGCATTAATTCTGCAGTATGGCAGCAACCTTAGTGGGCAAGAAATTCACAGTCTTGAAATTTGTTTATCTGTTCTGAAAGGGCTTACGCCACTCTCAAAAGTTAAGCCTGTGGTTTGGGGATGTTGCTGAATCCATCTTTGCCAGGTGCCATCTTTGAGCCGCCAGCAACCACAGTGGTCCAAATTGGGCATTACTGACTGTTTTTGGTCCAACTGTGACTATTCCTGATCAAAGACTGTAGTCCTTGCACTAATAACTTCATGGAAATGTGGGGCTTCTCTTGCACCTAATTCAGGAGCTGCAGAAGGGGTGGAATGCAGCAGGTAGGCTGTTCAGATTGACACAGAGTTAAAGAGATATTATACATGTGTTAAAAGAACAGTACCACTGGTTGCTGGATCAGGCTGGAAAATCATATCCATAGTCCCTTCAGTGTGTCCATGATTCTAGCTAGGAATACATATACACAGAGTAAGGTACACACAGAAAGACATCTGAACTGGGACAGGGTGATAAATTTTATTTTATTATAGAAGTGAGAGTTGAAGAATTACCATCCTTTTGTAGCCAACCAGTTTGGAAACTATATTATTGGATGATTTCTGCCTATATATTTACCTGAGCCTGAGATTATCATTGGAGGTAGTGCTCCAAGTGCTTTCAAACATAGCATTACACTGGGTGGATACTCAGGAAGAGGGCCTTATCAGTAGTGGAACCTCACCAAAGAATTTCACTGTTTTAAACTTTTCCGTGCCAGGAAAAGACCTTTTTATGCAGCTAGGTTGTGTTAAGTAGAATGATCGCTGCTGTTAAGATTTTCTTGAGATGCTTGTTTTAATCTCTGATGTTTTAATTAATAGCTTTTATTGTTCTTAGGGTTTTTTTTAGCTTACATAGATGTTATGTGTGTTTAATAGTATGTTTTCCTGAGAATGTTAAATTATAGGACAATTAATGCATTTTGTAAACAACTAATTAAATAATAAACATCTGCCAGATAAGATTCAGCATGTCTATGTCTATTATCTATATTTTAATTTGTCACATTTATATAGGGACTAAAAACTCATTGTGCTTACTTATATTTGCCAGTAGCATAGGTTGCTTTAAATTGAACCAGATCAATGCACAAGGCTAATGAACAGCCATCTTTAGAATAGGGATAATAGGCCTCTTAATACCAGTTGATTGGGGCATTTGTGAACTTTTCCAGAGGTTGACTAGCCCTTTGGTTTAAACCAACAGAACTTTACTTATGTTCTCCAGTTTCCTTAAATGAGAATCAAGTGAGATTGGCCAGAGAGTCATCTTATTAAGTGCATTTGGCTCTGGACTGAAAAGACAACAGAGAATTGTAGGAAATAAGCAGAGTTTCCTCTGTGCCTTTGAATAGAAATATCTTCACAATACCAGATTATTTTATTTGGATGTGGTTTCAACCACTGAAAAACCTGCTACTAATAAAGACTCTATATACAGGGTGGTCTAAAGATCACATGCTGAGGAGGTAAATTACACTAAGTATTCAGACTCTTGGCCATGAAATTAGAAAGATTTCTCAGTTCTTCGTGCACCTTATGTATGAACGTTTTTAAACACAGATTTTGGAACACTCATATCTTAATTCTGGGATATTCAAGATAGATGGCTACTTTATGACATTTCCACAGAAATATCATGTCAAGTGCTGCAAGGCCTTGCCATTTAGGAGGCAGTTCCACAGGGTAATGCCATTTCAACCAACAGTACCATCCTCCTAAAAATATGGATCTGACCATCTTGTCAATGGAATGACATCCAGAATATTCATGAGGAATATATGCCGAGTGTGGAAAGATGCTTCATCAGATACACTCCCAAGCAATGGCCATCTGACCTCTGCTTAAACACCTCCAAAGAAGGAAAGCCACCTGGAGCAGTCTATTCCACTGTCAAACAGCTCTTACCATCAGGACGTTCTTCCTAATGTTTAGGTAGAATCTCCTTTATTGTAATTTGAATCCATTAATTCATCTAGTCTTTGGAGCAGCAGAAAACAAGCTTATTCTGTCTTCGACATGGCATCCCTTTGGATATATAAAGATAATTATAATATCCTAAATTATGAAGAAGCACATGTGAAAAACAACTCACCATAACTATTCACACAGAGTGAAGAGAGAGGCACCTCTAAATATGTTCTCGGTAATCCTGGGGATGAAAGTTATAGTGGTTGGGGTTTTGTTTGTTTGTTTGTTTGTTTTAGTATAACATGGCTGCTGCCCAGTTTCTGTGTTATGAAAGCCACTGGCCCGAATTCACTTGGTGGTCCCGACTATAGTACACTCACTGAATAAACTACTGAACGGTAAGGCAATACTTATGCAAATTTTGGGGATTCAATAGATCTTCTGTAGTTCAAACTAGCAATTGGATATAGGCTTATATCTTGTGCTTCTCTGTTTGACCATGGCTATGCCAAGAGATCTGAATTCTTAATATGCCAGGGAGTCAGAAATAAACTGACTCTGCCAATTCTGCACCCAGCTATGGTTCACAGTATTGTCCAACCCTTGTTACCTCAGCCACCCTGTGTACTCTGCTTAGGCAATAACTGGCACACCTGCTCCAGTTCCAGACCTCAGCCAAGCAGCTGTTTGTGTTATGTTTTCACAGGGGTGGAGGAGCAATTAAGGAGGTCAGTATGCACTGCTTTTGTCTGAGGCTAAACCACAGAAAGTAACTGTAGCCAAATGCTCATCATGCTTGCGGTATGAGCACGTGATGACAATCCCCTACAGAGTCAAAGCCTCTCATTGTGTTAGCCAAGGACAGTGAGAAGCTGCACAGCCAGGGAAGCAAGGATGAGCTTTCGATCGATGTCCAAATGCTCCAGTTGCAGAACATGGACAGTGCTAAATCTTGGGATGTTGCAAGTGCCAGCTGCAATAAAATATAACACATTTTCACATTGCTTGCCTGCAACAGGGGGAAGGAGGGATCACTTTTTGGATTCTGTTTCTTAGACTTTCCCTTGAACAATGTAATGATAAACACACTTACCCTCCTTCCATCTTGAGCATCTCTCTCCTGTCTCTCTTCCTTCTCATAGATTACTTACTTACTTATTTTACTGTTATTTTCCCCCACTAAGGAAAAACACAGTGCTCAAGGCAGCTACTACCACTAAAAATAAAAAAGACAACAACAAAAAGCATCAAAATCATTACAATCTATAATATATTGTTGATGTTTGATCAGTTGATCGTAATAAATGTATATATAATTTCAAGTGTTTGTCTTTCACTTATGTTATACAATGTCACATGCACAGTCACAGACCGTGTGTTATCTGAAGGGGCCAAGTTGAAGACTGAAGTAAGATCTTGCACCTGAAGTGACAACTACATCAACTGCTATTCTTTTTTGCTCTAGAAATATATATATTTGTTAACCAGTTTTGACAAAACTAATTTAGCTTTAAATCAACATTCCATACATTGCCATGTAAATGTGGGAGAATCAGAAGAATTTAGCTTTTTTCTAAGAAAATTGTTGGGTTTTTGTCCATTTTGCATGGAGGTGTGAACCAATTTTGTTTAACATTGTAGATACTGCCAGTTAAACCTATTTCAAATCATGAGTAAAATCACCAATAACATAGGCAACACCAGGCAAGATTTACTTTTTTGTTCTGTGCCTTCAAGTCATTTTTGACTTATGATGATGCTATGGTGAATCTATCAGAAGGTTTTCTTGGCAAGAGTTGTTCAGAAGGGGGGTTTCCTTTGCCTCCTTCTGAGGCTAAGAGAGTATGACTTGCCTAAGGTCTCACAGCAAGTTTCCATGGTTGACCAGGGATTTGCTCAGTTCCCAGTACTCCATAGCACTGACCCTTGACAGTTAAAGAGATGTCAATCTGGATTATTTCTGCAGTGTGGATGCAGCCATAATCTGTTGTTGAGGGATGCTGATAGCTGCAGTCCAACAACACCTCGTGGGCTGCACTTTGTCCAACTCTGCTATTTATTCTAATAGTCTTTACCACGCAAGTTAAACAAATATCTAGATCAGAATAGTTATAATGTTTACTGACTGGCATGGTAAAATAACCAGGATAAAATGAACAGCTGGTTCATGGACAACAAGGATGTTTGATGTTTGAGGCTGGTCAAAACAAGTGACAAGTTAGAGACAAAGTGAAAAACATGACCTGTCTAGGGTTCAGGTCACAAGATCAAAAATGTGAAACCAGTCTTTTCAGTCAATGGATAATCTGTGGTTGGACCAGGAGGGGAACCAGAACGGAACCAACACTGGGTGTAATGGATAGACAGATCCTTTTTGTGATAGAAAGCCAAAACCAACTGGTGTAGATTTCATCTCAGACAGCATTGGGATGATCAAGTTAATGTTAGCTCTGTATATTTTTTTTTTTAAAAATGTGACGTAAATTCCCCAAGAAACAAACAAACATTTTGTATTCCTTTTATATTTTTTTGTATTTTCTCAGAACATGTTGTTTCCAAAATTAATTTGTAACTCTGCAGACTGATTTTTTCCCTTGAAATAAACAAGAAACAAGAAATATCTTGCAATGTTAGCTGGAGTCCCTAAGATAGTTGCTTAAGCAGCCAGATGTTGCTTGTCCCTGTGTTCCTTCATGTGTCAGATGAAACAGTTATCTATTCCTTTGCCCAATGCAGACACATATGTATAAACACATATATTTCCATGGAGGGAAAGAGGAAAATACTGTTGCAATCAAAATAACAAAAGGCATACTTTACAAAGAGGGAGAGCAAGTGAGCAAAATTGTTTACGTAAATAGCCATGTGGCTTTACAGAGCTAGTGAAATATCATTTTCGTGGAATATGATATCGTGGAACAGGAATCTGTCCCTTCCTCAGCAAAACATTGTATTAATTGCTGCTTCATTCAAACTGAAAATGTAGCATCAAATCTAGTCATCACTGCAGTTACAAGGAAGGTTGTTCATCTTTTTCTCTCCCCCCCCCCTCATTCCATGATATTCACAAAAAACAAAGCTAATGAATGCAGGAGCTGTACAGTAATATTATCTAGACATTTGCCTTATCTTGAATCCTGTCTTTCCTTCGAGAATAACTGTCCTTGCTTCCATCAGGAATAACTGAAAATAGTAATATGGGAAGCTGAAAGTCTTCCCCAGTCTCTATCTCATGTAGTCCCACTTTGGCCAAATCAGCCTGAAGTCTGAAATGGATTTAAGAGGATCTGGAAACGATAGCCCTGCTGACGGATGGCATTTAATTGCATTCTGTGTTTCATAAATGCTGTACCATAAATCTACTGATTGTCTTAAAGAACAGGGTGATTAATGGGGCCAACGGCTGGGTGCAGTTACAGTTACAAAGGAAACTTCAAGATAGGGAAGCCTTTGAGGTCACATGTTTTAGAATAAGCAATGCTGTACATGGCAGGACAAGGGGATTCAGGCCAGCAGGTTGGGAGGAGGAAGGACTTTGAATAGAGATGCAATTTAAAAAAATCACAGTGATTTGCATTTTAATCAGGTTTCCATGAAAAGGAGTTCCATCCCTTCATGGACAGGACAGAGATTCAAATGAAGGATCCATTAGGAAAGGAACCTGGGCTGGAAGTGATTTTTTTTTATTTTATTTTATTTTTAGCAGTGCTCTAATGTTCTTAAGAATCATTCAGCACTCCAAAACATTTTCTTTTCCCCTGTTTCCCAATCCACTTTTTAAATGAAATTTCTCACCTCACTTAGTGTTTAAATTATACAAAATAATTGACAAACATGAACTGCACATGACAAAAACAAACAAACACAGCGATCAATACCATGTCTCTATCCCCACCACTAAGTTCAACTTGGCTTCCTGGCTTCTCTGACTACAGTAAATTAACTTATACATATATTCCTCTGCTCTAAACTAAATCTATTACATTTACAGTCTTCCCTTTCCCTTATAATACTGAAAAGATTTTCTTTTTATGTATTAAAACCCATAGTTGCAATGTCCACTTTTTTCTTTACATAGTCTGTAAAAGGTTGCTTAGGTAGGTCTTTGTAGACTTTTCTTTTAATAAGTTTGTTAACTTAGTTAATTCAGCCAAATCCATTATTTTATTCATCCATTCTACAATACTGGAATTCTTATTATTTTCCCAATATTTTGCATACACCAATCTTGCAAAAGTCTATATTCTTTCTCAAGCTTATTTTCCAGCACTACCATATATACTCAATTATAAGTCGGCCTCATGTACAAGTCGAGAATGGGTTGTGGGGCCAGAATTATGGGTTTGGATATGACCCATGGATAAATTGAGATTAAAATTTAGGGACATGTAATGAATGATCTAAAAGATGAAGCGAAGGAAAATGATACCAAAGAAATTACAAAATTCCAGCAGGCATAACTCTTTGCACTCACACTGAAGGCTGGATGGACAAGACAACAGAAGGGAGTCTGGGGTTCCATGACAGATTACACTCTTGCCTTTCACCAAGGATGGATCCTTTTTCAATAAGAGTCAAAATACAGTACTTATATTGACCCATGGATAAGTCGACTTTGTTTTTTTGGGTTAGTTTTTTGACAACAATTTCTAGACTTATACATGAATATATACAGTAAGAGTTTGGGTCTAAAAAATCATCACACTGAATCATCGCTCCCTCTAGTGTCCCTGAATCATTCCAGGGGAGTGGATTTTTTTTTATTAGAGTACTTATACCTGCCCTTCAGCCCTAAAGGCTATCAGAACGGTTGGAGGAAATCCACTCTCCTGGAACAATTCAGGGATGCTAGAGGGGGCCTCAATCCCATGACAACTGAGGAAGCATGCCAGGCGTTCATACATGCACGCTTCCTCCACGTTAGAGGGACAAGCTACTAGTGATTCTGCCAGGTATGAAAATCTTCAAGGTTGACTCAGCCTTCCATCCGGTTGTAGGTTGGTAAAATGTGTACCCAGCTTGTTGAGGGCAATTGGCTTACAGATTGCAAACCACTTAGAGAGTACTGAGTTCACTATTAAGCAGTACAGAAAAGTAAAATGCTATGCTAGTAGTACGTGTGACATTAGTGCTGCTTCTTAAGAACTTTTAGTGTGGAGCTTTTAGGTGTGCCTTTATGACTGATGCCCATTTCATTCTGAAGATTTAATTGCTTTAGATTTTTTTAAGCTATAGCAAACATGAGGCTACTTGTATGTAGCTTGCACAAATACCTTCTATGTTGTAAGAGTTAATATTTCCTTTCGCCCAAAAGAAAAAAAAAGTACACTGAAAATCTGCATCAAAGGAAGAAGCCAGGATTACTTGCCCCACAAAACACAGCAATGTGGCTCGTCTGAGGGAGATTTTGAGATACCTTTAAAGAGCGTACAGTTGTCATCTGGAGAGAGTATTTTATTATCATTGTGGAGAGGGAGGATTTTTGGATTTCCCACTTCAGCCATTGCAGTACCATTGACTATTGCTGGAACAAGGCAAAACAGGGTATTAATGAAGTCCCTTGCCTTGGAAAACATTTCTTGTGAACATCTCTTCCTTATAGCACCAATTCCTTGCAGTGTTCTCCAGAATCTCTGGCTTTCTTCACTGTGTTTGCTATCATACCATATGGGGAAACAGTGAGTAACCCCTATTACACTGAATTGACTCTATCTCCCGCTTCTTATAGCTTTCAAAGGACTCCATTCTTTACATGGGAGTGATTTCAAATAAAAAAAGCAAACAGACTTGTCCTTCTCGGCCTTCCTCTCAAATGTTAATAACACAGTTCTTCTGTTTGTTTCCCTCAGTCTTTGGACGTGACCACAATGGCTTTGAATCTTACACCCCAAACCATCCCTTTAATGCACTGTGCTCAACCCACTATGGAGAAATATGTAATAATGGTCAATTAACATATGGACTGAAATTTTATATATAAATATAGCATGTAGAATTATGCTAAACTATTTTACATAGAGATGGTTAATATTTAATACATGATATATTATTAGATTTGTTGTTATATGCCTTCAAGGGGGTAGGGGGTCCAGCTGAAGTGATCCTGACATAGGGTTTTCTTGGAAAGATATATTCAGAGGTGTGTCATTGCTTTCCTCAGTTTGAGAGTGTAACTTGCCCAAATGGGTTTCCATGGCTTTGAGATTTAGATACTGAACTCCAACTCAAACCGCTACAACACACTGGCTGTTATATTATTATATGTGTGTATCACATATAGCAATAATGATAAACCACCATATATAATGATGGTTAATATAGAATGATACTCTTACATATAACAGATAATTATGTGAAAATATTGTATTTTAGACCCTGGTGAATTTTCTTAGCTAACTTCAGAATGACATTACCTCAAACTGGTTTGGTGTATTTTTCTCGAAACTTAAAAAAATCCAAGGAAAAAGAAGGCTCAGAGGAAATTGCTGTATTCCATCCTTACGTCTGCCTATTTTGAGCACACAAATGTTGGAAGTCTTCACATCTGGGACAGACTGGCTCTGCAAGTGAAAGTTATATTTATTGACTTTTAAGGAGACAATGGAATGTTTAATTGCACCACCCTTTGGCAGGGCTGAGATTACCTGTTCATACATTACAGCTTATGCTCAGAATGAAATAGAGTTATATTCTACTGTAACTAAGGGTGCAGCCACTCTGCAAAATTAATCTGGTTTGACACTGCTTTAACTACCATGACTCAATGCTATGGAATTCTGAGGTTTGTAGTTTTGTGGGACATTTAGCCTTCTCTGTCAGAGAGCTCTGGTGCCACAAAAAACTACAGTGTGCAGAATTCCATAGCACTGAGCCATGGAAATTAAAAGTGGTGTCAAACTGGATCATTTCTGCAGTACAGGCATAGCTCCTATGGGTAAAATTCTATTGAACTCTTACTTTGGAGCAAGTCCCATGGAACTCAAGGGAAGATCCTTCTGTGCTAAGTTGTGTATGAGCAGCCTGCGTGCATTGTCAGAAGTAGAAGGCTTGGCTATAAATAGTATTCTCTGATATCAGTTGGCAGGACAAAAAAACCCACTGCAAAATACAGAGGGGTTTTAAAAAGCCTAATTTCCAAATAAAATCAAGCCAGCCATTTCCCCCCTTCTTTGACAGTTGTTAAAGAAACTGTAACTCATGAATGAGTTTTAGCACCTAGTTGTTAAATTACATCAAACATTCTAAATAGTCATTTGTACACTGCATTATATCAATTATATGTTTATATTGTTCAAATGGGATCTTGCAGCACTGACCTCAGATACATCTCCCTCTCTCCATTTTTGAGCCCTGCAAGGCAAGGTTACACATAGACAACTAGCACAAAGTTACCCAGACAATGTGGCGGGTGAATGTGGATCTAAAGCTAGTTCATCCATGAAGTTTGTTTTCTTTAAGTAAACGTGGGTCATTTTGATGCAGAGTAGCATCAAAAGAAAAACTACCATTTGCTCTGGAAGCTTAAACTGTTTTCTTAAGGAGAGAAAGAAAGACAGAGAGACAAACTGACAGACAATCATGAGCTATTTTAAGTTGAAAACCCTAGGACATTACAGCAATACCAGGTGAGTAATTTCCCCAAACCAGATTCTTAATGTTGCTTTTATAGAGTCCAGTTGAAGAATTAACAGTACTTTGTGAATTTTATGCTGATTTACTGCAAATTTGGCTTAAAGGTGACATACCATGCTTATTCCCAACACAAGAAAATTTTATTGTGTTCAGGGCTAATGTGACAGTCTAATGGAATGACATCAGGGTCACACTCCCATGTACCCAACATTTATTTATTTATTTGTTTATTTGGGTATTTATATCCCGCCCTTCAGCCCTAATGGCTCTCAGGGCGGCTTACAATTATTGTTTTTAATCAGACAGTTCCCTGCCCTCAGGCTTACAATCTAAAAGACACAAAACAAAAGGAGAAGGGAATGGTGGAGGGAAAGAGGATGAGGTCCAGTGGTTCTTCTCTCCTTCTGAGGCCTGGACCAAGGCAGATGGATTGGAGGGAGGGCTCTTCCTTCTTCCAGGCTAGTCCTGATGGAGCTGGACCTGCCTGGTGAACTCCCTCTCAGGCCGGCGGATGGCAGTTTTTTTAAATGCAATATTTACTGTAGTTTCCAGTTGTTTTTACATTTATGTGGCAACAGAGTTTGGGGAAAGAAAGTGCTATATTCTGTTGAATATAAAGGTAAAAAGACGGTGCCAGAGAGAAATGTCTAGATAAAATATTGTACAATGGCAATCAGCTTCTTTGAAACCGCAGCATGGTTCTTGGCAGTATGCTCCCCCCCCAATAAATGCTCACAGATTACGCCACTGGCACTTTCAAAAGCAGGGACATGTGAAAGAGGGCAGTCCTGCACTTGTAGCCTCTTCATGAACCCAAGCTGATAAAATCAGGATATTACATTCTTTTCTCTTGCACCACTGAGACAGCGTTGTGTCCCAGACAAATGGTTTCCCAAATCTTTTGTTTTCTATCAACACTCTTTTTATCCTACTAATTTGTTCTTTTTAATCATCACATAATTCAGTTCTTACAGAAAACTCACCGTAAACTCTACCCAACTGACCAGCACCTGGGTCTGTCTATTGTGATCTGCTTATAGTTTTTCCTAGTATAGTTTTCCACCTCTTTAAAACTCTGGATAAAATGATCCAACACAGAACACTGTTGAGTCCAATGGAAAATACAACCAGTGAAGCCAGAATCTTGCAAGAAGATAAAACACACTTTCTCCATAAGATCCAGTTGAATGTTTAACACAGATACCATTTCCAGACATTTGTCTTAGAAAGCATTCCCAACCACTACCCAATTGCTAACCTTAAGAGGAAACATAGGGAGCAAAATATTATACACGCCTAAATGTCATCTTCATTCTTTTTAGGGAAGCAAACACATTTCAGAAGGAACATTACTCTTTATTACAAAGTAAGCATATGTATTGCTATGAAAGGTGTGCAGAGAATATTTTAAAATAAAACCTCCCACCCCCCTCCAATGATTTCCTCGCTCACACAGCTTCTGTAAATATTATTTCCAAGTACAATATTATTTCAGAGGAGAGCCCTGGTGATGCAGTGGTTAAAATGCTGGTACTGCAGCCACAATGTTGTGAGTTCGATCCTGCAGGGCTCCGGGTTGACTCAGCCTTCCATCCTTTCTTAGGTTGGTAAAATGAATATCCAGCTTGCTGGGAGCAATTAGCTAACACATTGTAAACCTCTTAGAGGGAGCTTAGTTCACTATGAAGCAGAATAAAAATGTAAAGTGCTATGGTTATTTCAAAGTGTAATATGTCCAAAAAAAATCCCTATATTGTCAAATGGTGCTTAGGGATTTGAGCTTGTAAAAGCGTTGCTCGGAATAAATGAAGTTGTGGTTTATAAACACATTAGGAGACCCAAAGAGCAAATGACGATTTATAAACACAACAGAAGTACCACTTGGCAAGGTTTTCCATAGAGTAATGGAAAGTAAACCTCCTCCAAAAGGGAGATAGTTAAATGAAAGGGTATTGAACAACCTTGCTTATTTATTACCCCCAAAAGACTTACAAGTTAACTTGTCCACAGGCACCCGCAGCAGTCATTTAAATGATCTAACAGAAAGGAAATATATATACTGTCTTTCTTGTCAGAAGCAACCAGGTAAGTAGCTGTTTAAAAGAATTAATATTGTTGTATTGAATAATGAGCTATCCAATGGATGGAGGAGAATTTTTTAGGGCAAGGATGACCAAAGACTTAATTAAAAATCTACGAATGAGTTTGAAAGAAAACCTAGGACCTGTGCAGAAGGGAGAGCAGTGAGGGAGCAACATCACTTTGGAGTCAAATAATGACAAGAGCAATATTCAGTGGTAAACTTCTTAGGAAAAGGTTTTCAAATGACTGTTTCAGGGGAAATGAGAAACTGGAGAGATGGGGGCAAGGACACAAAAATAGATGTTGTCAAAGACTGATAAACATTATTAACCATGAATGGGTTTTTAGGAATGTGACTCAAATCAGAATACTAACCCTGAAATAAAGAGAAAGGTCAAAGAGCTGCCTATATGCTTCAGGATACATTGCAACAGGGCTGGGAAAAATTATTTTTTGAGACCACAACATGGTGTTGGTGGCTGAAGATTTAAAAAAAAAAAAAAGTATTCCCCAGCTTTAGCTAGGAGTATTTCTCCGCAACTGGTGCTATCTTCTTTTACAACGTGAATATTCAGATTCATGGCTGGACAACTTTGCAATATATGGACAGGATATTTGATGAATTGCACTAACCAATGTACATTATATGGGGACTAGCTGGCATGAATTAATAGGGTGTTTATTTAGTCCTTTCTCCCATAAATGACTCTGTTACATGAAAAACCTGGAGCCATTCCATAAGACACAAATAATTAAAGAAAATAAGATCCATGACATTTATTTTGCAATGTTAACATTAATATCTGTAGAAAGATTTTTATTGTCAGTACAAAAATTAACAGATATTAATACTTTTTATCTCCTCTCCTCTTTTTTAAATATGTAAAGTCCACATGAATTGCATTCATATTGCATGGCTACACCAGTGTGAAAGGTGCTCTGAATGTGAACACATGATGCTTTTAAGTTCTGAAAGACAAGTTATAAAAATTCAGTCATATATTTGGCCTGGTCCCAGGGCTTATGGGAATGGTTTGGAAAGCTCAAATGGAGCAAGAATAAAATAACCCCTTAGACTCATGATGGGATTCCAACACAAATTTCTATAATTGCCACTATGACAATTATGGCTCTCTCATTAATGGAGTAAAAATATGAGAACATCTTCAAAATTTATTGTTCAATCAAAATATATGGAAAGCAGCATTAGAAACTCAGTAAAAAGAGTGTCTGATTCAATGCATGTACAAAATCTGGAATTGGGAATTCTGAAACTATAGCGTTGTTCAGGAAAATCAGAATATTTATTTCAGGAACATCTAAAATTCATTATTTTGCCTTACAGTTTGGGCTCAACCCACTGAAAATGCCTGTCAAAACAGACTAGAATTGCCCCAAATTGTCCTTAGTTACCTCCATCACCAACTCTTCAGGTACGGTAATGTGCACTGACTAACAGAAGATAGAGAGAGCAAAGGGCTTCCTTGTTAAAGAGCACCCTTTATTGTTTAGGAGAGTTTAGGTTTTAGTTAGAGCAATAGCCTCTCACTTTAAAGACCCCAATTAATCAAAACCTTAATTCCCAACATTAGTTATATACCGTAAATATTTCTCTTTAAAAAAAAAACTAGTAAAGTTTGAGCAATATATCTACTTGTTCTCTGTGCTGCCTGCATAGAAATGCCATTTAAATTACAACATAACACATCCCTATAAAAGATTAATTGTTTTGTACATTACCAATTAATTAATAAATTAATGAGATACCATTTTCCCTGAAAGCAAAGTATTGATCACCTTTGGATGGTGATTTTTTTAAAAAAGAGTCTTATGTATGAACAGCAATTATAAGTAGCTGTTTCCATTTTAAAAGAAGGAGATTAATTTCCTTGGTGAAGTGGGACATCCATTTTTAAATCAATACAAAAAATAATTCATTGTAAATATATAATATATATATATTTATACATATTTGATTATATTTACATACATCCAGCACTTATATACTGCATTTGTGCTCTGTAAGTGTGTGTCAACATATATTTTCTCCAAATATTACAAAATAAACAAGGAAGGCTGACCCAGTGTTTACCTCAAGTCCAACTCAACTGGTTCTTTGACAGTTGAAAGGGTATTGCATTTTATGGGCTCAAAAACTGAGCTGGCAACTTGTGTCCATCTGTGGCCCATAAAATTCTTCTTCTGAATATTGTTTAGCATTCCAAAGTACAATTTTCCAAAATAAACAGAACATATTCTTGCCAATTTGTTGTTGCTGTTGTTGCTTTCTGTTGGTCCCTACATTTCATATGTACAAACAAAAATATTATGTTTCTGAAGAAAGGGTCTCTTTTTTGCATGGTAGGTAGACATTCTTGTTTCCTCATTCCTCTGTGGAATAATGGGGAATTCTTTTCATGTTTTAACACTGCCATTTATATGTTGGTACTTAGGGAGGCAAGGTTCATAAGGCATTGGATCAGGAGAAAAAACAGAGTCATCCCCCGAAGAACAGGAGCTTCTTGTATCTGGATAGCTAGGTGAATACTGTTCCAGTGGTCCACTGAGATCTAGGTACTCCTGTAAAACAGGCCAAAGTAAATAATATAACATGCAAGTAAATCTCCTATCACTTTAGAATTGAAGTGTGACATAGACATACACATATTTTATGAATGCATAAAAACTAGAACTAGGGAAAAGTTTTCCTATAAAGCTTGCTTGGTAACCTCATTAGTCACTGTCTTTCAGTTTTAGACTATGCTTGGGGCAACACTACACCTGCATGATTTGGATGGGATCAACTACAAAAACCTTAAGTCTTGTGCATACCACTATCAGCTTGGGAGCTGAAACAGGGCCATTGCTGTGGTAGCTCCATCATTGGTGGGTAACTCATTGGTAAGTTTTAATGGGCTTTAAAGATCTTGATGCTCCAATCTGCTTTTAATTAAATGTTGGACTGGAAACACTTTTCAACTGTTATGGTACGTATGGTATTACACAGTTATAATTCTGTGCTTTACATGCTGATTTTAAAATCAAGCCTACAGATCTGAAAAACACTATATAAATACTGATATATACAAAAAATAATTTAGCAGATCTCCCCCACAGCATTGTTGGGAAGTTAATACTGAGACTGGAGGGTGTAATAAAAGGTAGAGTAAAGATATAGTAATAGTTTCTCAGAAAACCGGAAGTCATTGGAGAAGCATGAAAAAAGGGGGCGGGGACTTCAGAATAACAAAAGGGTCTTCTGAGGCAGATGTGTCAGTTCCAAAAAAAATCAGCTTTAACCACACCAGTTTAAACATATATGCTAGTCACATCAAAAGCCAACGTTTTGCTTACGATGATAAAAAATAAAATTTCATCCTACAGAGAACTATTTTTGTCCAACACATGGAAACCATTTGCGGAGGGAAAGATCCTTTCATTCAGTCAAGCTGACTATTTGGTATTTTAGAATAACATGCTTCAGTTTTAGCGTGCACAAAGCATCCTTTCTGAACTGATCATCTCAAATGCCACCTAAACAAAGTAAGTCTCATTGTAGTATGCTCCTTGAGAGTGTGTATTTTTTCTCCTCGTCATATACACCTGTACCAATATTTGTGGGGCACAATATACTGAAATGTTCTTTTAGGCAAGCCCCACTGAAATCCGTGGGAGTAACGTAAAAGCTTAGGGCATTTTCAGAGAGTTCACTCTGGACTCCAGTTAATACTCAGGCTCTTTCTCTCTCTCTTGCCCACCACCACAGTTCCATGGAAACATAGTAAGCAAAGCCCACTAACACAAACAGGACTTTTCTACACTATGTTTTTACATGCTATCACTTTGGGTCTTGTGCAACATCCTGGTATTTTATGCCCACTGCATGTTAACAGAGCTATAGGTGTGGGGGAGAAACTAAGAAAAAAGAGCAACAGTATTAGCCAAATCCAAATGCTGAAAAAAAAATCTAAAAACAACAGTTTTGGCAGGAGAATAAAGTTATTTTTTTCTCCTTGAAATGCGGCGTCTCTTTCAACTTCTGCAGAGCAGCTGCATTCATTTAAATGCGATCTCCTCATTTGCTAAACCACAAGTTTTGATTCTAAGAGGAGAAAAATCAATTAAATAAAGCTGCATTGTGTGTGTGCGTGTTTTAGCAAATTTCCTGACTGCCTTAAAACCAAAAATACATCAGCTTCGTGACTATTTTCCTATGAAGAGTGTGATGATGAATGTAATGTACAATAAGCAAGAATATGGCATATATAAAAAAAGAGGTGCCCTTTTGATCTAACATTACTTCCATATCTCGTAAGTATTCTTTCATGTCTGGTTTCTGTGATCTCTATGTCTATCCAGAGACAATATGAATCTATCTGTGTTCAAGGGGTAAAAACTGTGGCGCCTGCACCATCAATTTGAAATCTCCTATTGACTTCAAAAGAGGTTATCGTTTCCTCAATATAAATTAGCATGACAGCTTTTAGGAACATGGATGGAGCTGGACATTTCTGACACAAGCGGAAGGAAGAAGCTATTAGAACAACCAAAAATAGATTCAAGTGATTCCCTTCAAGCAGATTCACATATTCCCCTCAAGGGCCATGCACACAACCAGTTCACGTGACTGACTTTTGAACAAAGATTCTGCAAGATCTATGTGTGCAGGGTTCCTTGTGCAAGGACTGCAAAAGTGGAGTACATGCCTGAGTCTTTGCAGTTTACAAGCTCTAGTTTAACATATCACTGTATCTGTCATAATCCAAGGATTTTGCTAGTTCTTTAATAAGCCTCATATTGCTTTCAATCAAAACATGATGTAGCAAAGAGGAAGGGATGTGTTCAAATCATCAAAAGTGGGCCCCGGAGGTGGGGGGGACACTGGAATTCTCATTGGAGTCAAGAAATACAAGTGTACATGAAACCCAAATCACAACGTAACAATAACCCCATCATAGACCCTCAATATGCTGTGATTTTCACAGGGTGAGAAAATACCCATCAGCTAACCCAATTTCTACTCCTTTTACATTGCCATATGAGGGCTGCAGAAAATATTTTCTGCCATTTCTCATTTCTGTTCCATCTCATTGGACCATTATTGCTGAGACTCAAACTAAATGAATAAGGAGCTGGGCTTAACTTCTCTTCCACTCAGGCCTTTAATTCATTCTCTTCTACATAACTTAGTAGCATATGTCTTTCAAGTGGCTTTTGCTTCTAAAGTGTTCCTGAAAACCGCCCCCTCTGGGACGCATCAAGAACGCGATGGGAACTTCCTCTGTGGTACACAGTGTTCTATGCCACCCCCCGTGCCCATCACACTCCCTTTTGTAACGCAACAGGCCCATTCCAGGGGCCTGTGCAATAAAGCCCTATATCTGGAGTATTTAGCCTTTTCATATTGCCAATAACTGTATTTAGAACATGGGCCATTTGGCCTAATCAATGTGTAAGGAAAGTACGCTTTACTCACCTCATTTGTTGTAAGAGTGAGGATCCGATCTAAATCTTCCACAAGCTGCTTAAAAGTAGGTCTCTGTGAAGGCACTGCATGCCAACAATCTCTCATCATCATGTAGCTGTGGAAGGCAGCATTTCACTATGTTAATTAACTCTGTGTGCCTTTGTCATGCAATTTCCACATGCTCAATACTGTACTGTTCCACATGCTCAATACTGCTCAGCTAGAGATCACATTATATTCATATCCTAACAGTTTGGAATACTTGTTTTTTATTTAAGAAAACACATTGAGATCTTGCCTTGGTAGTAACCACATTGTGATAATCATATTTTAAAACAGAACCATCAATGTACACAGAAGATGAGTGGAGAACCTGTAGCCCTGTAAAGGTTGTTGGACTAAAACTCTCATTATCCTTAACAACTGACCATGCTGACTGGGGCTCATGGAAGCTGCTATACAACTTCCAGACATCTGTGGGTTCCCCACCACTTGCTAAAAAAGATTTTTATTATATAAAACATGGACGAGAATAGTGTGGCCCTCCAGATGTTGTTGAATTGCAACATTCCTCACCAATGGCTATGCTGGCTAGGGCTGCTGGGAGCTGAAGTTCAAAAATATCTAGAGGGCCACACCATTCTTATCTCTGGCCAACATAAACATTGTTCACCACAGGTTCAGGAAAATCTTATCAAACATGAAAAAGTGATATAACTCCTACCTACCGACATCATAGCATCCTTGTGTATCCCCCGTCACCTCCCCTGATGACAGTGCTCAACTTCTATATTTGTTTTTGTCATGGTTGTTTCCCTTCAAGTTGCTTCTGACTTATAGTAACCCTAAGGCAAACCTATCATGGGGTTTTCTTGGCAACATTTGTTCAGAGGCTTGCCATTGCTTTACCCTGAGGCTGAGAGAATGAGACTTGCCCAGGTCACCCAGTGAGTTTTATGGCTGAGCTGGGAATCGAACCCTGATCTCCAGAGTCGCAGTCCAAACCACTATGCCATGCTGGCTCATTTTTACACTTAATGAAAAAGCAGCGAGGTGACTCTATCCCTCATGCCTCTGCTCCTTTCCCTGCTCTTGCTGTCTGTGCACTCCCTCACTGGGCAAAACCCAGGGACTCTTTCCCACAAATGTGTAAATTGCAGCATCACTATCCTGACCCTTTGAAACGCATTATATATGGGGGATAAAATCTCCCATTACAGGCATTAGATTGAAGCTAATACAAATGCCACAGTAAAGATAAAGCATGTTATCTTAATTGTCTGAAAAGTGCTACAGATTGCACCAAACGTACAGATATGAGTAGATGCTGGATAAATTATGAATCTGTGAGCCATATGCTGTATTCCAAGGGAGCAGAGGTAGTCAAGGAGAGCCATTTCTCAGTGGTAGATGCCAGAATTATGTAAATACTTAAAAAAATACTGTATGATTTTGAGGTCTGAATATTTCTTTTGACAAAATATACACTCATTATTCCAGGCAGATAATGACTTTGCCATTTCATTTTTACACTGTTTATATTTGTTGCAGTGATTTTATTATATGCCATCCTTAATTCTTTAGATTGTAAGTGAGAAATAAATAAATGACAGCCAGAACAATAGCCTGCTGTTGGTGGCTCCTTGGCTACAATCAGCTGAAAAATATTGTTTGTATAAGGAGTGCCACCTTAGGAGAACACAAACACATAAAGAACTACAGTATGTTGCTTCAATATTCCACAAGTCAGAAGCAAGGCTGGGCAGTATCAGGACCAGCCCAAGGCACTATGCTACCTGTGATGAAACAGCAAATGGTACCCCTCCCACTCAATTACCTAAGTCAAAGCATACAGTACTCAAAGTAAGGGAAGCTGTTTTAGCCCACCCGGCAGAAAACACTACAAACACCACTACCCATCCCTGGTAGTAAATGCTGTAATAACCATTCATTACAAAAAATGATTATTATTTGTTGCCCTTTCAACAACACCCAAAATCTGCTTCCTTGCCTTGGCAGCCCCAGGCAACGTGGAAAATTAAAGAAGAGAGCTATCTACTGCATGCCTTAGTGAATAAGCTAACATTCCCAAAGACATTGCTGGCTAGGTGTTGGGTGACAACCTTCACCATCTTTGGCCAGCATAGTTAATGGCTGAACTGGCATGGGGTGATGGGAGAAGTCATCCATCACAACTGGAGAGTACCAGGCTAGGGAAGTCTGGCATAGCCCTGTGCTTAAAGGGCAACTAAAACCAAAGATAACTTTATTGGTGCTTGTCATCATCAGGGCCCAGTGCATGTTTAGAAGTGCCCTAAACCAGACACTTCCCTTTGTTTCTGAAGCTCTCTTCATCCGTTGTGCACATGCATGTATCCATGCATATGTATGTGCATATTTGGGAGATTGAGAATATACTCTCCAAAATGTATGTTTACTGTTTTTTGTATTTGTACAGTCATGGTCAAGAAGCAAAAATTCTTACAGTTCATTGGTGCAATTGGCAGGTTTGTCCATTCTGTGACCTTCTTTAAGCAGCTTGAAAAGCTCTTCCACTGGAATTCCTGGATATGGAGACCCTCCTAAAGTGAAGATCTCCCACATGAGCACACCAAATGACCATCTAAAGAATTGAAAAGAAAAGGAATTTAAAAAGTAATCAGATCAGATTTACCAAGGACAATGTGACAATCTACCATTAACTACACAAAACACAATTGCTTATTACATGAGCAGTAAAACTGTGTTTTCTTAAGATGGGCAGATAACTGTGGCCCTCCAGATGTTGTAGAATTGCAGCTCCCACCAATGTTAGTTAGCAAAACCAATGGTGAGGGATTAATGAGGACTATAATGCAACAACATCAGGAGGGCCACGTTTTACTCACCCCTTCATCAAGCATGTATTTGATGATTCTTAGTTTGCTCTTCCTTATCACTGAAATGATAGCAAACCTACCTTGGCATTTCTGGCAATCCCTATGGTTAATAATAGTCTATCTCCAGTTGAGCATGTTCGAAAAAGCACCCCACAATGCCCAGAGTGACATAGTTCTATTGCTGAAATTAAGCCATATGGCTTTTGATGAAAGACTTCCTGGGAACAATAGATAAGCTGCTCTGTGCTCCTTTGAGTAATATCAGGGTATAACCACCATCCTTACAACAATAACAAATACTTTCTATAACTGGAACCATGAAAATAAAAGCTGGCCGAATTTGATCCAGATATAAGCAAGCTGCTCTAAGTTTACAATCGTAACTATATTGTGTTGTAAGGCAGTCTTTCTAGTTCAGCAAAACCACCAAAGAGTCTTGCAGCACCTTAAAGAATAACAAGTTACATTTGGCATAGACTTTTTCCCCAAGGCTACATTATCTAACAAGGCCCTCCATTGTTGGTGACTCCATATTGTTTGTGAGTCCACACATGAACACAAGAGAAATGATCCTGAAGAAAGGGGGGCACACAACTCTCTCTCTGGTCCTCCCCAAAGGGCGGCATTTACAGCTCATTCTAGTCTCATTGTACAATGAATGAAGAGATTGGTAACTGCCGAAGAGACTCTGACCTTGATTAGACCATCTTTAACACAAGCAGAAGGATGTCCAGAGATAACCCCTCCTTCAAGCTTGAAAGGGGAGCCTGCACATGCGTACAAAGGAGTTTCTATTTGGAGAACTACTCTAGAGCCCCAGCCAGCTTATTCCAATTTGGCTTTTGTGGCCTCCAGACCAAACTCAATCCTTCGGTTGAAGTGGGCTGGAATCAATGAAAGCTTATGCCTTAAAGAAACGTGTTAGTCTTTAAGGTGCAACAAAATTCTTTGTTGCTTGTCCTGCAACAGACTGACATAGCCCTCCTTCCCCCCACTCTTCCAGCTTTTCTAGTTCAGCAATCCATAAAGGCAGTATTGGGTAAGGCAAAGATGTCTGAAAAAGCACTGGCCCTGTGATTGCTCTCAGAGGTCTTAGTTGTTGTGGTTGGTGTACCACAATTATTCTATTCATGTCTGATCAAGCAGAAGTGGATCACAATAGTCTTTGATAATAAAAAAGGCAAATATGTACATCACATACTAGTGTGGGGTCCTGAAAGGGGAGTGTGAGCAAGGAAGTGGGGTGGAGACAAATAGTATAAAAGTCCCTATGGAAATTATGTTATTTCTTTTCTCTCTCCAATGGTACACATAATTTTATTGACATTCCAGAAAAGTAACAACTTGAAACTATACCGTTTCGAAACAAATGATTACCTTAATTCAAGATACAGAAAGTCAAGCATTCTTTAGATCAGTAGATGCTCCCACTGTCAAACCACTTAAAACAATGCTTTGGAGGTACACATTTGTAAAGAAAAGTTCAAGAGAAGAAAACTTCCGTAGCAACAAGTAGTTGTGTTTCTACCTTTCATGTGCTTTGAAGCCAGCCAAATTAGTAACAGAGCACTGATTTGCAGTCTTCCAGAAAAAAAAAACTTCACTTTCTAAGGCTACATTCTCTCTTTCTTACTGGGCAGTGAAATGGCAACCAAGATTTTGAAAAAGGCAATGAGAGAGAAAAAAGTCTACCATGGTAAGAACAATAATATTACTGAAAGAATGAGTCTTTGAACTGGAATGAAGTTGAATATATTCCTGAAACAGGAATGAAGATGAATATATCCATTGTTTTCTTTGGTTTGGAAGTCTAATATAGTAAGAGAAAATGTATTTTTTAAATTTAATTTTATTTTTTGGTTAAAGGGTAAAAAAAAAATACACAAGAAAGATTTTTTCTTCTTCTTTTCTCCAGCTCTTTAACCTGCCAGAATAAAGATGTCTCCTTGAAGTAAATTAATTTCCCTTGGTGGATCAAAGGTTGAGAGACAAGGTTATATGAGACATATATTAATCTGTTGAATGTATTTCTATTACATGCAATTTGATTTCAGTGAAGGAAGCAGTAAATTAATTTTAAAAAGATAAAGGAAGGTTCTAAGATAAAGTTACTTACACATCACTTTGATGTGTGTAAACTCTGTCAAACAGAGCTTCTGGTGCCATCCACTTTACAGGCAGCCGACCCTAGGTGTAAGACAAAAACATTTTTAAAAACTGGTTTAACACCAAGGTTAACAACAACCTACTAGTGCATTTCAACAATTAATTTGACAAAGATTAATTCAAGCTATAAAACCACAAGAATGATGTTAAAGCAAATGAACAATTAGTTCTGTGTAATATGAGAAAATAAATTTCTCTTCACCAGGCGTTTTGGTTCATTAATGCAGCTGTAATTTTCCACTTCTGTGGAACCAAAGTTCAAATGTGTGGATTAAATGGTCAAATGTCACCTCCATTTGCCCTAGCAGTATTCTCCAAACAGAGAGAACCCGTACAATCCAGAAGTCACTTTGCTTTGGTATACTCAATGATATTCAGGTGTAAGAAAATAAATATATTATGGGGAGAGAAGATGCTTTTCTTTCAGCAAGTTCACATAAACACCAGGAGTCCAAAGACCAGGGGCCCATTCACTGTGTAGAATTTTAGCACTACATTCCCCTTTAATTGCCATGGTTCTATCATCTGGAATCCTAGGATTGTAATTCTTGGCCAGGGAGCTCTAGTGTCTCATCATATTGCAAACCCCAGAACTCCACAGGAAGCAGCCATGGCAGTTAAATGGAACAACAGTGATATAATTGTGTAGTTGTAGTGTGAATGAGCTGCAGGTCAGGGGCACACAATACAGTCATGATGATAAAGCTATGAAGGTCTTCTTAATATTGTAAGCCGCCCTCAGTCTCAGTTTTGGGGGAAAGGTAGGATATGGAAAGAACAGGGACAGTTTCCAGCATCACAAAAAGGAGGAGTAGTTCAACATGTTTCTGTGAACTTTTTAATTAAAACTGGCAATATGCAAAGGTGAAATGAAGCAACTAAGGGGCTGTTGAGACCTCACCTAAGGGGCAGCCTGCAGCCACCTTCAGGTGCTCTGGATCGGGGCTGTGGCAACCACACAGTGTGGCCCCAATCAGGCCTTTCCAGGGTCCAATATCCATTGTGCAGCAGCTTGAAGGCACTCCTTTGGCCCTGCGTCATGTGGACTCAGTGCCAGAGGAGTGCTGTGATGCCACACGCCATGTGAACACAATGCCCCGACTTCGCCCCCAGGCCAGCCTTAATGGCCAGTCTGCACAGGGCCTAAGTGAGGTAGCTCTTGCCCAAGTATGCAAAATATTTTGAACCTTCTAGAAACCATTTGAAAATTTGTTCCAAAGTGCATCGAGGGATGCTATTTTCTTTCAGCAGCTTACAACATGCTGGGAGTAGCTGATGAAGCAGGCTTATCTGCTCCCCACCCCCCCGGTTTTGCTCTTCAAACATTCTCAGAAAGGGTTTCTGGATACAGCTTCTGTTTACCTTCCCTGTTGTAGGCAGAAGCCCATCCTTTCCCAATTCAAGTTGGATTGTACTATTTACTGCAAATACACTGCTGTAACCTAACACTGAAAGTCTGTGTTTTTAGATCTTTTTCACCATGTTCCCAATGGTTTGCTAAAAACAACAACTTCCAGCTAGACAGAGGATGAGAAGGAAAAGGGGGCATGTGAAAAAAAAGGGGCTACTTTGTCAGAACTGAGTTATCCTGAACCTGTACTGGATCTCACTGCTTATGTCAAAACAGATAATTTCCTGTCCCAACTCCCTGCACACTTTTAAAAAAATGGCTCCCAAGAGATGGAAAACTCTCATGAACAAGTTTTCAGCATCATGGAGAATGAAAGCAGAAGAGGGAAGGAAACAGAACCCAAATTTCAGTGGGGTTGGATTCAGAAGTACGCTTCTGGATATAGAAATATATGAGCGGATCCTGACCTATGATTAGAACAGCAGCCTCACAAATAGTAGGTGTTGTTGTTCTGTTGTTGTTGTTCTGTTTGCTGGTATAAGCAGTTGTCTGGGTAAGGACAAATCATTGCTCAGAACAGTGACTTTTTGCACTATAACTCCCACACTATGTTCCACGCTCCGGGGCATACAATCTAAATGGAGAGCTTTTGTACTTTAACCAACAGATTGCCACGTATATCACCAATCTTCTACTGACTTCAAACTGAACTGTGGGTAATATGAACTCTATAAAACTAAAACCAAATGTTAGCAATTACAGAATGGATGCATTCCATAAAATTGTCCATTGATTACAAAAAAGGCAAATTTATATTTATATTCAGTATCTAGCTAACAGTCAAAGAATGTGCTACAAGTTTCAGGGAGACCATAAAAAGCAAAGGCTAAATCTTATCCTTTAGAAAGCATCATGTAACACGTACTCTCCCAGGCTGTGTAAGCAGATAACCTTCCTTTCCTAGTAAAAAGGGGTTAGGAATCCTTACACACTTGCCTATTATTTTCATTTCTTTGATTAAAAGTTAGGCTGCTGTACAAGAAGTCCATTAGGAATACATTTGCCATACTTAAATGCACCACTGAAAAAAGATACTGGATCAAGTGATAAGACTGCCATCCACTTACATTAGTAGTCTTTTTATAATAATCTATATTGTTGATGTCTCTTGCCAACCCAAAGTCAGCGATTTTCATGACATTATTTTCAGTCACCAAAACATTCCTCGCTGCTAAGTCTCGATGGATGCACTGAAAAAAAATGAATATAAAAATGTGAGAACACATTCAAACCACCTGGGTAACCAGATCCTCAGCTGGTTATGTCTCCCAGACAACAAAATTTGCACTGCTTCAGTCAGTTACACACACATGCCAATATAACTCAAAATAAAACACCAATTTATGGAAGCACAAAAGTTGCCCTCTGAGAAAGAATAGCACAAATGCCCTTGTACAAGTATAACTTAGGACAAACTTCACTGTGAAATTATCCAACTTAATCCACTCCATACTGGATATATTGTACAGGATATCTGACACTTCTCACACCTGGATACTCTAAATCAGTGGTTCCCAAACTTCTGGTCCTCCAGATGTTTTTAACTTCATCTCCCAGATTCCAGCATCATTGGCCATGCTGGCAAAGGCTTCTGGGTGCTGAAGTCCAAAACAGCTGGAAGATAAAAGGTTGAGAACCTATGCTCTATGCTCTAAATGAGGAATATGAAAAGAAAGACATGTTGAGAAATTTAGGATCCTTGGAAGATCCTGGGACATCAGAACTGAGGAAAATGTTACAACATGGGATAACAACATATCAGATTTAGTTAGCAAATTCAGTTAGGTTTTGGAAGCAGGTTTCCCTGCTCAGTCCTTCTAAATGCTATACAATGTGTTTCTGTATGAGGGGGAGTTGCAGTTTATGTAAATAGGGGATCTCCAAAACTGAAATAGAAGTACCTTCCATGCACTGGCTTTACGGACCACTGAAAACAGATTTTAGATTTAAGGAAATTTTCAAATTAAAGAAGAAATGAATTACATCAAAATCCTTTTTCATCAGTGATCTAGTTCTCACATAATGGTAAAACATAATTATTGAGAGTAATGCTTGTGCACTCTATCAGATTATTCCTGCCTGGTTCTTCCCATCAGTAGGGGCAACAAAACAAACCAGGAAACATTTACAATATATTTATTCAGACAAATGGTGGAAGTGGAATACTTGGCTTCGTCTTCTTCTACAACAAAGTTGAATTTGAAACCAAGAATAAACTATGCTTTCAGATTCCATTTTAAAAGAGGAGTTACCTGTCAACAACCCCAGTTTAGCCATATGATAAACCAGCAATGGCAAACCTTTTGGGGACTAAATGTGCTCTGGCACTGGGTGTTACCAGAGACAGCTGAAGGCCTGGGAGGGCAGGGGGAGGAAGAGGAGGAACAGGCACACATCTTTTTGCCTTTTTGTTTTGGTCTTTTTGGCCACTTCCACTATCAGCAGAAAGCAAGTGGGAACAAATGAATAATATGTAAATAAAACAGCATTTTACTTATTTTCTGGAAAGCCAGTATTCACAGCAATTCTGAGGAACGTTTTAGGTAAAGTTGATAAAGTAACTCAAACTGTTACCCTTGTTAAACAAGTTAGAGATTGTACAAGAGAGATAGATGAGACTTCATGGTATCAATCTATTAAAAGGAATATTGAGTAGCAGTTGCTAAATACAAATCAACAAATCAATATCTGACTAAATCAATATCAGAGAAGATTAGGGAAATATCCACCACAAGCAATATTATGTATGAATTTTAAAGAAACTGGTGTGTAGGTTGTTTGTGGCCCCATAGACATTAAACAACTTGGTGATGAAATCCAACGGCACCCAATTCCAAGTCTCATCTAGGTCTGTGTAATCCCTAAAACAGGAATGGATCATGCACTCAGGAGCCATGTATGCTCCTCTGACTCCTCTTAATGCCCCAGAGCTGGTGGGAGGAACTCGGCTAGAAAATAAGATTTGCTGTTCCTAGAAGCCTTTAGAGGACTATTGATTTTCTTTTTTAAAAAAAGATTTTAAAATAACTCTAATACTTTTATGACTTTATACAGTTTTTAATTTCTATTATTTTTAAATGTATTGTTAGCTGCCTTGTACCTCATTCTTGAGAGAAAGGCAGAATATAAATCAATACAATAATAATAAATAATATTCATCTGGAGGACTGCACTTTGCTGATCCCTTTCAGTAGATATTCTACTATAGAAAAATTACAATTACAGAAACACACAGTAAAGAAGGGCAGGGAGCAATACGTTTATCTGGTGCACAAAGGAAGACAATTATCCGCCAGAAGACAATTTAGTCATTTTAAAGCCTTCTAGGAAATTAAGTTTATATCCTTAAAAGTACCTAAGTAACTTGTGCCAAATGTTTTTTAAAAGCAGTTCTAAGAACCAAGTTAAATTCTCCTGCCACTTAAAACCTATTGATTTTATCTCCTGCCACAGAAACACAGCTCCATTGTATACAATGATACTCAATAATTATTTTCCACCTCTTTATAAGCCTGTTTTTTAAAAATAAAGATTACAATCAAAGCCGTCCCCCAGTGACTACTAGAGAAGTTGCTAGGAAAACAAAGTTGGGCCTCACAGTTCCACACTTATGCTGCAAAAAATTGTGCTGCAAGACTAAATCAGTTTTGATCAGGATTGCACATTAAACTGGCTCAAAGATTAATAGAATAGTTTCTAAAATACCCGGGGGGGGGGGGGCTTTCGTATATGTCAGCACATTTAGTTTTTAAGGTACAGTGACCTCATCTCAGCCTTTAAGTGAGCACAAACAGTTATGCTTGCTGGAATTTTGTATGTTCTTTGACACTGTTTTCCTTTGTGTCATCCTTTAGATCCTTTGTTACATGCCTCTATGTTTTACTCTTGACTTATCCAGTGGTCATACCAAATTCCATAATTCTGGCCCCAAAGCCTGCCCTCGACTTATACATGAGGTACACCTATAGTTGTGTATATACGGTAACCTGTTTTTTAAAAACTTGCTGCCCTGTATCTTCCAGAAAGAAGATCCAGAACCTGTACTATGGTGGCTGTCTGCATGGGCATCCTGCTAGGCCACCTAGCACATCTGCCACTGCTATGGATTATACATTCTGAGGTCACAACAAAGAACCCAACCATGTGATTGTTGCTGGGTCACCTTGTTTTGACCTCAGAAGCAAGCAACTCACAGGAGTGGTGAATGTGCCATGTCCTGGTGAGACACCCATGCAGACAAGCTGCCATGGTGCAGGAATAAATATATACACTTAACCCTCACAACGTATTCATCTCATAAAACAAACTCTTGTCTAAACAACTGCCTTTATCACCATTGTCTTAGTCCAGCAAGGGAAATGCATCAGAGGGAAAAGTTATATTTTGTGGACTATAATGCCCAGGATGGTCATGCTAGTTGTAGATTTCAGGTACTGCACACACTTCCTGGGGCTGTCCCTTGTGTATAGCCGATTCTTAATGTTACATTGGAAATTCCAAGTCATCTTTCCTCCTACCCCAGGTAAACAGGCTATCTGTACAGCCAGAACATTTCTTTAGCAGCTATATACAAAGAAATGTAGTGCTGAACTGCAAATAGGTAAATCCTCAGTTTAAATCTTACCTCTACTACAAATGAACGAGGTAGTTATAGGCCATCCATTATTTTCTAGGCTCAACTCTCCCTGCCAAATCTCAATCTTTTTCTTTCATTCTGCACTCCAAAGAACTTCATACATTTCCACAGTGAGGATAGGTGAGGAAAGAATGGCCTCCTTCAAAGAAAAAATGGGATTTCTGGATGTGTGTTTCTGTGTAGACCCTGACCCCAAGTCAATACCAAATGTGGCCCTCATGGCTGAAAAAACAGTGCTCCTCTGGTTTAGATGATCTAAGGTACTCAAGAATTCAATTTTTATTTGAAAATACAAAATTGAGTTCAAATATGAACATCAGATTTTTAAAGACACACACACACAAAACAATAATTCTTTGGAAAACTCAGTCTCTACTCTCCAGGAGTTTTCCAGGGACACAATTTTACACTGGTCAAAAATAAAATTTGAATGATTCTATATTTCAAACTTCTGCTTAATCAGTTAGATAAGTAAAAGATAAAGCTAACTTCAAAAGAGCATTCACTTAAGCACAAATATACTGGTTTCATGGAGGAGGAAAAAGTAGACTATGGAGAGAAGAATCATTTTCAAACATCTCCAAGAATGACAGGTAACTGTTTGACAAATAACAAAGGGACAACTGAACTCCAAATTCACATATGTAAGCAGTCTGAAATTTCTTAAAGTTCTGTCACCTTTAGCCCTACACCTATAAATGAATTTCAGAGCCTGCTTAAATGCCAGGGTTTCTATGTGGATGCCACTCAAAGGTGATTATCTATGGTGGCTTTCCTTACGGCATATGTTAAAATGGAGGCTCTTATCTCATGTATGTTCTCATTTGTGTGCTGTATCTGCATGCCATTATTGCATACGGTAAGTCCTGATTACACTGACTTGCAGGTGGTCCACATTATGTGTCTACACTTTCACATGGAATAAGGTATTTTGTAAAATATTATAACTATTCCCTGGAATGTTAATGCAGGTAGCCATTTTTCAGTGATCTCTATGTGAGGTTTGTAATCCTTTTCTACAGTTAAGCCAAAAGGGCATCAGCACTGCAGGCACAAAAACACACGGAAAATTCTTTTCTTTCTTTTTCAGGCATCTCTTTTTAAAACAAAAAATAAAAAAAAAACATTGGCCTGGCTATACAGTGATGTCTCCTTTAACTAGAAAGTATAAACATTATTTTATTACAAGCTTTAAATTGCCTCCTAAAACCTGTTATTTTATTTATTTATTTATGCATTCTTTCAAGCTATTTTATTTAATGCCATTCATTATACAGAAAGCCGGCAGACAAGATCATCTTTTCACATTATTTCTGTTTCTGAACAGTAGTATCAACTCTCTTGTTATTTCTACTCAATAAATGTGCGCGTGAGGATACAAAAAAAGTTATAGAAATACAGATACAGAGATATTTGAAGGGCACAAATGCACCATTCTATGCTATGATGCCTTTTTGTTTTGTCTCCCAATTGTCAGTATCCTCTGAGTTGCTTATGTCAAATCTTCCCTGCTGGTGCTTCAGTTACATCTGACACTCCTCACTCAAGAATACAGCTACTCTTTTGGTAAAAGAGACCATGTAAGCTGCCTTAGCAACTTCATTTTTACGTTATATATATAAAGCCCACAAGACAATATAGCTAAGAGACTTGTAATATCTATTTCCAAAGTAACCAACTTGGAAACAGGCAATTTCACACAGTGAAATGTAAACTTAAACTACAATAAAAGAAACAAGGAGTGATCTATTTTGCCACATGTAGTTTTAATGGCCTGAAGATAACAGCACTTCACATAAAAAAAAAATAATTTCTCTCAGTTGAGCACAGCGGTGCAAGCAACGCCATTAACTATCATGATGTTCTCCTACCTGCCACCTGTACCCATTACCTGCCAAGCAATGCCAATAAAAAAGGATGCAGGTTCTCTCTCTCTTTTTCTGTTCTGTTTGTCACCTTTAGCCTTACACCTATAAATGAACTCCCCACAGTTGAAATGCACCCTTCTGTCATGTTTAGAGCATTTTATACCCAGCTTAGCATTTCCCAACTTGTGGTCCTCCAGATGTTCGGACTGTGCTTTCCATCAGTCCTACAAGCCTAAGAAATGGGAAAATTTTAGTCAAAATATAGAGAGAAAGCTAGGTTGGAGGAGGGTGACCTAGGCAAATGCTCTCTTGCAAATCCAAAGTTCACATTCACAGGTTACCAACTGCAACCTTGGGACACAAACACCATCTGAAACAGTGATTAAGAAATGCATTTATATATAGTGATCATTGCTCACTAGATAGGACAGAATTGTTTCAGAACTTCTGGAAGTTTGGAACCAGAGCTGGAGGATCTAGAGCTCCCCATATGCAGTTGGACTCCAGTTTCTAAATACAATATTCAATTCCCAGGCACCAGATCTTGACTGGATTTTAATTTTTTAAAAAAGAGATTTTTAAAAAGATTAGGTGGTTGCCCTAGACAAATCTAACACACTGCCAGAAAAAAAAATGCAATAATTTCTAATGTAAACATGACAAATGCACTGGAATACTGGTCACTAAATACAGGGTATCTACAAAGCTTGTGACATAAGCAGATCCCAGTTTCCACACTACCATTCCTCTTTCCTCTCTAATAATTGCTTAGTTAACAAGAAAGTAAATTATATTTTGCCTGATTCAGCACTAGCAAAGCAAACTTTGCACTTCCACTATCATCCTATTTTAGTCTATTAAGCAAAAGACTTCAATGTGTCTACAGGCTTGGTTACACATGGAAATTTAAGAACTTAAACTTTAAGACAAGGTGTAACAACGGAGGCAACTTGCAAATATGAGTCTCCATGGAGTACATATCAAAATTCCACTGGTTCAGCTAGTTTCCTCAGCAGGCAAATATTTTAAATGGAGACAAATGACTAATTTGTTCACAGAATTTTAATGCTGCTTCTTTTTACCAGTTATCCAATCCAATCATGTAATTCCCACAATGGCTCTAGGGAATGAATAGCTCTCCTTTTTCATATTCAGCAAGTTACCAGAATATTGTGGCCTTAGCTTAATAAGGCAAGTCTCAAGGTTATGTTTTTGCTGCCTGCTTGATTAAGCAGCCCACTGTTTATCCATATTGGTATTTAAATTCATGAATGCCTAAGTTCATTTTGTGCTGTTATTTGCTAATATTGATTTTTTCTCTCCAACTCATATTTTAATAGATACCTTAAGAAGCATAACCTGAAGTCTAGTTATGCATATATTTGTTATCTTTGTTTGTCAAATAAAAAGCAGTGCTTTATTGTAGCCCTTACTGAACAATTTGTCAGCTAAAAATACTTCTTAATATAAAATTAATATTAGAAACATGAAGATACTGGCTGCTCCGCACTAGATTACTTACATTTTTATTTGTACGTTTTTGCTCTCACAATGAACATAATTTACAGAATATTTCTATGAATGTTGTTGTTGCCAGCCATACTTGGAGATGTTTGGGAAAGCCACACGTGCAAGGAAAGATTGTCATAGACAATGACCTTCTCAGCTCAGCTGACCAACTCATGTTTTTTAAGCTGTTGGGCTGATCTACTACTGTGCTCATATGGACCACTACAGTAAAATAGTTCCTGAAAATCAAGAGCTAAACCTACTACTAAGACGAGTTTTTTAAAAAAAGAAACCAAAATACTATCACATTTTTATGACTTGTTGCCCCAACAAACACTTAGTTGAAGTTTCTCCTTTAACTACAAAGACAATACATTTCTTTATTACTGCTATTGTTTTACAATTGCTTTATTACTGCCTTAATACATCTGTGCTACTGAGGCTGAACACACCAAGCTTGGCTGTGAAGTCTAAGGCTTTCATGGCCAGCATCGACAGTTTTCTATGGGCTTTCCAAGCTATGTGGCCATGTTCTGGAAGAATTTATTCCTGACGCTTCACTTCCACATGTGGCCGGCATCTTCAGAGGGTGAAGATGCCAGTCATAGGTGCAGGCAAAACATCAGAAATAAATTCTTCCAGAACATAGCCACATAGCCCAGAAAACCCACAGAAAACAATGGCTTGGATGTTGAGCAGGCATTCAATGAAGAGGAAGGCATCCGTTGACAGAAAGGACAGAAGGCAGTTCTCACTGATTTCTCTTTTCTGCAACCCATTGCATCACTTTCAATGCTGTTCTGGATTGCTGGTTAGGATTTAAACCATCTAGAGCAGATCACTGGGAGGTAGGGAGATGAATCGGCAAAGATCACCTCCTCAATTTTTTTGCCAGCAAGACCACCCTGTAAGCACAGCAACTCATAGGAATGTTGGGTTGAAGCTGGTGAAGAATTTAAGTTGCATATTCAAATCTTCCCCAGTATTCAAAGATACAGTCATGTTAGCCTGGGTCAGTATGCAAAACAAGAGAATGAAGTTTATGACATAAGCTTTTATAGAATGCTGATGAAGTTGACCCAGTCTGTGAAAGCTGATGCTACATCTCTTTTATCAGTTAGTTTCACAGGTGCTACAAGATTCTGTTGCACATCTTTCCCACTAATTAGATATATCTTTAACTCTGGGTCAACTAACTGCCCATATGTTTAATGGAATAGGCTACTACACACAAACATCAGTGTCAAACATGTATGTTCTTAGCATTAAAGTTAGCAACCTTTGCACACTTAGACTAATGGCTAATTTTTTTGTTTGCATATTTGTTTGCTTTACTACATCCACTTTAATCTGCAGCCATTTTCTTTTCTCCCTCATATGTTCATAAGGCCATGTGTTTGATTTTGTATAACTATCTGTAAATAAAGTTACTTTCATATATCTTACAAAAAAGACAATGTTGGCCTGTTACAGACTGCCAAAATAAAGCTGCTTCGGGTCTCTTTGGAGGTACAGTGGATCCTTGTTATACGCTGGGGTTTGGTTCCAAGATCCCCCGTGTATAACAAAATCCGTGTATGCTCAATGGTGTCCCTAATAAAAAATGGAACATCAAGGTAAATGTATACTTTTTTGGAACATTTTTAAACTGTGTATGCTTAAATCCGTGTATAAAAAATCCGTGTATAAGAAGGGCCGACTGTATGCTATTTAAATGATGCATGTGTCCTAAGAGTCCGAAGGTCGCGCCAAAGCCACACTCCATTCCTAAGCACTGGAGTGCAGCTTTGGTGCAGCTTCCAGATTCTTAGGATGCATGCATCATTTAAATAGCATACCTCCAAAGAGACCCGAAGCAGCTTTATTTTGGCAGTCTGTAACAGGCCGTTGTTTCTTTTCTCTGCTTGAAGTGTTCATCTTCTGCCATATCAATTTCATTACTCTGCTAGAGAGATTGAGTACGATCTCTCGCATTTCCCAACACTTTAATACTCCATTTTGGGTAATTAAATAAGCACTACATATATTGGGTCCAACAAACATAAAGTTATTGCACCATAACAATGCATAAGCATTAGGCAGGATCAATAACTAGCACTTTATCAGTCCACTTAACAATTCTCTATCCAATCTCTAGTACAAATGGTATTTATTGGGCAGATGCTACATATGAGTTCCCATATTGAACAGCCTCTCCATTCACTTCAACAAAGGCTGCATATCTACAAGGCAGTCCTTTGCACACATGAGTGTGTCTGCATACTTGGGAGCTTCTGATATTCACCAGAGAGTATGGAGAGTTCTGTGTCAGGATGCTGATCTCATTCTTTATACTGAAAAACACTGTTGTAAATTGCAAACACAAGACAAAACTACCTTAACCATGTTTGATAGCCTTCAGTTATACTTAGACCATATCCCTAAGTTAAAATTGATCATCTCTGCATTAAAAAACTGAAAGAAAATGTTTTAAGTAGCACTGGCTTACTTTTTGTGATGCTAAGTATTCCATGCCTCTTGCTAACTGGTATGTACATGAGACTAAATCTTTGAACGTCATCTGCTCTTCAGGTACCCGGTTAATATCAAATGAATATTCCATTCCTGGTGGTCGCCTTGCTCGCAGGTACTCTCGCAAATTTCCTTTGGAAGCATATTCAACAAGCACATACAGTGGTCCTTCAAAGGAAGAAAATAAAGAACATAAGAATGAAAACAGGAATCTTTAAAAAAAAGTCCATTGATACTGACTTACGAAAGTACAAAGAAAAGTCATATTTCTGATTCATGGAAGACATTAAAAGATTATGGCCAATTCTTGATTTAGAGTACAAGTAGAACATTTGTAGACCATGAAACCTTCACTCCAGGTGTTTTAATATGCACAGCTCCAGCCCTGTGCCATTCCAAACAAACTATTATGTTTCTTGAACTTTACTCTGACTTATGATGTCAAGCCTTTCATGGCAAGATTTAGTCAGATAGGGTTTGTCATTGCCTTCTCCTAAGGCTAAGATCATGTGACTTGCCCAGGGTTACCCAGAGGCTTTCCATGAGTGAGTGGGGATTTGAACCCAGCTTTCCCAGAGTCCTAGTCCAATAGCAATAGGAACAGCAGCTTCATTTATATACTGCTTCATATACCACTTAAGCAGTCTCTAAGAAGTTTATAACTGTAAGTTAATTGCCCCCAACAAGCTGGATACTCATTTTAGCAAAGGATGCAAAGCTGAGTGGACCCTGAGCCCCTGGCTGGGATTGAATTTACAACCTTATGGTTTGTCAGTGAGTGGCTGCAGTACAGGCATTTAACCACTGCACCACCAGGGCCCTCAATAATCAAACAACTGCACCACACTGCCCCTCACACACCCATACATATTCTCTCTTTTTCCTTAAACCTACATATGTAGCTACCTCAACATCTCATGTTCCAGCGAACATATTCAGCAACTCAGAATTGACAAGGCCCTAAATTCAATTGTTAAGTTCCAACCAGAGAAAAGCCATGGAATCAACGGAACTGATATAGCAGCTGACTTACCAGATTCCCATTGTTCATTGGTTTACTCGAGTTGGCAGTAACATTTCGATTTAGCCTATTGTGCCTATCTGCCACATTTTGGATACACTTCTATATTCATATTTAGAATGCCAGTTTTATCATATAGAAGGGGAAGGTCTAATCTTTACGTACAAAGTGGATATTAAAATAATGAGAGCTTTCAGAAGTTATTTTTTTGACTATGACTGACAAAATTTCAGTAGATCAATAAAAAGTAACTTTTCTAAGCTCTAAAAATAGTAGGAATAAAAAGCAACAGCTTTCCCTTTACAAATCTGTTTCATGTAGAACATATCTTTTATATCTCCTGGAGAAAAGAAATGTGCAATTGCCAATGAAGGGACAACTAGTGTGTATGGCCACCCATCTTTCATCCAAGTACCTCCTTCCTGCTTTTCCTCTGTTTTCAATTACAAAGCACAAGGGTAGTGCTATGTGCATCTTAGAAAAATAGAATGAATTTCTAGTCCTTGAAATGGAATAAAGTATTTGTAAAAATGGGGAAGCAGTGGGACAAAGATATACTGGGCAATATTTCCAATGCTGTATTACAACTCTGCATTACAGTCACTGATGCAGAACATGTTAATCACTACATTTGTATCTCATTCTTTGAAGTCCAGGATGTTACTTCCTGAATTTTTTCATAACATATAAACACCTACCCCTCTCCATTGGCTTTCACAATGTGATATTCATTCCATCAACAAAGAATTGATCATTCCTGTATATTATGTAATGAAGTAGCATGAAATTTCATCACCTCTTTCTTGCAAAATTAAAATGACACTCACCATCTTGAGTACAGGCACCAAGGAGATTAATGATATTTTTGTGTTTGCCAATCATTTTCATCATCTCCATTTCAGACACCAGGTCAGACAGGTCTTTTTCTGTAGCATCATCTGCATAAGACAAAATAAGTTCCATAAGCCATTTCAGATAGCATATGGGCAGAATTCACTTTTTGTAATTAACTGTTGCACAGATTCATTATAGGTTATTCAACTACTATGAAGTAATTTCAGGACCAATGTATTATGTGGGGGAAAGGGGAGAGAGGGAATGCAATCTTTAAGACAAGCCATGTTCAACCTTTTACCTTGGAGGTAATAATTTCAAATCATTTCTAGATCTCAAGGAACCCCTGCATAAAAAATATTATATCTACAGCTCAAAAAAAATTTATTTTTTAAAAATCACAATCTCTCACAGAACTTCTAGCAACCTCTTACAGAACAGTGAGAAACTTTCTTCTAGACAGAGCTATTTCCATATTGAAAATCTTGGTTTTTTTTAAGGTCACCTTCTAAAGTTAGAAGATGCCACTTTGTTTTTTCAGATATGCATTCTGTTGCTTTTTCAGTTAGACTTTTTTAAAAAATAAAACTCAATAAAAATAAAAACAAACATTTAAGAAAAACATGCCTTTTAAAAAAAAAAGGTTCAGTTCAAATAAAGCACTTTCCAATGTACTATCAGTCACATGTCTCTCAGCCTTATTCAATGAGCTTCAGAATCCAAAGAATGGACAGAATACATCTTTACAAATTTGGAACCAGAAGGTTATTTCCCTTTCGCATTGCACCACCTATGACTTTCAGGGGGACTCAAAAAACAGTTTTGAGGTAATTTATCAATAACATTGAGGGTAACAGGAAAAATAGAAGAAAATATATAAAGTTCTGCGAGTGAAACACTGAATTTAGCCCAATATATAAGACCGAGAGAGTGAGAGATCAAGATCCATATTCTGCTTTGCCATATCAGATCTTTTCTAAATTGGCATCTGACTTGAGCCCTATGCAAGTTGGATATTTCCTCCCCCTCATCTTTATGTGTTATGAGTCCTGGTTCTCATTCCTGATCTTAAACTTATCTTCCACAAATGAAGTGAGTGCAAAGACAATTCTACTTCAGAGAAGAGGCTTACACTCAACCCTGTAAAATCTTCTATGATTTCTGAAAAATAGGATGAGTAACTATAACAGATGAAATGGAATCCTATACAACATTGATACAGACTATTTAATCTGTTGCAAAAGACACTAAATAATACTGAAACCTGCTGAAGCCCAAGGTAAACCAGATGAATTTTGACCGTCTACAGTAAGAAAATTTAAAAGAAACAAAATAAATATTCTTTCCAGAATCTGCCACTTTTCTCAGACCTTCCCTATATTACCTATATTACCTTTCAACATTTTCACCGCCACAGTAACAGCTTCTTTAGGCCTGTCTTTGTCAATTCCCACCGCTTCTGCCATGACAACTTGACCAAAGCATCCTTCCCCGAGAGGCTTTCCCAAAGTCAGCCTAGAGAGGGAAATACAGGAATTAGCACTTATTATCTGAGGAAGAAATGAAGCTGGTGAAACTTAAGAGCAAAAAATACAAGATTTTTTTCAACAAACCAATTTCATTTGACCATTTGTCATTAATAACTAACAAGAGAATTATGGTGCATTCTAGAGATTGTGTGCTCTCCTCCAATCAGTCTTCCAAAGAACAAATACTATCTTACAAAACCAAGAATGCAAGAAGATGAGAATGAAGAATGTAAAGATCTATATCTCTACACAATACCTTTTTCTTTACCTCAACTATACACACTATATTTGTATGTACGTGTGCGTATATATCTTCCCAAACGCACAAGAAGATATTTTTAGTTCTGTAGAAAAACACAGCAATCTCTATTTCCAACACCTTTGGATAGAAACATTCTGTTAAAGTTGTCTTTACAAATGTTTTATAATCTCTTCACCCTTTTGATATGGATGGCCAAAGAACTTCCTCTGTTGAATCTTCAGTCTTTCATATCAAGTCAGGAAATTGTTATTGATCCATTTGAGCAAAGATCTGAGACCTTTACAAGGAAGGATTTAAGACATTTAAGGATTTAATATTGTGAATACAGAAACATAAATTTTCTTTGCTTATCAAATATTGTAAAACTGAGCTGATTCAACTATGTTACCTAATTGTAAAAGGCATCTCTCACAGAGCAAGAATTTAATCTTTAAATGTGTCAGAGAATAAAATATACTTTTTTCATATATAGTATTTTGCTCCTTGCTTATTTTTTTGCAGTTGCTTGAAACAGCAATACTAAATCAATATTGCACAACAGCCAGGTACTGTTACTCAAAGAAGTCAGGTTAAGAATTAAATATGAACAGCATGCTGAATGAACAACAGTACATATATTATTTTATGTCTTTCCATCTGTATGTGTGTGTCCCATATAATAGAAGTTCACTGTTTTTCATTCAGGAGAAAATTAAGTAAATTTGGCAAAATGCCACGGTTAAAAATGAAATGGGATGAGTTTAAATAGAGTCTTTTAATTACATAAAAACTTTCAGTTTAATCACGCTGTTGTGAATATATGCCCCGGGTTCTATCAGCTCTGAAAGGACATGCTACTTTGCCAATACACAAAGACTACAGGATTGTATGTCGTTGTGTGCTGAGATTGTGCTGGATTTTTTTTCTGAAACTAAAATTGAATTTAAGATCTTGGCGGAAAGCAAACATTTGCATTGGAAAATGGTTAATTTATGTGCTCTTGTGCTTCTAGTTTGAATGTAACAATCCTGCCATTGTGTGACTGCAGCCCCCAATCTAATAAACTACTCCTAAAAAGCCTTCTTTCATTCAAACCCACTCCACCCACATTTATGCCAAGTGCTGTTTTTAAATGTTTAATGCTCTAAGATTTTCCGCATTAATGTTTCCCCTAAGGGAAAGGGCTGACATAATTAAGTATACAGACCCCCACTGTTGACTAGAAACTTGCAGGTGGCAAAAGAAAGGTATGGCACCAGCTTTCATCCACATAATTAAGAATATTTCCATAAATGCACATAAAAAGCTCTTTAATTAAAACACACAGATATATCACAGATAAATTTCCAAAATATGTGCTTTACTAAATCACAGGTCAGAATCCAAAACTGAATGACATGATTTGCTACAAATTAAATGTTCACTTTAACATTAATTTTGATTTGAGCATGTGTCCTCTTTTAATTAAATTTATCTTGCCATCATAATACAGTACATGCTCAAAGTCTTTCAGATGTTAGGGACTTAAACTCCAAAGCAATAGACACATTGGCCGAGATTTCTGGGAGTTGAAGTCCAAAATCTCCAGAAGACTAAAGTTTGAGAGCCACTCCACTAAATAACAAGTCGGAATAGATATTGTGATACTGGAAAAGTTAAATTCATATCCCTTGGAAGCTCATTCAGAACACTGCAAATTTACCCTACTGATGAAGGCTGTTTTTAGCCTTCAGGACAGCACATGTAGAATCAGCTTCCTAGAGGCTGGATGAACTTTTAAACAGTCTTTAACATGTGCTGTCATGCACTGAAAGTGCTGTTAGGTTTTTGTGGTGATGCCACTTGTGTTCCACTATTTCAAACTGAAGCACATAGGAACATTAAGAAGAGACTTATTTACACAACTTCTTCACTACATTAAATTATTATACAGGATTTCAGAATTTACTGCAGCATGGGTTAGAATGCCAAGGTATTCAGCAGAAAAAACAAAACAAAACCACTTCCTGATTGGTTGGTTCGTAGGTGCTACAAGAATTCTGGATAGAATAGCTACTAACTTTCAAAATCACTGATTCAAAATCAGTGGATCACCCAAGGTTGACAAGGAATTCAAAAGGCACATGGAGTCCTCTGTCCAGAGAATCCAGAGCAATGGAAAGTTGCAAGTGGTTCTTTGTTATCTGCAGGAGTTCAATTCAAAAACTGCATGCTCAAGTCATTATTTAACATTTACCTGGGTGACAAGGTCCAGGCACCAGGAAGGCATTCTTCCTGCACTGTTTCCCACCTTCCTACCACAAAAGTTCTTCCAGTATTTTAAACCATTCCTGGCTGTTTCCCACCTTCTCAACTTTCTCATCATAAAGCCTTTGCCAGATTTTAAACCCCTTTGCCACCAATCCATCTCAGGAAGGGGCAGTAGAAGGAGTGGGCAAGGAGGTGTATTGGCAGGAAAGGGGTTTAAATTCTGGCAGAGGTTTCCTTGTGTGAAGATGGGAAACAAAACGAGACAGACAGAAAACATTCTGGCAGATGTTTCTTGTAAGAATGTGGGAAACAGAGGGAGGCAGTTTAAATTCTGGCAAAGGCTTCCTTGGGGTTAAGCAGACTGGCAACTTGGAGCAGTCTCTGGCTGCTCTAGCTCTAGTCACTCACTGTTTGGCACTTTTGACCTGTGTGTTTCAGGTCCTTGTGAGAGGATGAGAAACAGAGTGAGGCAGAAACTTTTTGATGTAAAGGTGAGAAAGAGAGAGAGGAAGAGATTTAAGTCTTGGCTGTGGTTTTGTGGTGGGGTTGATTTCAGGAGGGGAGAGAGGCATCAGTTTGCCGGGGTCTAGTGACAGCCTCCATTACTGCCCTTCTCAGCCTGGCCATCACAGGTTAAAAAAAATAAATGTTTCTTCATTTAGCAATAGCAAGTACATTTCTATACCATTTGCATTTAAGCACTCCCTAAGCAGTTTACAATGTGTAAGCTAATCGCTGCTTTGATCAAACTGCTGCTTTGATCAAAATTTTGGAAAAGCGGGTTACAAATAAACTATATTATTATCATCATCATCATCATCATCATCATCAACATCATCATCATCATTATTATGAATTGCCCCCAACAAGCTGGGTAATCATTTTAGCAACCTCAGGATGCTGAGTCGACCCTGAACTCACTGGTACTGAACTCACAACCTTGTGGTTTGTGAGAGAGGGGCTGCAGTACAGGCATTTAAGCACTGCGCCACCAGGACTCAAATCTGTGGATATCGAATTTGTGGATACCAAGGGCCCAGTGTACACTTCAGTTCTTAAGACATGCTTCTGCACTGATTGCCACATGAGGGTCCATACTATTTTACATAGATCCATTACATTTCTAGGTGTCATCTGTCATCTTCAGTGTGAAAGACTTATGTATACCCAAGTACTGCAGAAATCTCTCCACACTGAATGAAGCAATAATCTGATCAGAACAGAATACACATGGTGCATACTTCAGTATCAAGTTTTCTCTTCTGCTATCAATAAGTGGACTAAAGATCATTCCTGGGCTCCAAGAAAGAACACTGTAGCAAATGGAAGCCCAGCATTTAGGCAAGGATCTAGCAACTACAAGAAACTTCCTTCCCTTTCCCTAACATAAATATCTCTGATATACTGGTTGCTCGTCTTTCTTCTCCTTTTTCATTCTGCATTAATTTCTGCATATTCTCTCAGAAACACTAGATAATTTCTGCTACTAGTAATACAAATCATGAAATTGGTTGGTGTCCTCAAATGCTTAGGGATTTTTTTAAAAAACAAAACAAAAACCCTGCACTAAGTAAAATAAACGCACAATTTACCTGCTTGCTCATACTGCTGTTGCTGTTACTGCAATCAGTATCATTTTAACAAAACAGTAAATTTTGCCTTGATTTTGTTGCCAAGTATAACAAACATTTTTCTTGTGGGTCATCTGCTATACAGGCTATACAAGAAAATGGCAAAATATCTATTTTTAATATTTAAATTTTAAAAAGTGATGTTATCAGTCTTGTAAACTGTATGCAATGAACTGAAATGTAATGTCCTTTCCCTATATGCTGGTTCCAACTGAAGAAAGACTACTGTTCTTTTAAAATTAATTTTAAAACTAAATACTATCTCTCTAGGCAACAGGGATCAGGGGAACTCTACATTCTCAGAAAAGAAAAAAATTTTAAACATAAATATTTGATATTTGTCAACGGCACAAGTTGTGTTAATTGGAGACCACTATAACTGATGGCGAAATTCATGTTACCAAAACTTATTAGAATGCCATTAACAGAAAAAAAAATCCCTTACTTATCTCTCGGAAACTCCCATTTGGGATCTTCTGGGAGTTCGTACTCTGAGACTCCTGCCAACATTGGTGCATCTGTATTAGAGGAGAGGCGAGTGGTTATCCTCACCAACGGTGTGTTGGAGTTCATGGATGAACTAGAGTCTGCAGACACCTGTTATAAGAATACAAGATGCAAAAAGAAGATGTAATTTTGGCCCAGTGACTACAAACTGGCAATAGACAGCAAGCCAGACAGCTCCTAAATGCTATTCATTTACTAACTTGTAGTAATGTGCTGCACAAGAACACAAATACAGCTGTCCCTTCCCTTTTGGAGGATCCGTTCCTCACCAACACCGCTCTGCAAATCAGAAAACTGCAAATATTCAAGCCCTCATTGAAAACAATGGCAGTGTGCTCCTGCGTGCAGGTACACATGCCATTTTGTCCCTTTTGGCTTTTATTATTATTTCTGAAGTACATCTATGAATCATCTGCATATTAAGATCAGCTACAGCTGGAGACCCAAACATATTAGATTCAGATTAAACTGATTCAAATTATTGATGGCAGCCACTATTATGTATCGCTTATGTCTTTGAAATCTTTTACCATTTCCCAACTGAATGGCTTAGAAGGACTAGTTTTGATTATCTTTAAAAAAAGAGAAAGAAAAGAATAGCAGACCTAGGCAGGTACTTCTATCCATCCACATACATTTTTAAACTCATTATGTTCATCAGTACATACAAAAGACATGTCAAGACCTGGTTTATGGTGACAAGTGATTCATAGAAAACTGTATGTAGTTACTCTGTCACTATAAAGCATTTGAATCATCAGGTATATTGAAAGACTATTTCCACTGAATGGGGATTAAAGTCTAAGAAGACCAGCATGTCAAGACAGCTTGGAGTGAAGATGCTTTTTTAAAAAATTAAAAAGATAAATTATTTTTAAAAATTGAAAACTGGGAGGAAAAGTCACAATGTTACTATTTCTTTTGAGAGAACATAGATATCTTTTTAAAAAGCATGCCCATTTTCTTAAAATTTGTTCTGATCTTTATGTGTTCATTTAAATTTCAATCACAAGAGCCAAGGAAGATAGTGCTTAGAGGCATACAACTTTCAAATGTTAAAATGACTCATGTCCACATCACACACAAATGACAAAACAATACAAAAAGGAAGTTCTTATAGAATTTTTGGAATGGTTTAGTAGGTTCTGTAGGGACAGTGTTTGACAAATATGAAACAAACACCAAAAGCTTTTATAATACGCCAACAGTGCATGTTTTCAATCAGTCTTAAATACTGATATCTATTTATCTCTATCTATACCACTTTGAAACTAACAGCCATGGCTCTATCCTATGGAATTCAGGGACTATAGTTTAGTAGAATTCTCTATTAGACAGTTCTATTGCTTTTAGCCAAGAAATCTAAGTACCTCACTAAACTAAAAATCCACAGAATTCCACAGAATGGTCCCAGGACAGTTAAGCATGTAGCAAACTGCACATTGTTTGCTATCTGTAAGATGAATGAAAAAATTACACTGGTTTGATGCTTACTACAGGAAGGAAGGAAACGTTAGTTCATAGAACCAAATTTCCAAGATGCTTTTTTAATATCCCTAGTCATGTTTTCCAAGCAGATAAGCAGGATCACAGAGTATATGTCTGCCTGGGCACCACATATGCAGGTAGCCATGGAGACTTAAGGCCTGAGCAGACAGGCAAGAAAGAGCAGCCCGAGTCCACTCTGTCTGCAAGCAGATGGGGTCTACGCCAACTGCATGGCCTGCTCTGAATGCAGGCTGCAGCCACAGGACCCAACCCACACTTTTTTGCTCTTGTCTAAATGATGCAAGTGCAGCTTCAAGCCACGGTGGAGGCATGTGTCACTTGAACGCCACACCTGCTAAGAGGCCAGAAGCATCTTTTGAGCTGTCTGTTTCCTGGACTTACCAACCAATCCCATCAGTACCCCCAAAATGTGATCACAAATGTTATGAAAATTTGTGCCAAATCAACTAAGTATATAAGGAGGTTTAGTCAGCATCCACTCCACTGCCATAACATTTGGATTTGGTGACAGTGACTCAGACCAGAAAGAATCAAGCCACTAGCAGACATTAGGAGTAAGCATTAGGAGTCGCCTATTAAATGTCTTCAAGAATAGGCCACATCCTGTGCATTAGAAGGGGCACAAACAATGAAACACTTTGAAGTCTATGCAGTTTTTTCATTAAGAGAAGACAAAGTTTTTCTCTTCATTGTTGCAACAAGAAATTTCATATGTGGTAGTGATCAAATCTGAAACCTGAGGAAACCTAGGAGTCTGAACACCTTTTTATCATGAAGTCTGTTTCCCACACCCAAGTGTTTTTTGTGTTTTTGTTTTTTTGGTTTATGAGGCTTCAGATTACCTTTGTTTCAGATTTGACTGAATGCAGTATCGGTTGGCTTACTCACTCCTTCTGGAGACATGTTCCAAGGAATCCCACCTTAAATGTGGGATGCAGTTCAGAAACTAGACTGGCTTCACAATACTTACCAGTCAAGGAAAACTGGACAAAGTAAATTTGTTTACATTAGTATTGTTAGAAGAAAACAGGAAATGATCCCATCTAATACATGGAAGTACCACTTCATACAACGTAATCTTGCTATTGTTAATTTCAAGATGAATAATTTTCTCTCCTCTCATTTACATTTTTCTCTTATGTGTTGAAACATTTTGCAGCCTACAGCCCTAATACCTTCACTGAACAATGGGTGGCAGTTTCCATGCCAAACATTTCTCTAATCACTTAACAAGAAGTACTTGAAGAGCAGGTGATTACCTCTCAGCTTGAAATTGCACTTAATTTAACATGGACATCTTAAAAAAAATATCAGTCATTGACATATTAGTGGAAATTCACATGCAAGCTATTTTACCAATGTGTGTGTTTGTTTGTTTAAACTATCTTGTATAATTTTCACTTGGCACCATACACTCAGGTAACAAGCAAAGTAATTTTCATCAAAATTGTACAAACCCCAAGAGAAATGGTCCCCTTGGAGATATTATAGAAATCCTCTATTTCCTTGGTTTTATCCAACATAATTTTATTTTCTGAGTGATTGCAGTGACATATAAAAAAACAATCCAGATTGAGTTCAAGTATTTATAGGCTAGGTGCTCATAGAACTACATGAAACAATGTCTGGAATCATTAGATGGATCTACACAGGCCAGAATACTCTGGGCTCCCAGACTATTTTGACTTCGAAGCTGCCCCGGATTCCACCTGTTACCTCCATGTTCTGAAGCAATGTGGGATAGCTGTCTACATACACATCTTGCTGTGCTACCCAATGGCAGCATGACTGACACAAGTCATTCACTTGAAAACAATGCACCCAATGTTGATCACACAGCTGGGAGCCTCATTGTGACCTCAGAAGGAGGGACTCGCAGCCATGGTGGCAGATGACATACATGTGTAGACAGTCACCTGGCATCACTCCAGAGTACTGTGGATTTTACAGGAAAATCCAGAGCAAAAAGAAGGTATTTTTAATCTGGTTTAAGAGAGGGATTTGAAGACAGTCAACACTTATATCAGGGTTTTGGCCCTGCATCATGAAGAAAGGGTGCTTTGAGGGTGGGGCTAGTTCATTTGGCCTGTGTAGACAGGGTGCTTGATTTCTTCACTTCTGAGTGACTCTGAACAATTACTCCATCTTTTTATTTATTCCTGCTCCTTGTTTAACAGCTAAGTATAGTAATTTAAAAGCAAAATTCCTTTCTCTTTCAGTGTCTTCCAAGCCATTTCTTGCTACCTTTCTGTGAAATATCTGCATTGGATCTAGAGCAAAAACTGGTGAAGAGATGCAAACCAAACACCAGAAACTGGTGAAGAGATGCAAACCAAACATAGCTCCACTATCTTAATTTGAACTCCAGACAAAAAGGAGAGGACACAGTATAGAACAAATAGTAGTTTGTTCTTAGTAGTAAACAATTGTGGTGGTGTTGTTGTGCGCCCTTAAATTGTTTCTAACATATGGCAACCCTATCATGAGGTTTTCTTGGTAAGATTTGTTCAGAAGAAATTTGTCACTGGCTTCCTCTGAGGCTGAGAGTGACATGCTCAATGTCACAGAGTGGTTTTCATGGCTAAGCAGGGATTTGAAGTCTGGTCCCCAAAGTCATAATCCAACACTCAAATCAATACGCCACCCCGAGTCTCTATAACAACTTTCATAAATGAGAAAACAGCATGAGAATTTTCTATACATTTTTAAACTGGTGAAGAATCAATACAATGGTAACTTGGCCAAAATCAGTTCAAGGCAATATTTTGCTCAATGAGAAAATAGGCAGTTTGGACTACTATACAATGATGTTAGACAGTTTTCCTCAGCCAGACATTCTTTTTAGAACTACTGATATATTATTGTTTCAAAGCAAGAGGAGATTCCTAATGTGAGACTTCATACATATTGGAAAATGATCTGAAAGTTGCTCATTTCACTACTCAGATATCAGATTACCAGCACTTATCTCAGAAATTCTACAATTTGTTTTTCTCTACAAAAAAAGGGGCAGTTTACAGCTTTCTCCAGGAAAGCCTGCAGAAATTAAATTCAATGATACATTCACAGCTGTATTGTGCTACAAACAATGGTGCAGTAGAACAAATTGGAAGCAGCATGTAATTTCTTTTATGTGGAGGGAGAGCCAATCCTGCCTGTTTTGTTCACACATTAACTGCATCGTCAACCAAGTCCTCAGTGACTCTAACCAAAAGATTAATCTCCTCTATGGCAACTATTTGGGATTGGTTATAAATAAATTGGAATGAGTCATTCTCACAGGTTTTGATTGGCTAATATTATGGAAGCTGAAGGGCTGTAAAAAAAACTTCTACTAGACAAAAAAATAGTAGTACAAGTTGTCTCAGGGTCTAAGAAGGCCTTCTGGGGCCAAGTGAAACTTTTAAAAACTCTTCTCCCATAGGGAAAAGTCCTTCTGAATATTCATTTCCTATAGATTATTTCATATTGTACAGATTATTTCTTTATTCCCTTACAGTATTTTTTCTAGCGAACGAAATTAATATATAAAATGTCTTTGTCTCCTTGTCTCTCTCTTGCATTTCCATGTTACACTATACATATCATTTTGCACACAGCAGCAATCTCCTTTCCAATACAATAATGGCTGACTTCTTTGAAAAGTTTTGTTGATTGTAGAAAACATTTGCGCCAATGATGTGACACATTACTTTTAGCTGTAAATAACAAATGGGTTAAAAAGAGGGGAGGCTAATCAAAGAGATGGGAGGACTATATTCTATAGCAAAACCTTGAACAAGATTGTTTGAATGACTCTCTCTCTCTCTCTCTCTCTCTCTCTCCATATATATATATATATATATATATATATAGTGAGCTTACTCAAGAGTGTATTTTAGAAATATTTTGCATTATAAACTGTGGTTCACTTATGCTGGTGTTGATGACTTCAATTTGTAAACCATTCTGGGAAACATAAAAAAATATAGGTGATCTCTTATCAGTGCTATTTCTTGTAAGCTGCAAGCATATAACATACATGAGTTCTTCTAAGTGAGAAGTCTAGAGCATGTATTTTATTTTAGCAGTCTGCTTATCTACAAATATGTGAGCACCATCAATGTAATGTGTCACTATGACTTCCAAAAGTCAACTAAATTTGACCTATAATACCTGTTCAAAAGTAATCAGGTTATTTATTCCTATCACAAAAGGAAATAAAGTCAACACTGTGCAGTTATTGAACTGATAAACATACATTTACTGCCATACACGTATCCTTCTACAGTTTTTTTTAAAAAAGCCTCAGAAATATAGCTGAAGCTTGTGGGGGGTGGCATATTCTCCCATTCAACTAATCCAGTAACACATGCCTGTTAAACAAAACACCCTCTGTTTTTCTAACTCCTTCAGATTTAAAGCAAAAAAGTATGAAACCCTAGCTTTTAATATAGAAAAACTAAACAGTTACTTTTTGAAACTGGAGGAACTGAAACTGTAAGTAGGCATGGCCTGTGGAAACCATAATTTATTTAAGTGGTGACCTAGCTTTCTTGGGGGAAGGGGTCATAAAACCTGAGCATTAAAAAAAAAGAAACAATGAAAATAGGTGAATATTTCCTTATACTGCATAAAGTAAGCATTTTTACATGGAAAAACATACAGATGCACTCCAAAGGCCATCAGTTGATACTATAAGAGTTACAGATTACTCCCTGGGGAAACTTTTCTTCAGATTACTAAAAAAGTAAGAAAATTAGAATTTTATCTGTTTTCAAACTGACAATTATGTGTCAAGTTTAACTTAAGCTTGGAGTGCCCTCTGCTTTAAATGTATTTTTAAAACACCCCCTATTATAAAATTCCACAGTGCAACCGCATGACAAATCATGCACTGAAGCCTGCTTTTGGCAAGGGAAAAGACAACTGATGAAAGAGTATTTAACAAACCAATGGTCTGGGATAACTGCCCTTTGGAAAACGTTGTGTTTATGATGATCCATGGTCTTGAGTACTGACAGATGTATTACATACCAATGGCATTTTCTCTGTCATCACCAAATGAGATCAGGTCATCTTGATCCTTTCATTCTAGCCAGTCCAATAATCTCCTTCTATGCAGACACTGATACAAACTGCCCTTCCTAAATGGTCTTAGACTGAAAACTCTCTTTAGAAGTCATTCCAAATTTTCAGAGAAATGTGCATGCATGTATACATATGCATATATAATATAAATTGGATATGCTTTAAGTACTCTGTGGCCTAAATCCAATGGCTAGTCCTAACTAGACCAGATCTATTAAGTCAATAGAACTTACATAATAACTGGTGTACTTAATTCTCATTGATCCAAATGGTCACCATTAACTGGGATTAACAACTAGATTTAGATCCATAGTTTATTACATATGGTCCTGTGATTCAATCTATTAAAGAATATTTGATAAATAAAGATAATTGCTCTTTAGAAGTAATATTCTGGAAGTTTTGTGAAGTCTGCTACTCTCTACTTCCAGTATGTCTTTCTCTCCCCTGAGAAATTCATTTGAGGTTATCTTCCATCCCCATGACCATACAGGTAGCTGCTAGAAGTGGTACAGGCAAAGCGTAGTCGCCCAGATGCTGTTGGGGAAAGGCAGATATAACTAAAGTGACTGACTGAATTCCCAACTGTGCTCACCAATGGCTATAGATTTAATTCTTCACTAGTTTCCTTCTTGAAAGAAGCAGCAATCTTCTTCTCACTGCAAGGAAGTCTTTGAAAACTATGCTATTTTTAAGGACTATTCACAATGTGGGACTTTGGTGCAAAAATTCGCATGTGCTTGTTTTGTACATAAAACAGCATTTTCTGCACATAAAATAATATTCTGTGTAAATCAACCATATGTAATTTTTATGCAAACTAAGTCATCAATTACAACAATTCCTGTTTTCTATACAGGAAACATCTTTTTCTGTGCAGAAAATTCTGTTTCCCATAGAAAAAAAATGCTGTTTTATCCACAAAGCAATTTTACACAGAATCAGTCTTGAACGACAAAGATTCTTGTCAATCGAAGATTCTTCTCATTAGCATTTCTTGGCACTTGAAAAACAGTTTTTATTTCTATCTATTTTGATTTTGGATATGATAGCTGGAGCTACTGGGAGAGGTAAATCAGAAGCTTCAGCCCATCTCTGATTTAGACATAAATAATGCAATTTTTAAAACTTTTTTTGCAGAAAACTAAAACTGCTGCCTTAACATTTCCTTGGCACAAATGAATCTTATTTTACCTGTTCCTCTACCTCTACCTGACATTATTAAAAATACAGTAGATAATCAAATGTATTTCTTTTCCTTGTGACTGTAGCAGTGCGATATAACAGTGTGATGCAGCAGCTAACAAGGCCAAAGTGATTTTAGGCTGGATCAATAGAAGTATAGTGTCTAGATCAAGGGAAGTAATAGTGCCACTCTATTCTGCTCTGGTCAGGCTCCACATGGAATATTGTGTCCAGTTCTGGGCACCACAATTTAAAAAGGATGTTGAGAAACTGGAACATGTCCAAAAGAGGGCAACTAAAATGGTGAAGGGTCTGGAAACCATGCCCTATGAGGATTGACTTAGGGAGCTGGGGATGTTTAGCCTGGAGAAGAGAAGGTTAAGAGGTGATATGATAGCCTTGTTTAAATACTTGAAGGGATGTCATATTGAGGAGGGAGCAAGCTTGTTTTCTGCTTCTCCAGAGAACAGGACCCGGAACAATGAATGCAAGCTACAGGAAAAGAGATTCCACCTCAACATTAGGAGGAACTTCCTGATAGTAAGGGCTGTTCAACAGTGGCACAAACTCCCTCGGAGTGTAGTGGAGTCTCCTTCCTTGGAGATCTTTAAACAGAGGCTGGATGGGCAT
>NC_056524.1:194962390-195033286 GCF_019175285.1 Sceloporus undulatus | reverse complement strand
TTGAGGAGGGAGCAAGCTTGTTTTCTGCTTCTCCAGAGAACAGGACCCGGAACAATGAATGCAAGCTACAGGAAAAGAGATTCCACCTCAACATTAGGAGGAACTTCCTGATAGTAAGGGCTGTTCAACAGTGGCACAAACTCCCTCGGAGTGTAGTGGAGTCTCCTTCCTTGGAGATCTTTAAACAGAGGCTGGATGGGCATCTGTTGGGGATGCTTTGATTTAGATTTCCTGCATGGCAGGGAATTGGACTGGATGGCCCTTGCGGTCTCTTCCAAGTCTGTGATTCTATGATTATTTGTGATCAGAATGATGGCTCCTTACAAATTACAACAGAGTCTCAGAATACAAAGCAAAACAATGCACAGGAAAAAACAATGCAATACCATACCATGCAATACCATAGATAGATAGATAGACCTCTAGATCTCCACTTCCCCACTTCCATTCCTATGCCTGAAGCACCAGTTAATCTAATATATAGTATGCAATTGAAAGAAAGGCAATAAGAATCTGCCAGTTTGCTCTATCCTCTTTTAAATGTGTACCCATTTACTCAAGGCTGAATTGTGGTGGTTGGGGCCTCCGGTAATCTGAAAAAGAGGGCCCACTTTCTATACATGTAAACTGTTCTAGGAGTAGTGGTACTGGGGGGAGGGAGAATGAAATAAACAATAAAATAGAAGGCAGCATGACAGTCTTCATGTCTGAACCCATTTTCAACCCTAAAGCTTCAGGGATGCTAATAGCCTGATCCCATGCATTACTGATCAATTACTCAACAAAGGGGTGAAACAGACCACCCACAAAGGGCTAATCAGGACTGCCCTGGAGCCGCTCACCCCAGAACCATGGCAATCGCACATGTGTGGCCCCAATCTGGCCCATTGCTGCTGTTTTAAAGCAGCTTCTGAAAAGGAGCATGTTTTTTACTGCTCCTTTTCAGAGCAGCTTTTCCAGGGTGGGACAACATGGTGGTGGCTTCTGGACAGCTTGGGGCTGTGCGTCATTTGATCGCCATGCCCCCAAGCCGCCCAAAAGCATTCCCCCCCCATCAGTTTCAAGCCAAAGACTCAAAGTTCTGATAATAACAGAAACAACAAGAGATGCAAAAAAATAGCTAGGGAAGAATGTATGTAAACAATACATTTTTAACACCTCCTCACTAGCCAGTGAGGAGCCTGGAACAACTGCACCAATTGAACCACAGATAATCAACACCTGAATTTACTACATCTCCTAAATTACCTCTCATTTCATACTGGAAATGTAGTATCTCTTTTGCAACCTCATATCACCAACAGCTTCTGCTCTGACATTAAATAATTTACAGAAGCCTTGAAACTAATGATCTGTTGGAGTGAATGTCTTGTTGGTGTTACAATCCAGAACAGGTTTCAGGAATCTATGAGTGAACCTACACTGTAGAAATAATGCAGGTTAGCACCACTTTAAGTGCTGTAGTTTTATCCTATGGAATCCTGGGATTTGTAGTTTTACAAGACCTTTAGCTTGCTTTGTCAAAGAGTTCTGGTGCTTCACAAAGCTACAAATCCCAGAATTCTTGTAGGATGGACCCATGGCAATTCAAATGGTGACAAACTACATTATTTCTACAGTCAGGATCACTGGTTCCCAAAGTGGGTGGTACACCCTCTCCTGGGGGCAGTGAAAGGTTACAAGGGGATGGTGACAGGGAAGTGGGGCAGTAGGGGGGTGGTGAGGGGCATCGGGGGGCCTTTAGTCAATGTATTGGTGTGCAACAAAGATAGGGGGAACCAGCAGCTTTTCAGACCATGGTGGGGATGAGGATTGAATGAAACATCTTTTCAGGGTCCTCAAAAAACCACCACACAGCCTCACTGATCGTTTTGTGTGGTGCTATCTCCCATTCTTTGCTTGCCCATATGAGCTTACTCCCTTACCAGCATCTTTTGCTAGTAGTGGCATTTGGGAAACTCTCATGAGGCTTGGGGACAGGGCATCGATTCTGTGGCTCACAGCAGCACCATTATGGGACAGACTGGAGCAAACAGAGAGAGAGAGCACATGGTGGCAGGGGAGAAGTGCCAGCAAAAAGGAGCTTTCTAATTTGGGACCCCGCTTAAGCTTTGTGAGCTTTGTTCAGACTTAGCTAGCAGGCTGGAGTTGCACTGCTCCTCCTGCTCTCTTTCATCAGACAGGGTGACAGAAGAGGTAGCAGAAGAAACCAAAAGTGGGCATTTGAAGTTGTGTGGAAAAGAAATGTCTTCTGCTTTGAGAGCATTTCTAAAGAATGAGGTATAAATACAATTAATAATAATAACAATAATGTTTCTAAGGAAGGAGTAACTGTGCTTGATTATTGGAAAGAATCCTTCGTCTTGGAGCAGCTCCTGTAGTTAAAATCTCCCTCTTTCCTGGTCCACATCAGTCTCCAGTCCAGAGCATGTGGCCTCTGTGTACCCCCTACATAGGCACCAGCTGCATCCTTCTCTACCCCAATGAAGGATTGAGAATCCCTCCTCTCTGGGGAAAAGCTTCTCTCTTGCACCTGGTCACCCTGGGAGCAGCAACTGACCAGGTGTCTGAGCAGCAACCACACTGGCCTTTGCTGCAAGCCTGGCATGGGTGAGAGACTTCTCAGTCACTGCTTAGCCAGCTGCTCAGTCGCTGCTCCCAGGATGACAGGGCACAAAGGAAACAGCAACTGAGAAGCCAGTCAAACAGCAACCAAAAAGACTTTCATCTGTGCTGACTTTTGCTGCAAGACTGTCACAAGCAAGATGATCAGCCAACTGCTTGGTTGCTGCTCCCAAGATGACTTGGTGCAAAGGGAGCAGTGACTGAAATTGGCTGTTTTTAATTTGCAATAGAACAGTAGACCTATTATCAAAAAATATGCCCAGGGAACACTAGGGTTGTTGGCTAAGAGGAAAGGGGGCTCTAGCCTGGAAAAATTTTGGGACCACTAGTCTAGAAGTACCTTTTGTCAGATCTTGGAATAGAGAATCTCCTTGGAACGAACAATAATGGAACAAGAAGTTAAACATTATACAGTATGAAACTGTTTTGCAATTGTACACTGGCCGAAGAGGAGAGTGTCTTTGAGATGATCCAGTTCCCCCCTCCACACACACACACACTTTACAATATAATGATCCTCATACTGTTATAAGTCTTATAGCAATGGATCTCCTGGCCTGTTTTATTAGGGGAAGGGTAGTAGGTTTTTTAAACTCTTTATCTACTTTCTGTTACCTGTCTGCGCAGTGGAATGCGTTTAGTCAGCTTGTGGACAGCAGGCTGGCTACTGAAGTCCGACTTCTTGGTGGTAGGTCTCATGCGGCACATGACTACTGTTATTATCATGCAGACAATAAAGAAGACCCCTATGCAGTAAATGGCTATTTCCAGGTAGTCTGGGGATGCTGGGTATGGTCTGTCTTCTATGGGAGCTAGAGTACAAGTTTGAGGGAGGAATAGACATCATGAGAGAGAATTAGGATGCAACAATAACAAAGCAAACATTTGAGCAACACATTATATCATATAAAGTGGTATCAAACAAATTACACAAGATACAGAATGCTGACAATTTCCAAAGCAGATCTTGGAAACAATTTTTCCCCAAACTATACTCCCATGGCCAATAGCCAGTTGCAGGGTTCTGGGAGTTACTGTCCAAAAAAGTAACCTTTTCAAGAATTTTCCTAGCCACCTCTCTTCCACCTTTTTTCACAGAGCTAGCATGAGCCACTGTTAAACTCAATAAGTGAGACTTCTGAGATACTTTCTGGTGAAAAAAAATGAGTATGGTGTTAATAGCTGGTCCTATTTAACTGTGAAATTTAAGATTACACCAGTAAAATTGTGCCTGTGATCACCTTCTTTTCTTATTCTATTTTTCTTTTTAGCCAAGCGGCTTTAGACAGGAAAACGGGCATGTAATTCACTCCAGATGAATCAATATTTATCCCAATCTCCCAATTTCTGGCCTGCAGCAAATGATAGGTTTAGTCAAATAATTTTTCAAGAGCATTGTATTTAACTCTGTGGGCCACCTGAACACACAATGAAAGCCAAACAAGCACTGAATTAGCTAGTTGAAAAGCAAGGCTTATGGGACAGCAAAGCATAACAAAGCTTAGGCATGAACTAGCCTGACTTAGGCATCCAAATACCTCTATGGAAAGTCAGGCAGAAACACTTCATTGTGACAGGTATTCTCATTTTCATTTCAGAAGAGAAAGCGCTTAACTGTATTAGACGACAAACTGTCATCACCAGTGACTGTCTAGGCACACCTACATGAGTGTGTGCTTGCTGAACATTGGAAGGCTTACGTCTATGTAAATAAGCACTGGAATGTGACTATACAACTCAGCTAGCCTGCAGTGCCTAAGTAACCATTAGGACCTTTGAAAACTGTAGACTGGCAATGTGGACTTGATTCCAATGACTACTTTTGCTGTGCCTCACAGTGATGCACTTTGGTTACTTTTAATCAAGTGGGGACTAAAAACAATCACTTGGGAAAGGATCCACTGCTGGCTTTTTACAGATGGAAAGACTGGATTCAGTGGAATTGGTGGGTGGTTTTACTTCTCCACTGAATCCCCCTGTATACCTTTGGGGGCATCCCTGGCTGTGCGCTAGACTGTGAAATCCTTACAATCAGTTTTCAGGTGGCATGGAGAGTTGGGAATGGGGAAAGGGAGAGAAAGAAGGAACTATGTAATGCTGGATTTAGCCTCTGGAACCCAGGGCCTGTGTAAAGGTTGAGTATACTTTAATTGAGCATGTATCTACACTATTCAATTGTGACAGTTTTATATCACTTCCATAAACTATATACTGAGCTCTCTAGCAGAAAAAATATTCTAAACTGAACCTAGAGTGAATAGGTCAAAATTAACTTCAAAATGTTAACATTTATAGGTAAAGGTAAAGGTAGTTCTTTGACATGAATGTCTAGTCATAATCGACTGTAGGAGGTGGTTCTCATCTCCATTACTAAGCCAAAGAGCCAGCCTTGTCCGAGGACTACTCTGGTGGTCAAGTGGCCTGCATGACTGCACCAAACACTGTTACCTTTCCACCAGTGTGGTACCTATGAATCTACTTGCATTTGCATGCTTTCTAACTGCTAGGCTGGCAGGAGCTAGGACTAGTGATGGTAGTTCACCCCATCATGCAGCACTCGGGCCTCAAACTGCCAACTTTCCAATCTTTTGATAATCAAAAATGGCATCTTAATTACTAAGCCACCACATCCCACAATGTTTATGTTCATATGCACAGATAAATAGTTGCATAGGGAACCCTACCAATGGAAAAGTATGCTCATTTCAGATTTCAACCAGTACCTAGTCCATGAATTGTACTGAAAAAGTGAAGCTTATTGTTGTTCTGTGTCAGTAACGACACTTCAGTTTCCTCTTCTTTAGATAGCAAGATGAAATTATAACAAAACACTATGGCAGTGGTACTCAAACTCTTTACCCTTGAGACCTGTCTTTTCATCTGTATGTGAATGACATCCTCCTCCTGACATAGTATATGAATAAAAATATTTTGTTTATTTAGTGTGCAATTTTTCATTTGCACATTCATTTATATTAATATTTTAATATTTTATAAGGAAATAACATCCTTCAAATTAGAACAGTTTTATTTAAGTAAATTTAATATTTAACTCAATGCATGTGTAAACTTTACACATAAAAGGTTTGGGAAGAGGAGCAGAAGAAAGGATCAGGGCCTCCAAGTCTTTCACACACACCCCTCCCAGTGCCTCCCCACCATTTAAGAACTAGGGTACTATGGTTTTAATATCTGTCCTTTCGCCCTGATGTTCACTAATTCCAAATAACAATAATATCAACAATAACAAAAATAATAACAACCAGCAGTAAGTAAGCAGCATTTTAGCACTAACTGGTGAATGCTCAAGCAATGGACAGTGCAATTTGCTCTTACATTTTGTTGTGTTAATATTTCATTCAAGCACAATGATTAAGAAGAGGTATTTATGCACTTGCAAATATGGAGCAAGCAGAAGCAACAGCAACTTTCAACACTGACTACCTGTTTAGTGATGAATGCACCATGGAGGTCTCAAAAGAATAGTTAAAGAGAGTAGTAATGTGGGTTTCTCTCTTATATTTAGTGATAAGAAATAACATAGGAGCCTTGCAGACAATTCATACTGCAGCACAATGTTCAATGGACACTACATTTTGCAATGCACACATGCAGGAATCTTAGTTTTTAATAATATTAACATTTTATACATACACTGACCAGCAAGTCACAAATTGTGCAAGTTTCATCAAAAATAATAAAGAAGTTGCACTTAGAAAGCAATACTTCTATAACTATATATTTTTGAAGACAATCACTTTGAAGCAAGGAAGCACGTTAATGTTTGCTTCTGCTCGGGACAGAAACAATATCAGTACAAGCAAGGTGAGACATGTTTTGCAGAAAAAGCAAATTAGTAGCTATTTGCTTATAGAACATGCAACATTTAAGAATACACCAAACTGATTCCAAAAGATATAAGGGGCAAAAACCAAACAAACACTGCTTCTGTTATTCATGTTTCAACATAGCAAGGTCTCATGGATCCAGATTTGAACCTATGCAATTTAATAGGGCTCAGGCTTTTCGTAAAGTGCTACTAATAAAATCTGCTGTAAAAATTCTAAACTTCTCAGGGGAATTTTGAATTCCTCTCCAGGAAAAGTTTACAATTGTTGACTTTAGGTAGCTCATCGGGTGTCACAGAAAGGCTTTTATTTCAAATTTCTAATGAACATTTTAAAAAGTGTTGGAAAATGTTTTTGTTAGATTTGCCCTCTCCTCTTAGCCAAAATACAGCACTGTGTGTGCGAGGACAAGAGGTTTTTCAAAAGGGAATTTAAAGCCAAAACTTAAGACAGAAGCTGTGCTAATTTGGTAGCAACCAATGATGAAGCTTGAAGGGATGGGAAACCACGGAAAGATAGCAGTATATACCTGGCAGAACTGTCAACCATGCAGAGTGAAAGGATATCCCAATAGAATTACCCGCCAAGCATGTATACTCCCCAGCATCCTCAAAAGTTACATTCTGTATATGGAGAACCTCAATCTCTTTGTCCGTGGTATTAACACCGGCAGTCTAGGGAAAAAAAGGAAAGCAAGAGAAGAAAAGCTAGACATTTTAGGAATTATTGTGGGTGGGAAACAGGACCACAGGAGCTTGGCACTTCAGAGGAAACTACAGTGCACAACTGTGGGGAGATCCCATCCACAAAACCCTCAACCAAAAGGCAATTACCAACAGATCCCAGCTCACCTCAGAGAGGAATGAATCATTGACACCCTTCACCAAACCTACATTCTGTATATCACCACCTACTACGCATGCAATCAACCAACATGGAAAAATTCGTCCACAAAATATTTGAATGAAAAGGTGACATTCATAGATAAATGTCAAACAAAAAGGAGAATGCATTACTAGATGAAAAATAAGAGGAGGCAAAACTTTAAAGAGGGGACAAGTTCCATTATCTAATGTTTATGATCTAATACTGTATCAAGATTTTATTATCTATTTAACTATAATATTGTTGAATGACTAAGGCCTGAGCAGAATGCATGTTACTGCTGCCTAAGGTTTGATTTCAAATGACTGCCTGAGATTTAAATGTAATGTTATGGATTCTGATGAAGGCTCATTCATAGATAGGTGATCAATGGGTCTAAAGAAAAGATAGGCTATTGCTGCCTCAAGTAATTGTAGGAATCAAAGCCAATATTGATCATGCCTGTTTTTGATTTTAAAAAAACATGCCTGCTTGTGATACAACTACACTTGGGTCCATTATGGTGACCAAAACTGTACGAAACCTTGCAGTGATGAGTTGGCCTTAACATTTTATCTTGTATAGAAAAATGATTGGTTTAACTGATACCGTACACTAAGAATACTGAGATACCATACGGTATGTCATGTTAAAGCTATTCTGTGATGAATGAGGCATACACAATTTCATGAAGTATACAAACAAGGCAAGGAATCATTTGTAGCCCAAACTATAAAGAAAGATTAAAAATTAAACAATCCTTGGCTAAAATACCGAGCACAAACAGCTGGGTATTAAACATGAGTCTAAAAGAAAACAAAACTAAACGAGACTTCTATGCAATAGAGGATAAGTATATACTGGCTAGAAAAATAATAATGTATCTCAAATATTAAGGCACCATTGTATGGATATGTAGTCATCCAGTAGGATTGAAATTCCCAGCACCTCTAGGTAGCAAAACTAATGAAGTCCAACAACTTCTGGAGGACCTGATTTACAAAGATTAATATCCAGTATTTTTCTAGACCTTGCCTGGGGGGCGGGGAGAGTTCCCACCCTATAGTATCTAAGTAACTGTTTCAGTCTCAAATAGTAGCTGTGACTTTGAGAAGAGGGAGTAGCACAGATTAAGAAAGAGAAGCCAACAATGGAAAACAGAGTAATCAGATCAGAATTCTTCAGATTATGCTGAGAACAAATATACAGTATATGAACACAAATGAAACTTCAAAGTGAAACAGAGAATACAAAAGGATTCAAAACAGATGACTAAAAATACACACACAGTATTTGTGGGAATTTTTCCATGGCTACTGGAGTAACACCAGTTGCATCTCCAAGAGAGGATTATAAATACACCAAGGTCATGGAGTTATCCTACAAGCTGCCTACAGAGTCCCAAAGCACCAGTTTTTTCCAGCTTCTACATCCAGCTTTCTTTAACAGACATTTTTACCTTTATCTGGCAGAACCATAAGCCAAGCAGACTGGTTGGCCTCCCCTATATAATTGGAGACCTTACAAATATATTCTCCAGCATCCTCCTCTGTCACATTGTACAGTTTCAGCACTTCAGCATTGGAACTATTTATCCCCGAATGCTAGAACAGACCAATAACACAGGAGAACAATGTAACTGCTGCCCCAAATGTACACACCAACATGGTCCCACCACCAAAATGCTTGAAGGAGTCTTCCAGTTAGTATAATCACTAGTAATCTTGGACATTTAAAAAAAAAGATTTTTTATAAAATCCAAACAGGAAAGGTTCGGAATAGTTGAAACTAAAGGAACTAACAGTTCAGGATAACAACACAATAGATTCCTGGCTCCACAACTTAACTTCACAGTAAAATATTACTGTAGTTTAAAATGTAGTATGTGGTAATACATACAGGCTGCTAGCCCTTAAAAATATGATAGATGGATGGGCACTTCACAACTGGGTGATGAAAAATTGACATTTCAGTATATAGACATACAGAAAACCCAACACTGCCAACATCCTTTGGTCATAACTATGGTCACTGGAGAAGGAATTTTAATATCTTCTCAGTTCTTTAATATCAAGGATAGAATAACTTTCCATTTATTTATTTTAGATATTCTTTGCCAATGAATAAATCTGAACATAGCAGCATTTTCACGATGCCTGAAAAACAGTCATGGATAAAAGATGCTCTGGGAGAGGGAACATGAAATAAACTTTTGCTTTTGTTTAAACCACCAACTCTGTATTCCAATATTGGCAAGGACAAATGTTTTGGGTCACAAAAATAAATTCTATTCCGATTTTAAAAATCTGTGGCCACGTCCAATATTCTGTTTAATATTCATTTAACTTAATTTTAAAAAGAAGCAGCTCACCTTTAAAACTTCTAGATATGGTAATCCATCTGGCCCATATTTACTTCCATTCTTTTCTACGTGTTTTATCCACTGGATGTGAGGCTGAGCATCACTGTAGACCTTGCAGACAAACTTTGCTTCACCCCCAACAACTGTAGAGGTGTTTGCTGGTAGGCCAGCTTGTAGGATAGGGCGGTGTGGAGATCGTTCTGTCATGAGAGAGAGAGTGAAACATATAAAGATGAACAACTAAGCAGCACTGCCAAGAAAACTGTTAGTGAATCTGAGCCAAAAAGCCCTACAAGCCTGTTGGCTGACTTCACTGAAATAATGCTGTAACCAAAATGTAGAACAAAAACTGCACTTCAAAGGAGGTGCTTGGATGCAACAATTGGGAGAGCTTTCTAAAGAGTACCCTTTAAAGAAGGTGGGGGAGAAATGGTGCAGAGTACAAAGTTGTATGAAGTGAATACTGTACTTAGGGCACAGTTCTTTAAGTGTTTTTTTTAACTGCAGAAATGTTCCTTTTATTGACCTTAAACAGAATATCAAAATTCAGTGGGCAACATACGCTCCCTTGCTAATTTCTGTAGCCACGGGAAGTGTTATGGAAGTGTGATTCTCCTTTAAAATTAAGATCCACACTTCCTTGATTTATTATTTTAAGCCAAAATGTGATTTTTTAAAAACACCACTAACTACCAGGGGGTCGTTTCAAACTACCTGATTGTAGTATTATGAGTCCAATTTAATTACCCTAGTTCTATCATATGGAATCCTGGGATTTGCCATTCAGTAAATGTATTTTAAAATTCCTGGCCACAGAATTTTAATGCTTCACCAAACAAGAAATCCCTAGATTCCATAAGATGATGCCACGGCAGTTAAAGTGGACTCAGTGTTACATTTCAGCCCCAATCCCAGGAGAGTGGAGAGAAGATCACTGGACCCAATGCTATTGCCTATTCTTTCTCTCTTTACATAGGAGATTGGGCAAGATACAGTTTTTATTCTTTTATATTTTGGCTGATAACAACTAGCTAAGCACAAAACTGGAAATTTTCACTAGTTTAAACAAACAACAAAAAATATGATTTCTGATTTAAATGTGAAATGTCCATGTTCCTACTGCCAAACCCTTTGGATAAGGTGGAAGTGAGCCACACTGTTTTTATTATAAATATATACATTGCTTCAATAACCAACTAAATATCCTATCTGGGAAAATGATGTAACAGGGAAAGTGAACACTGAAAGTGAAGGAAGAAGGAGTTATGAAAGTGAAAAAACCCAAAGAGCAAGTTTGAATGTTATATTTTTTTTAAAAAACCAAAACTAAAGCAGGAATGTTATGTTTAAAGCAAAATTTTAAAACAAAGATAACATAGTTGGCTTCAGTTGTTATACCACAATCAGATAGCATAATGAGCTGACTGATTTTAACTTCTGTTAAGACATTAGTACTACTAAGAAGAGACATGTTTATTATGGCATCATTTATCTTTGCATTACTTCTCCTGCTTTAGATTCTAGGAAACTAAAAAAAGCATAATTGGAGTGGCTCTGAGTCAAAGAATGCCCTAGATGCACAACAGGGCTACCATCAACCATTACCTCACATCTTCACTCTGGAGTTGCATCTGGAATAACCATGGGGGAGCTGTTTTCAGAAAATGCTCCACAAACCCTACTGCATGTTCAAAGTTCATTTTATACCCTTCTAGATGCTGCCCATAACTTTCTACTACTATTGCAAGAAACAACTATTCCCATTTTTATTATCATTAAGTGTTAGGCAAGACACACAGTTTTTCCAAAGTTCAGAACTCAGGAGATCATTCTGTGGTTTAGGCCTTTATAAGATGTGGTACCCAGTATAAAAGGAATATTATCATTCAGGCCCATCATCCAGCAGTACACACAATGTCTGTTCTCTAAAGATGAACATTTGGGATAATGTGGAACAGACTAGCTAGCTAAGTACATTTGTTTGTGGGTGGGGGTTGAGGGGGTTATTCATATTCCTGGTTTTATACATATGGTTGTATACCATATGATGGTTTGGTAATTCGTATAATTCCTATCAACTGATAACTGCCTTATAACTATACATAACCTGCCCTCCTTACAATATTTCCAATAAATCAGAAGACTGCACCTTATTCTGTAGTTTACTATTCCAAAATATAAATTTTCTACCCAACTTCTGTCTCTATTCAACTTCTGTCTCCTTGTTTACTTGGTCTCATTCTAATAACTTTGCAGCTCCCAACATAAACATCAGTTCTCAGATAACAAACAGCCAATTACTGGAAAAGGAACCAAATGACATTTGTTGTTGTTGTGTCCCTCCAACTCATTTATTACTTATGGTCATCCTAAAGCAAATCTATCATAGGGTTTTCTTGACAAATTTCATTTTGAGAGGGTTTGCCATTGCCATCCTCTGAGGCTGAGACAGTGTGACTTGCCCAAGGTCACCCAGTAGTTTTTATGCTTGATCAGGGATTTGAACCCTGGTCTTTATAGTTGTAGTCCAGCACTCAAACCACTACACCTATGCTGGCAATTTCCTGTTAGCATATTAATTATTATTTCCTAATCTTCTTGTGGAATCTCATCTTCATATAATCATAAATATTGATAAATGGATCTTAATAAGATTATACCCTATATTTACTTATTTACTACTACTACCCTATAATTTCACTGATACAGTCAAACATCCTTTCCTGAAATCTGTACATTTCAGTTCATCTGAATTCCATTTCATCTGAATTCATGTGAATTATTTCATAGGAATCTTGCAATATTTAGATTAATAGTTCTTTTTAAGCCACTGAAAATAGAAAAGCATTCAAACACTAGAGGCAAAGTATTTTCTTTTTAATATTGGAAGCTAGCAAGTAACATGTCAACAAATATCAAGCACAACAATGTTTTCATTTCCATTCTATCTCATCAGAGGTAATTTTGTTTATTTAGATGTTTATATTGTCTATCCATTTTTTTCTTTGTACTGATTCTGCCTAGCTTTCAAGATCTCTGTTTCTCCACACCACTGCTTATCCCATTCAACAGGTTATCTTGAGACCTACCCACCTGTCCAACTAGCCTAGTTGTATACACCTAAATCTGGATCCAATTCCCTGTTTGCATGATGCTTTAGAAGTACTAAATCCAATGTTCATCCTACGTAGAGCAGTCCCACTGAAATCAATTATACTAGAAAGGAGGAGAGAGAAACAAAAAATACATTTCATTGGGGAACATCTCCTCTCCAGTCAACCCACTCTTTGAGGAGAAAGGGAAGATTCTGAGAAGTACTGTATATATTCATGTATAAGTCTAGCTATTTAGTAAAAAAATTGACCCCCAAAACCAGAGTCGACTTATCCATGGGTCAACATGAGTACTATACTTTAACTCTTATTTTAAAAAAGGAACTATCCCCTAGCAGCATACTACAAGGCAACATCCTTACATAACCGGTGACTTTTGCAATACCTTTCAAAAAATTATTTCACAGCTTTATAGGAAAGCAGGTTTAAAACAAGGGTGGAAACAACATGGACCATGGATTGCCATTCTATTCCGCCAATTTTAATGGTGCCCTAAAGTGCCCAACAGCCTAGCCACCAAGAAAAAGGCAGCAAAAAGCTTCATTTTTCTGTGAGTGAAACAAGGTTTGTGATCGTCCCAGAAGTACTAATCTATTTGGAAACGACGTGACTTGAAAAAAGGGAGTGTCTATGTTTTTTCCCCCAAAGGAAGGCAGAGCCTGTCTCAAAGGTAAACTACATTTCTGTTGATTTTCTGCAACAATTTAAAACTAATTAAAAACTAAATATCAGGTAAAATCAATAACATAAAGCCAGTGGGAGATGAATTATATCAGAAATGTTTATAGGAAAGGAAAGGCAATATAAATAAATAATGGGAGCCAAAGTAAACAATTAAGCCTGTAATACATATTCAGAGGTAATTGTATTGGCCATACTTCAAAATAAAACAAAATCCAAAACCAACAAAAGAGGGATTCCTTTATTGCCCAGCCAAAATGCAAAGAGCACATAATGCAAGCATTCAAAGCTCCACTGGCTTCTTCATCAGGATAAAGATATTTAAAGAGAAAGATAAATGTGATGGTGCTGGTGTCACAGGTCCACATTTTGTTCAGATGTTGTCTCTTCAAACAATCCATACAAATTGTTGGCCTGCTACTTTACAAAAACAACAACAACACACACACACATTTTTGCCTGATGAAGAAGCCAGTAAAGCTTCAAAAGCTTGGATTATATATTTTGTGAATTTTGGCTGGCCAATAAAGGTATCACTCTTTTGTGGGTTTTAGATATTTTTTTAATTAAGTAGGTCTTCTCACAAGCCCTGGTGAGATGCCAATATTCTCAAAACAGGGACAGTTAAAGCATCTATACAAACACTTTCAGCAAAGCCTTTCAAAATTAAGATTATCCACGAACACAGGAAGTGTAACTCCACCATTCTTCCCATTTTTGCCCTCAAAATTTACATTTCACATCTAAAACAACCCTCTCTGTTTTGCCTTTTCAGATGTAGAAATAGTGTAAATTGAATAAGTTGCAAATTGTGGTTTAATGTAAATGTTACTGTTTTTATAGTCCAGGAGAAAACTTATAGAATACCCCTCCTTTTACCTAAATAAGCTCTAGCACCATCTCCCCAATCCCTCCTTTAGTATCACAAAAAGGAGAAAAAAATAGCAATTATGATCTCCCTTTAATGGAAACCTTACACCACCATCCAAAACATATTACAACTGCCTTCAGTATAAAATGAAACCTTAGAGAATATTATTTAAAATATTTTTAGAAAGTCAGTAGGCCTCATGTTTCATTTATCCACATCAGGATTTGATTTCCTTTGTGACCTTACTTCTTGCCCTAAAATAAGTGAGCAACCAATCCTCCTTGAAACCCTCCCCAATACTGTATGCGGGGGGAACCTCACCCATACGCTTACATTAACACACAATGTGTTTTATTTCACTGAAAGCTATTTAACTTTTAGCCACATACCCTAGATCACCTGATGTATAACAGCTGAACTGATCTTGGATTCTTTGGTTCCAAAATGTTTAAGGGAGTGTGTGGATGTTAATGTGTGTGTAAAATAATGGCTGTGGGTGATTAAAAGTTTTTTAAAACCCTATTGCCAAAGTATTAGGTATTTTAGAAAGGCATTCTGTGCAACAGCTGGACTCAAGGTACTTTGCCTACTAACAAATGTCCTTCATTGGATGAAACATTAAATTGTGGACCAATTTTCAGCTCACAAAGCATGATACATGAATGAGCAGAATAACTGATGCCAAAAGAATTAGGTTTTTTGCACATAGGTTTTTGCACAAGCTGTGAATTGCAAGCAGGTAACCCGCATGAAACAAAACAGAACTCACCACTGGAAATGTAAAGTATGTCTGGAGTCTTCTATCAGCTACTTTGTTAAGTAAAGTGTCTTAACTTTTTAGTTAACTAAACTTAAGTATAGTTAAGCAACTTAGCTAAATAACCTCTCCTGGCCCAATCCCCCCCCCCCCACCTCGCCAAAGGTAATAGAAACATTATTCACTCATGCTCTGATCACTGGCAGAATGGACCTCCTCTTCCTCATGCAGTTAATGCTCAGTAATGCAGTTGAGGTGTCTGTGTTTACAATTGTGGCAATAACATGACAATCATGACTAAGCATCAATTGTGAATGAAAAACAGTTATAGATCCAAAACACACTGAAGAAATCATCCAGTTTGAGGTTGTTTTAACTGTCCTGGCTCATTGCTAGGGAATCCTGGGAATTGTGATTTATTGTGGCACCAGAGCTCTCTGGCAGAGGTGGCTAAATGTCTCACAAAAACCACGGTTCCCAGAATTCCAGGGCAGTTAAAGCAGTCTCAAAGTGGATTATTTCTGCAGTGTGTTTTGAATCTTTCATGAGTAAATTTAAGAAAATGTTCCATATTCCATAATCACTACTTATACATGACTGTGACACTATTACACAATCACAAGTCTCCCCCACTCTCTAAATCTATTTTACCAATCATCAGCCGCATCTGGGAAGAAGGAGGCCCATTCTGCTGGTGACTGGAGCATGCATGAATGTTTCCATCAGGTATGAGGAGGGACAGGAGAAGTTATTTTCTGTACTATACTGCACTAAATTACTTAGTATACTGTACTAAGTAAATTGGGCTGACCTGGTACAGAATTCAGGTCAATACTTGCCATCTTCATTGCCCTTTGTGTGTGTGTGAGAGAGGGGGGAGAATATTTGAACACATTATGACAACCTGTTGAAAATAAGTGTCAACCACCACAAAACATTATGGCCCCTCTTGAGAGTAAAAAGACCTGCCTTCCCCTTCCCCCCCTCCAGAGCAACAATAGCAAAACACCTTGGGTTTTTTTGTACAAAATGTGTTTTAGGCAAGAACCCATACATTTTCTGAACAAAAAAGTCTTTGTGAAATTTTTGAAAAATACAAACCACACACACACACACATCAGAATGAGCAGAACTTCTTAATGTTGTTCAGCAGGAAGGAGGGGAAACTGATTTTTTTATTGTTTAAATGCAAATTGAAGTGAACATTTACATCCCTACTCACCAAAAGAAGCTGGCCTGATACACAGCAGAGCTTGGAAAAGTTACTCTTTTGGACTACAAGTTTCTCAGTCTCCAGGCCAGGAAAACCATTGGCCATGCTGATTGGAGGATTCTGGAAACTGTTCAAAACAGTAACTTTTCCAGACTCTTTTGGCATGAGTTTCCCTCTGTTGTAAACATACAGATTCAGATAAACTCTTCCAGGCATAGAAGGAATGTGCAAGAAAAATTGAAAGAGTGCACAGACTAGCTCCACCCCTTCCCCCTGATGAATGGATGTATATACACCCCATGTATACATTTGGAGTCCACGAGAAGAGGTCCTATGTATTTACTGATGTGTAAATGTAGAGCTCTTCCATGCAGTGAGAGGTACCCTGCCCAGCGTTCTTCTTTGCACAGAAGAGCTCGGTTCAGGGACATTGGTAAGTGCATACTATGCCTTTCAATGCACTTCAAATGTATGAATGGTTAGAGTTTGCTGGCAGGGGATGTGCTGGCATGAGGACAAAGCTTGGTCAATTGCCCTACAATTCCCTTGTATGCTCATTCAATATATTGTAGGGGTCATATAAACCTTCTATAACCAGGGTTACCACTTCAGGATTGTTCCAGGCCCCAAAGTTCCTGAGGCCTAGGAATGGTCCTTGGTGATGCTATTGAACTTTAAGCATTTAGTACCAATCACAGTTCCTCGCAGTTTGTGATTCAAACACACACTCACAAAAATGTATTTTCCTCTTTGGAAAGTAAGAGAGAAATCTGAGCTAAAGGGGGGCTGTTCCCACATCAAGGTGAAGGATTACTCCTTCTCATTTAGTTAAGGAGACAGGATGAGGGACATTTGGTCTTAGCCTACTTGCTTCTACCTAAAAGGTGGATGTAGAGTAGATTGGAGGATATACAATGACTAGGAGGCAAGGAGGAAGCTACCTGTCGGGTATGTGTAACAAATCAATTTGTACAATAACAAATCAATTGAAAACTGTGGCAAGCTTTGGCTCTGCAAACTGAAGTGGAAGTTAGTCCTCTTGACTTGAGCTGAGCCCAACGAAATTGGAGAATTTGTACCCTTACTTCCCATCTGGAGATGACTGGAGAAAACTGGAGCCTCATTCCAACTGTTCCTAATTCCATGTTTTTTCCAGTTTGGGAAAGCTTCTAAGACAACACCACATTCCTGGCTGAAAGTGGCATCTAGAAGAACCATTCAATGAGCTATGCACAATATTAACATCAATGCTATTTTAGTGTCATAAAACTGCACATGTGAATTGACCTGAGTTATAAACCTACAGTTTGTGAGGGCAAACCTGAAAGAATTCAAAGTACTTGGTTTTTTTAAAACTATGTAATAATCAATATATAGAGATTTTAAACATATTATTTCAGCAATAATGCAGGCCTGGAAACCTAAAACTGTGGTCCTGTCCTCTAGTAATATGAAATAGTTTTGTAAGGAGATTATGAAATGAATGGTAAAGGCTTCAAATAAACCACAATAGTAGCCATAACCTAATTTGCACTGGGATGAGATTGTCTCTCATTTGAACCATTGTTGTTGTTGCGTCCCTTCAAGTTGTGTCCCTAAGGCAAACCTATCTTAGGGCTGTCTTGGCAAGATTTGTTCAGAGGAGGTTTGCCATTGCCTTCCCCTGAGGCTGAGAGCATGACGTGCCCAGTGGGTTTCATGGCCAAGCAGGGAGTCGAAACTGGGTCTCCAGAGTTGTAGTCCAGCACTCAAACCACTACACCATGCTGCTCTTACCTTATTATATAATACAGCCAACAAATACCAGATGCTGTAGGCTATATTTCAGATGAAGGAACTGATAAAACTACTTGCAAGTTTGCCTTGTCTAAGAAAACCCTATGAAATCCATGGGATTGTCATAAATTGACAGGCAACTTGAAGGCATGCATGCATGCATACACACACAAACACATATACACGCACATGCCATTTCATAATTAGTACATATAAAATATACATAGTAATAGCCAGACACAATACGTCAGTTTGTGTCACTTCATTTGATAATTTTTTCCTTGACAGCAACGTATTATTGATGATTGCTTAAAGACTAAGATTCATATGTGTTCGGCTCCATGTGTCTCTCAGAACTCAGAACTTGGCCATGCATCCTGACTAAATATGGTAATTTAACACATTAAACATTACATTGTTATACAGCAACTGCTATACAGGCAAGCAGCAGTAGTAATAAGAGACTCTGGCACATTCAACAAAAGCAGCATTTGAGAAAACCTCTCAAAGACAAAGGCTAGCTCCAACATACAAAATACTGTTAGCGTATGCTAAATAAATACACTGTATTAGTCTTGTGGAGACCAATTCTTTTTGTGTCTGCTTCTAAAAACAGTTAAAGAGAATCTTTATTAAATTTTATTCAAAATGAAACATTGTTAAAGTAAGTTAAAAAACAAACAAACACCAAAACCTACATAGCCTTTGCCTGCCCAGAGCCATAAATCCATCAGCTTTCAGTATATTTATTCTCCTATTTACTCCAGCACAATGAGGTCAAAAAGGCATGTGGGAAATAAAACTCTGCTAATCTAAATGTTATAGCTTAGCCACTTTGACCATTTTCATGCCTTGCTTGCATAAAACATGCCAACATCATCAGAGGTAATAAGGAAAAGAGCTTTTACATGCAAAGAAAAAAAGATGCTGGACAGTGCAATCTACAAATGACTCACGGATTGGGTTTCTCTGATACTGCAGAGTCAATAAAAAAGGTCCTCACATACATTAATCAAAACTGTGGCATTCTGTTTCTTACTGAATGGCTTCAATGGATTATGCAGTATTTAGAAAACATAAACAGCAAAGAGGTGTATAAACCACCATCAATGAGGGTCAACATTTTGTAGTGGAGGAGAGCTGTAGAGAAAAGAGGTATGTAGTAGTAGCCTATGGGGAAGCTACCACATACCTTTCAACTTTTCACAGATGAAAACCAGGGTGCATGTGGCCCACCTACATGAGAGTAGTCAAGATATATAAAGTTATTAAAGAAGAAGAACATACAAGGTGGAGAGTCTGTAGAAGTTTACTTTTGCTTGAGCCTACTGAGAAGGGCAAAATTCTGCCCTTTCATCTCCGCCTAATTAATTGAGAGCAAACTACTCTTGCATTTTGAACTCAGTTCACATTAAGGAAGTAAGCTGAGGACAAATGGGGGAAACCAAAACTGGGACATTTTAAAAACAGATGAAAAAGTAGGCAGGCAAAGGATTAATCAGAACTATCCCTCCCAAATCTGGACAGTTGAAAGGTATGCTATCATTTCACCTGAATGGGAACTGAGTGTTGCCATGCTTTGTCTGCAAATGTGTCTGACCAAATCATAGCTGGTAGCTTGGTCTAACACCTCTCAGCATATCCCTCTCTGTAGTCAGGTATAATTTCTCTTAGAGCATGGAAAGGTTCCCTTTTGGACCACAACTCCCATAATCCCCCAAACAGCCTAGCCAAAACATGCTGACTGGGTGATCTTGTGAACTGTAGTTTTTTGTTTTGTTTTTAAAAATGCACACAAACTTTCCCAAACTCACAGACAGAGTTTGGGAAAGTCTATGTGCCTTTTCTACAGTGTAAAAACTCAAGTAATAGATTGTTTTTAAGTGGAAGCTAAACATTACTCTCGAGATCCAAAGTTATCTGAGCTTGTCTGTTTTCACAAGCTCCCATCAGCAGCCAGAAAATAAATGATTTATGAGGACCTGTGCTATGTCACGATGGCAAGCATAAACCATTACAAATTCCATTGTATTTGCTCAGTGACATGGAGAGGTAGAGTTGATTTGCAAGTGCTGTTTAGTAAGTAAACAGGTGTACACAACATGTCAGCACTAATCAATGTCATGTGTTATACGGTGGGAAGGAAAGGTGCCTCTTTTCAAACTTTATCACCATTAAAACCGGCTTCTATTCTGCATGAGGGCTGAACAGATACTATGTTGGTGAAACCTATTTGAGGTTCCTTTTTACTAATGCCTTGATATCTACCAAACAAACCCAAAGTGCAGAACAATGATTCAGGCAGGTGTATGTACGTTAAAAATAGGGTTCCACGTAGTACAAACTCAGCTGAGGGCAAAGATCTATTTCTGGATGTCTCCCTAGATTTCTTTGTTTCACCTCCAAAACTGGAAAAGGGGTAGCTGTGGCAAGAAAGCCACAAAATTCTACACTAAATCTCCAGATGTAGCAGTATATCCTAATCTACTTTCTGCCTACCTCTGTTCTATGTAACTGTAAGCCCAGCATAACTCCAGAAACTGAGGAAACTCTACTTCTTCTTATTATTATTATTATTATTATTATTATTATTATTATTATTATCCTTTATTTATGAAGCGCTGTAAATTTACACAGCACTGTACATGCAATCTTTTTAGTTAGATGGTTCCCTGCCCTCGGGCTTACAATCTAAAAAGACATGACACAGAAGGAGAAGGGAGTGGTGGAGGGAAAGGGTAAGAGGTCCAGCAGTTCCTCTCTACCTCCAAGGCCTGGACCAAGGCAGATGGACTGGAGGGAGGGCTTGGCTTCATAATGGATGGTTAATCATTTTCCAGGGAAAATACATACTCTCAAGTAGGATAATGCATATACAGTACAAAGCAATACAGGAAATGGTTTGATAAACAGGCACCAAAAGAACATCAAATAGTAAGCGACAATTATGCAATGCCTGGGAAGGCTTCTCTGAACAGGATGGTTTTCAACTCCATTTTGAAGCTGGTTAAAGAAGTGATGGCTCTTGCTTGTGGGGGAAGAAGGTTCCAGGAGTGAGGGGCAGTAAGTGAAAAGGGGCGAATCCTGGATGGGGCAGAGGAAATCCTGGGCTGACACAGCAGACCTTGACTACCAGAACGGAGAGCCCTGGTGGGAAGGTGAGGAGAAAGAAGGTCTGGTAAGTAAGGAGGGGCCAGTCCATGGAGGGCTTTAAATGTCGACAGCAGGAGCTTATACTAAATGCGGAAAGGGAGGGGGAGCCAGTGAAGGGATGCCAACACAGGAGAAATTTGGTCAGAGCGGTGGGTGGAAGTGATAATGCGTGCAGCTGAACGCTGAATAGAGATTAAAGGATGGAGGTGAGAAAGAGGAAGCCCAGCCAGGAGGACATTACAGTAATCGAGTCGTGAGATCACTAGGGCATGGACCAGGATCTTGGCAGTAGAGGCGGAGAGATATGGTCGGATTTTGGCAATATTGTACAAGAAGAATCTACAAGCCTTGGCTGTGGTCTGGATCTGAGGGATACACGACAGAGAAGAGTCAAAGATAAAACCAAGACTGCGGGCTTGCTGGACTGGTTGAATAGAAATGTTGTCCACAGAGACAGAAAAGGAGTGTTGAAGGGTGGGCTTAGGAGGAAAGACAAGAAGCTCTGTCTTGGACATGTTGAGCTTCAAACGCCAATGACGCATCCACTGTGAGACAGCTGTGAGGCAAGACGAGACTTGCTGTTCAAGCCTTGGAGAAAGGTCAGGGGCGGAAAGATACAGCTGGGTGTCATCGGCATACAGATGGTAGGAAAAGCCAAAAGAGCTAATGAGTTTTCCTAAGGACAGGGGAGAGAAAACAGAAGGGGACCCAGAACAGAGCCCTGGGGAACTCCAACAGATAAGGGAACAGGAGAAGAAGTCTGATCACCAGCAACCACTGCAAAAGATCTGCCAGACAAGTAAGATCTAAACCAGTCGAGAACAGAGTCTGAGAACCCAAGGTCAGAAAGTATATCAACTAGAAGACAGTGATCAACAGTGTCAAAGGCAGCAGACAAATCAAGAAGGATGAGTACAGAGTAAAGGCCATTAGCCTTGGCCTGTAAAAGGTCATTCGAAATCTTAGTGGGAGCTGTCTCAGTAGAATGCCTTGGGCGGAAACCAGACTGAAAGGGATCGAGGATGGAGTTGGCTTCAAGAAACTCAAGACAGCGTGAATAAACAACCCATTCCAAAACCTTAGAAAGAAAGGGAAGAAGAGAAATCGGACGATAGCAAGACAAAGAGGAGGGATCAAGAGAAGGTTTTTTCAGAATTGGGGAAATGAGAGCATGTTTGAAGTCCGAAGGGAAGGAGCCTGTAGAGAGAGAGAGATTGAAGATATGGAGAAGCGAGGGCAGAAAGGAGGGAGCTATAGAGATTAGAAGACGAGTAGGAATTGGATCAAGAGAACAAGTTGCAGGTTTGGAAGAGTTCAGAAGTGTAGAGAGTTCATCCAAAGAGGCAGGAGGAAACACAGAAAATTTGTTAGGCGAGGGCGATAGAATATTAAGAGCAGAAGAAGAATCGGGGGGACTATCTCAGAGCAAATAGTGGAAATCTTAGAGATGAAATAATTAGCAAAGTCATTAGGAGAGAATGATGAAGAGACAGGAGGAGAGGGAGGTTTAAGCAAAGTGTTGAAGGTGGAGAACAAACGCTGCGGGCGCCTCTCATTGGCAGAGATCAATGATTTGTAATAATTCTGTTTTGCCATGGAGAGGGCGTGTGAGAAGGAAGAAAGAACAAATTTGAAATGGATAAAATCAGCCCACTCTTTGGACTTTCTCCAAAGACGTTCGGCCGCTCTAGAGCAGGACCAGAGAAACTGTTGGGGGTAAGCCAGGGCTGAGGTCTAGTCTTAGAGGAAGAAGTGCGTACAGAGACAGGGGCAAAATGGTCAAGAGTTGAGGAAGGAGTGGAGTTAAATAAAGACATAGCTGAATCAGCAGAATCCCCCGAGATTTAGGGAAGAGAGAGATGAAACCAGGGTCAGACCAAGATAGTTAGAGTCAACAGATTGAAGATCACAAAAATGGCGTTGAATTGTATGGCGAGGAGGAGGAGTATAAGTAAGAGCAAAGGAGATTAAATGATGATCAGATAGTGGAAAGTCAAGTGCCAGGTAGTCAGAAATGGCGCAGTTTGCAGCAAGAACTATTCTCTCTTGCACACCAAGAACAAGAATTCTTTTGCTAAAAATCTAAATGAATGCAATGTCATTCTTTGTTCCGACCAATTTCAAATATTGGAACTGTGCTTAGCATGGGAAAAATTCAAGTGCCCCAACTGTTTTAGCACCCATTTTGATGACCCACATGATTCAGAACTCTGCAAATTACACACAGAACCAAAATTAGTACAGCAGGCAGGAGTTGGAGAGTAGGAATGGGAATCATGCCACCCTTCAGGTGTTGCGATATTACAAAGATCAGAATTCCTCACCTGTCTAGCACTTCTGGAAATTGCAATCTCACAATATGCCAAAGACAACACAGTACCCACTCACAATGTAGAGCACAGAAAGATTAGCTGTGGAGGGGCAAAATGAAGGACTGCTGAGTTTTAGTAGAGCTCAATAGGCTGACAGAGAAGAGCTTTGAAAAGTGGCTCTTTTGGACTATAGATGCCAGAATTCCCCAGCCAGCATGATCCAAGGTATTCTGGGAACTATGATCCAAAAAAAAACAACAACACCAAAAACCCACCAATGTCTACAATGGGAGGGGAAGGAAAGAGATAACATGAACATATAGAAAGTTAGATCAATATAGTGATATATTGGCTATTCTGAAATAAAAATGAGGCAAATACAGTGTTTTGACTGACTGATGATGTCAGAGTTTTCTAACTGTTGAGACTCTTTCATGAGTTGGGATTAGAGCTGACAGGTAGGTCTGTTGGAAGCTTTATAGATCAGCAATACAATTAACAGTCATATTCATCAGTCATGACTAGATACAGTGAAACATTAAATTTGAATCATTAGGAAAACTATGTCTTCTTGAAACACTACTGAATGATATTACTGGAAATTATATCCATTTTTAAAAGCCATAAAGACATGTTGGCAGCGTTAACTTAACAGTGAGCATGCTGACCTTTTAATCAATAGTCTGTGTGTGCAATAAAAAAAAAACATTTACAGCTTCTGTTTGACTACCTATCTAAAATCTGATTTCTCTGCATCAAAGAACTGTCATCTAGGCCAGCCTTTCTTTCTTTCTTTCTTTCTTTCTTTCTTTCTCAGTGTTGTTTAATCTTTAAAGAAATTTGCCTGGCAAGTTTGGCTTGTACCTCTGTCTCTGTTTTCATCACCGATTTAATCTTTAGCAGTGTCCAGGAATCTGTATCTTTACAAAACTCTCAAGTATGTTGACTAAGACCATATTTGAATCACACCATAATTTACATTTCATAAAGCAGCTGGGATGAGTTCACATGAAGCTGCTTCTCTTGGCTATTCCTGTCCAAGACTATCTGAAATGCATCACCAAGGATGTAGGCAGAATATATTCCTGACAGTGGTGTAGCGGTTTGAGTACTGGGCTATGATTCTGGACAGCAGGGTTCAAATTCCCACTTTGGCATGGAAACTGACTGGGTGACCTTAGGCAAGCTGCACAGAAAGTCACACAGCCTCAGAGAATTGGAAATGACTTGAAGGCACACAACAACAACACAGCTAATTCTGGATTTTGGGGCCACCTTTTCTTGATTTCAAGCCATGTGTTCTCTGGTCTTCAAGAGACACACTAAGAGTCAGCTGATTGAATTGGTCACCAAAAAACAACCCTGTAGGTAGTTCTGTGACATCTAGGAGAGCTTATGGAGTCATTTTGTCTAATTTGTTTTCTTTTTAGAAGACTTATAAATCATCTTTTAATGTAATCCACTCCCAAGACACTATTATACTGCATTTAAAACACACAATACAAGAAATAAACATCCTTGCCAGAGTTATTGGTGAATCTGATTCTGTGGGTGGAATTTTGCTTCTCCATCTCAATCTGTAACAAGTAGAAGTGACTTAGAAAGGTTGGGGATGTGTGAGAACTGAAGCAAACATGCACATGCAGAGCATGAATCCTTGCTAACATTACTGGGCCTCTACAGATGAATGGCTCAATGTTGCCTCTTTGAGCCCTGGATAGAGGCTGTGGCAACCACACGCCGTGGCCTCCTCAGGGAGCAACAAGAAATCCTAGAAGGGGTGTCATAAGTGCTGCAGCGCAGAGTCACAATGGCTCTTCTGTGCAGTGACGTTTGGGCACTGTGCCCGGCGTGCGTCATCATGGCACATGCCGTGTAGACAGGTGCATGCCATGCTGGCCACCGGACAGTGCGGTAAGGGCTTTGAGCATGTGAACACTCAGCCCTTACTGCACGTACAGACCGACACAAAGTGCCGGTCTGCATCGTCCCACTGTCTCTGGTTTTCAGAGCAGCTCAGAGTGCCTAAGCTTTCAGAGATGAGAGACATTTAATAAACATTTGGCTATACATTTTCAGCATTATTGGATGCTGTCTTGTATCTCAGTGATAGCAATCCAGGTACATCCAGGTGAAAATCCTGCCCAAACCCAGCAGAAACAATGACCATAATGAGGAACAAGAGGAAGAAAAGTAACAGCAACTATAGCTTGATGAGAGTGGAAAGACATAGCATAAGATAACTGGACATTAAATAACTAGATTTTTAAAGAAATATACCACTGTGACTCCTCTGGAGCTACACTGGTTTGAATTCTATTACTATTACCAACTAAAGTAGATCCAATAATCAATTAACAGTTAGTCAACACTTCTGAAAATCATATTGATCTAACGAGTATATTCTAATTTAGATTGCCAATAGGATTCAAGCCATTGCAAGCACATTTCACATAGTGAAATTGGATGTGTAGTCATTTCTATTCATATTGACTGGAGATGAAGAGGCACATCCTGTACCCATATCACCAAACCAGTATCAAAATATAGTCTTTAAAAGTGTAGGCATTACAGAGGTTTAAGAGATAAAATGTAGCACCAACTGGTCAGAAACTAGCAGCACATGACATGGATGTTCTTGTTTGAAAATGCTCACTCTTAATACCAGTCTGCCCTTAGCGTGGAAAAAAACTATTGTTAGGCTGCCACAGTGTGCATTTCATCAGCTTCCCCAGAGCAAAATGTGTCTCTGCTGAAAAGAGGCTGTAATGTCTACCTTGCTAATCTTGGAGTTAACCGATATGATCCCTTATATGGCACCGGCAAAAGCCAAAGCTTTAGAATATCTGAGCAAACACAAAAAGGTTTGCTCAAGTAAGGGAGAATATGGGAAATATAACAATGAATAGTGTTACTGAAAGATTTTAAAAAAAAACACTTTTGGATTAGAGAAAGAATTTTTAAAAAAGCAAGACCTAAATTTCCCCAGACAAGGCTGAAAGTAGAAATAAGAACGACACTTCTAGATTCTGCATCAGGTTTCTCCTGGCAATATATCTCCATGTTTTCCTAAGCTCCAGAGAAGATAAGAATGCCAGGAGATGAAATCATATGTGTCAAATTCATCAGAGAATAGCCCTTACCATGGTACTGTGAGATGCGCATACCAAATTCAGCTGGAGATAAGAAACTTATACCAGATCTATTGGATGTAAAAGGAAAGAAGGTAAAGGGGATCAGACAATCTCTATTCCAACCAAACAGGCACTAGTCTGGATCACAGTTTACAACAGTGCTATTCAAAGTGGTAATTCATAGATGGGTCCCTGAACCATCTGCTGCTGGTCGCTTGAGAGGTTCCAGAAAAGACACAATTATAGTCAAAGGACATAAATATGGTACCCTGTCACAGGAAAAGGTTCTTTGTCTCCCACATCAGGTAGTTTAAGATACACTGGTCTATAATACAGTTTTGATTTTATGTATCATAGAGACATATACACACAAACAAACAAACACAGTCTTTGCATATCTCATGGGGTTTTTTTCACTTGTAATTTCTTTAAATAATATACTCTAAAGTCATTACCTTCCCCCTGAATGGCCACACAGTGTTTTCTCATCACTGTGAAGCACAGAATTCTTACTCTGGTGTTTTCATGCAGCTTGCCTAATAGTCACACTGTCTTCCTCTGCTGTTTTGGGGTTTGATGCCACTTAAAGGAGCACTGAGGGAGGGATGGAAGAGTCTTCGGTACAGTGTATGGAAGAAATGGGACAATGCCAGAAAAGGACAGAGCAAATATATGAGCTATTGAAAAACACACGGGCATGTAGTGGCAGGGGAAGAGGTTAGTGGGGTCTATGTGATCAAAAAGGTGCAATGTAAAGATGATGGTATTCATCCATCAAGTAACAGCACCTGGATTTTATGTATGTGTGTAAGCCTTTGATAAACTATGACAGTCACTAACAGCAAAGCACACAGCCCCTAGCTCTAAACAAATTGAGTAGATGATCTCCCGCTCTCTTTCTCTGAGCTAGGCATATGTGTATTGACAAAAGCTCCTGCCAGGTGTAAAGTCCACAGTCAGGCTTTTCACTGCTTTGAAAAAACATTTCTTCCTTCTCACTTTATCCAAATACCTAGAGGCAAGGCACCAGTTTGTGGATTCCTGCCTGCCATCACCCCTGTCTCAGCATGTCCCAGCCCTCCAGTGCTCAGGTAAGTATGTCAGGTTTACCCTTGCTCCTGTAAAGAGTTCGTCAACAACAGCAAACATCTCTGCCAGAATGCAAGTTTCAACTTGGCTAGGCTACAAACATTTACCTCTTTCAATTTTGCATCAAATAAAGTTTCTTCATTTTGTTACTTTACTAGAATGGATATTTCCTTTGAAAAACATAATATGAATTAACAGACAAAAATGTATTAACATTTATTACAAATGAAAGAACCCAAAATTTATGTAATAAATGTATCTTAAATCAAAATACAAGAGGGGAGCAGGGATGAATATAAAATCTTGAAGGGGCCTATGGTGTTTTTTTTTTTTTAAAAAAAAGATACTATTTGTGGGAATGAGTAAACCAATTGATATCAGTGTTGTTACTGACTTACATCCCATTAATTTAAATAAATCTCTTCTATGTAGGACTCAATCTGAACTCAAACCAGTAAAACTGCAAGATATGATGGCTTGGTCCTCATATTATGCCAGACTGCAGCTTTCACACATCATACACCAGAAAAACTTAACTTCTAGATGTATGGGCAAGGTATAGTTCATTATGTGCTTCTGTTTCCCATCTGCAATGTACTTAAGAATGTTGAGATGGAGAACACTTGGCAGCAGAATTGTAAATTTTAATTAACTCACCAAACTAGTTTGCAAATTCAATACAAAGCATCGTTTCAGACCTCAGTTTGCCAGGCAATTGTAAACCATAGTTTATCCATTTAGATGACACTGTAAAGATAAGCAACTATGGTGGGGTTTTGTTGTTGTTGTTGTTAACTGCCCTCAAGTTGCACTGACTCATGGTGACCCTGTAGATGAGACATCGCCAGGATCATCTATCCTCCAGTGTTCTGCTTAGGTCCTGCAAATTCAGAACCCATGACCTCTCTGAATGAGTCAATCCCTCTGGTGTGTAATCTGCCTCTCTTTCTACTATCCTCTATCTTTCCTAGCATTATTGTCTTTTCTAATGAACTGTGCTTTCTTATGATGTGGCCAAAGTACAACAGCCTTAATTTGACTATTTTGGCTTCCAAGAAGAGTTCAGGCTTGATCTGTTCAAGGACCCATTTGTTTGCCTATTTGACTGACCACAGTATCCTCAGCACTCTTTCCCAGCACCACATCTCAAATGAATTGATATTCTTCTTATTGACTTTCTTCACTGTCCAGCTTTTCCTTCTATATATGGTGATAGGGAATACAATGCCTTGGACAATTCTAACTCCGGTGTTTATTTGTACATCCTTACTCACTCAGGGCCAATTTTCTGATAAGGGACCGTGTGGGGACTGTATAAACTTTCAAAAATGGCAAAAACTAGAGAAAATAAAACTAGAATTACTAGGTCTGTATCTGGCTTTGGAGGGAGGATATATTATGCAGTGTGTGGGGGCCTACAATCTATTAAAAAGGTGGATTGCTCCTTTTGGATTTCCCCCCAGGGATGGTACAATGATTCTACTTTAATTGCCATGGCTCTATCCTATGGAACTCTAATGTAGTCAGATAGGCCCATGTGTTTGTAGTCAGATAGTCCTATGTGTTTGTAGTTTTTGGTACAGCTAGCCCAAACTAAATATGCTATGTTCCTACTTCCCTATCCATGCATTCATTTCCACAGAACAAATCTAAACAGCTGCTAAAATGCAAAGGGATCTTGTACATCTGAGATCAACTGAGCAAAAGAAGTTGTAGCATCTGCTTTCATAGACTTGGTCTAAGCATCTGCATCTGAGGAAGCAGACCAAGTCTAAGAAGGCTTATGCTACAACTTATTTCTGAGGAAGCAGACTGAAGCCTATGAAAGCTCATGCTGCCAACTTCTTTCTGTTAGTCTCAAACGTGCTACAAGATCTCTCTATGTACTTCTTTCATACAGTTAGTCACAAAGGTGCTATAAGTTCTCCTTACTTACTGATATTCCAGACTGACACAGCTACATCCCTGAGAGCTACTAACATTTTGTTTAGAACTGTATTAGTTTTTTCTCAAAGATAAACCTTTTTACCTGAGATGAGGTACAAAAAATCAGTTTATTGTACAATATGTTCGCAATCAGTACATTTCACAATGAGAAAAGAGAATCTGTTTTTCATAATATGGCAGTCAAATTTTTGCCAAAGCTGAGCTTCTATTGGGGAAGCACTTTTATATTCTCCAAATTTAAAGTGAAATACTATGAATCAAGAAGACAGGCATTCTCTATGCTTTGCTACTACATTGTTATTTTCACTGTGTGCAGAATTCCTTGCTTAAAGAAAGGCCACATGTCACTGGTAAAGCACATGGCTTGCATGCAAGAGGTCTCAGGTGCATCCCAAAATATCTATAAATAGGATTGTGAAAGACTCTTTCCTGAAGCCCTGGAGAGCCACTGTCAGTCAGTGTAAACAATACTGACCTAGTTGTACCAATGTGATTACAAAAGTGTCACTGATGTTCACATGATTCTATTAACTATGTGGTAAACTACACAAGACCACTTGGCCCCCATGCCTGCATCCTTCAGCTAAGCATGTATAAACTTTTGAAAATGACTAATTTAGTTATTTGATGGCAAATCTCTAGTCTATTTTTTACAAAACCTTGGAACAACAACAGAAGTGCTATCCTTCTGATAGCCACCCTCCTATAGTACACATACAAGAGATATTATACTATTGTCACTTAAAAGAATTGTGGAACATTGTGAAAGGTTGACATGCTTTGGAAACATTCGACCAGAGTACTAATATGGAAGGCCCCCAAGGCCACCCTTAGTTAATTCCTGGAAACAAAGGAAATGTTTCTATTATTAGCAGTACCTCTCTGGTGCTTTGGGAAAAGAGGGCTATTGAAACGTGCAGGCAGGCACATGATTCCTTATTCACACCTTTTCAATGTTGTATTTTTTGGGCTCCAGAAGTTAAATCTACCGTTCACTTATCTTATACAAACCCAAGGACTTCACCAAGTTACTACAAGGGCATACATGCAAGGCCAATTGCTTCATGAGCCTGTCTGAATACATCTATCCATACACTGAAATCAAATGCAGTGTTGAAACTGCAGGGCTTTGGAACAGAGAATGTGACACATATTTGCGTGATTCCTTCTGCTTTCTTGTGTTTCAATACTGCCCTGTTCTACTTGGGTCTGTGATAATCATTAGTTTACCATAACATCAGGCATACAGGTTGATTCTATATTATCCAGAATTACGAAGTTCAAAATACAATCAAAGCTTTTTCCATGAGTGCCTGAAATAGTGACACTTTTGCTTTCTGATGATTCAGTGTACACAAACTTTGTTTCATGCACAAAATTATTTTTTTAAATATTGTATAAAATTACCTTCATGCTATATGAGTATATGAAGCATAAATGGATTTTGTGTTTACACATGGGTCCTTTCTCCAAGGTATTTCATTATGTATATATATGCAAATACAGGTATTCCAGAATCCATCCATCCATAAATAAATAAATAAATAAATAAATATACAAAACATTTTTGGTCCCAAGCATTTCAGATAAGAGAGATTCAACCTGCATTATGATTATCAAGAAATAAATGATAACTTCCAAAGACAATTATCATTTACTTCTAAAATGAAATAAGGTATCTACTTCAGACTGATAGCTGCACTAATTTCTCACTTTTTAACAGGTTTATGGTTGATTAATTTCTATTGATTGTTTAGTTTAATTCTATTTAACTTCTTTTATTTTTTAAATGTCAGCTTTTAACTGTATCACTTTTATTTTCTATAAACTGACTTGAGTCTCGGAGTTAAGGAAATTGTGGGGTATAAATTAATTTAAAAACAAATTATTATTATTATTATTATTATTATTAACCTTTATTTATAAAGCGTTGTAAATTTACACAGCGCTGTACATACAATCTTTTTAATTGGACGGATCCCTGCCCTCAGGCTTACAATCTAAAAAGTCACGACACAGAAGGAGAAGGGAGTGGTGGTGGGGAAGGGGCCTGTCTAGTAAGATAATACATATAAAATACATAGCAATACAGGAAATGATTGAATAAAATAGACAACAAAAGAACATCAAATAGCAAGTGAGAATTATGCAATGCCTGGGAATGCTTCTCTGAACAGGATGGTCTTCAGCTCCGTTTTGAAGCTGGTTAAAGAAGTGATGGCTCTTGCTTGTGGGGGAAGAAGGTTCCAGGAGTGAGGGGCAGCAAGTGAAAAGGGGCGAATCCGAGATGGGGCAGAGGAAATCCTGGGCTGGGACAGCAGACTTTGACTACCAGAACGGAGGGCCCTAGTGGGAAGGTGATGGGAAATAAGGTCTGGTAAGTAAGGAGGGGCCAGCCCATGGAGGGCTTTAAACGTTGACAGCAGGAGCTTATACTGAATGAGGAAAGGGAGTGGGAGCCAGTGAAGGGATACCAACACAGGAGAGATGTGGTCAGAGCAGTGGGTGGATGTGATAATGCGTGCAGCTGAATGCTGTACAGAAATTAAAGGACGGAGGTGAGAGAGAGGAAGCCCAGCCAGGAGGATGTTGCAGTAATCGAGTCGTGAGATCACTAGGGCATGGACCAGGATCTTGGCAGTAGAGGTGGAGAGATATGGTCGGATTTTGGCAATATTGTATAAAAAGAATCTACAAGCCTTGGCTGTGGTCTGGATCTGAGGGATACACGACAGAGAAGAGTCAAAGATAAAACCAAGACTGCGGGCTTGCTGGACTGGTTGAATAGAAATGTTGTCCACAGAGACAGAAAAGGAGTGTTGAAAGGTGGACTTAGGAGGAAGGACAAGAAGCTCTGTCTTGGACATATTGAGCTTCAAATGCCGATGGCGCATCCACTGCGAGACAGCTGTGAGACAAGACGAAACTTGCTGTTCAAGCCTTGGAGAAAGGTCGGGGGGTGGAAAGAAAATAAATAATAGTTCAAAGTGGGCAATGGAATCAGCAGGCAATGGGGAAAGAAGAGATCCTGCAACATGAGCCCAAATCATAGTTTAGCCACCATGAAATGTGTTCAGAACCACAGCATACTTAATCCACTCCAAATTGCATGCCAGGATAGCGGAAAATTAACATTTTGTACAAAATGATTTTTTAAAATCTGCACATTACTCTATGTATGGGATGGAATGGACTTCAGAATGAAAAGTGTAAAAATGGAATAATCAAAATGTGAATAATTCATTCATCCTCCATTACCAGGTAGCACTACTGTCAGCAGAGTTCCTGTCCATAGGTCACAGCAATTCCTTCTGTGTCTGGTCAGGCCAATCAAATGGAAAGAGCAAGATGCTATAATCAGAATACCAAGGAGGAAACTGCCTTGATTCTAATCTTGGTTCTAATCTGTTCCCAGACCCCCTTTCCCCTGACCCTTTGAATAAGAAGACAGAAGAAATCACCAACTTTTCTCTTACTAGATATCTTGCAAAGGTTGGAAAAGTAATTTTTGGATTACAGCTCCCAGAATCCACTCACTCCCAGCATGTATGGCCATTGCAGTGATGGTTGGAGTTTCCCATATTAATGAGGTAGTGAATGTATTCTAGGCTGTAATCTGTAAATGAAGTCCAATAAAATGAACCATATGTTCAAAAGAAATTCAGCACCCTTGATAGCTTCTCAGATGTTTGGACTAAACTCTAGAGCAGACTGAGCAATTCAATGACATGGGATCCACTGAGCCATTGGCTGGCAGATTCTAGGAACTGTCATGCAAAAACTAAAGTTTAAAGCTCTAGTCTTAAATTAGCACAAGAAAAGTTAGGAACTATGAAATATCTATCCCAGGTATCTGTTTCATTTGGTCTCCAAACTAATGCTGAGCTGCCTAAAGCTAACCACAGAAAGTACTAGTAAGACATTTCTGCCTTTATTTTAGAGATGTCACTTCATACATGTACCAAATACTAGATTTGCTTCATGTATGTGTTTACTACATTCACAAATCTGGACCAGTAGTGGATGATATTAGCATATTCAGTCCAAATGAAACCCTTGAAATTCTGCTAACTTATTAGCACACAAGTGATGAAAGACTTAGGCTTTCAAAAGTTATTACAGGCAAGTTAATAATGGCTATTCCTAAATTAGCATTGTGTCATTATTTGGCAAGAGGTTTGCTGGGAAATCTTCAAAATCTGTGACATAATAAGAGATTTCAGTATAGTATGCCGTATAGACACATGGATATAATACACCGCCATAGTTTTATACTGTTCATTATTTCCAAAAAAATTCCTCTGAAACCAGCTATACAACTTGAAATAAAAGACAGAAATTGCAGCAAAGGGCATTGTTTAGCTGGCAAGATGTTGAATAATTTGAACAGCTTAATCAAAAATGAAGAAGAAAGAATGTTTAAAAGGGTCCCTTTGCTAAATGAACCTATGACTTTTTGCTCAACTGCCAATCTTTATGAATGTTACCTCTTCACCTCTTATTCAAGGAGAAGGTTTTTCTTTTTAAAAGGAAAAGGCATCTTAAAGATAAACTGTGATAATGCATCAAAACAAAATGTTTAGACTTCTTTGCTAATCTTCAAAAATAATTCACAAACCCAGACTCTGTAGCTGGATTATTCATGTACACTTTTAGAAATTTGAAAACAATTTTGTTTGTTTCAAAATTTAAAGGTTTTTGAAGGATTTAAAGTTGTTGTTAACTATTTCTATTTACTTCCCTCAATTTATCTACTCCACATTTTTCAGGTCTGGCACCACTCTCAGCAGTAGTGGATTTCAAAGGGGAATGAATAAAAGACATTCTTGGTATTTTATCTCTTCCTCAATACCCCCAAGCACATCCAGATAACTAAATTATTACACGTAAATAGTTTGTCCATTTGTATAATCCCCTCAAGGAGACTTACCCAAAAATATCTAATAATACATCTTCAGGTCTATGGTAAGATACATCAGGCTAGAATACTGATATGAAGAAAATGGAGCAACTTCTCATATTTACCAGGAACAGGCTGATATTGACAAGAAACAAATAACATTTCCTTTTACATCAGCCAATCTAAATCTGGTGATTTTCATTCCATACCTAAGGCACCTTTTCTAGGTGAAGACAGACTTCTGACAGTCAGTTTTTGAGAAATACATACTGACCATACATCAATCAACTATTACATTTTTCACCGTGTAGTAAAAATAGCAGAAAGTTTTATTTGCAAAATTCTCTATACTTTTACCTGGATCGGTCAAAAGAATACCATCTAGGTAGGTGTTTGTTATATATTAATGAGTGTAGCAGCAAATAAATGCTGTTCTGAGCCAAATTAGGCTGTGTTTGTCCTTTGCAAGTATCATAAATACACTGTTGGGATAACTGTAGGAATCACTTTTTAATTTGTCTGGGCCAGTGGGTGTTTGTCTTGGAAAGGAACGGACCTAAGCACTATGGAGGCATTACTGTGTCTGAGCAGAACAAACATAAGAAGAGGAAAGAGGCACCAACTCCTTCTTGCATATTTCTGTGGCTCTCTTTCCATTTATATAGCACCATCACTGTATATGATGTTTTACAAGCAAAAGAGCAACAAGACAGCTCCTTACCCTCAGGCTTACATTCTAATTAAGACATGAGACAAAAGGAAAAGGGGACAGCAGCTCAGGAAGGGATTAAGTCCAGGAGATACTGCCTCTTCTTCTCTCCCTCTGCAGCCAGGAGCAGTGGCAGTTGGGATGGAAAGAGAGCCTATCATCTACTTCTGAGGCTAGGCCTGGTGGATATCCATAATGCTGTTCTATTCAGATTCAGTAAAGCCTAAGTGGAACTTCTGACACTAAGAAATTACAGGGAAACCTATGTTATAGATTATTAAATTATATACTCACTCTTACAATTTCAAGACCACTCCCATATGTATGGGTCAGAGTCTTCTTACCATACATTTCTGCCCCTCTATGATAAGTAATATATGAAAAATGAGCAAGCAATCACCACTGTAGGAGAAACTAAAAGCCACTATCAAGTGAAACAGTCTTTCCTGGATTCTTACACTTCTGAATGCAGTCACTGGTCATAAAAAACAAACACAAAAAGTCTTCGCACACAGAAAGCTGAAAGAAGGCAGTGCTAGGATCTGGCTGTGTGGGACACATAAGCTTCACATTAACATATGAAATCCCCAGCTACACTTTGGACTGGTAAAAACAAAACAAAACAAAAAAAACTTAAGTACACTACCAGGATCAGTCCTAGGCTTAAGGTGATCAAGGTAAAGGATCACCATGAGGGCCTTGTTCTATACAGTGGAGGATGTGGGGTTTAGTCCTCCATCAGCCCATTATAGGTATAATTAGTAGTAGAAGATGTTGACTAAAGAGAAACTGGGTTCTATTTCTACTAGTCAGCCCTCCACATTCACTGAAGTTAGAGATATAGGGCCCCTGCGAAAGTGGAAAAACTATGAATAACTCTACCCCCTCCCCCTCCCCCCCACACACCATATTTAACACAAACTAAATGTATGATCCATAGATTTAGCCCACCATGGATGCCTTCAAAGTGACTGGGATTCCTTCGAAAGGCAAATGCAGGTGGCTGCCACAGCTTGTCACTGTCTCCACTTCTGTTCTATGCCATTTTTAACAGGGATTTACAAGCATCACTACATATTCACAGTCTTGCAAAGCTTGTAGTCCCTCTTAAAAATGGCATAGGGCAGTAGTGGAGGCAGCAGCAAATAATCTATGAATAATCAAGTCTGCAAAAGTCAAACCCACAAATATGGAGGGCTAACTGTATTATCATAATAGTTTCTGTTCTATATTATTTTTCTAATTTTAAACTCTGTGTCATTTCCAGAACCCAGAAAACGAAGGTTCATCATGATTCCATTTAATACCACTCAAAACACACAAATGCTTTAGTGTAGCCAAGAATGAAATAGCCCAAATTCTAACACACTATGACTACCAAATAATACCCCCCCCCAAAAAAAAAAGAAAGGGAGTGTTAATTACAAAAGCTATATGAAAACTATATTTCTGGAGAAGGGGCAACAACAAAGATCCCATAATGGCAGTTTACCACTCAAAATTCACTAATCATGATGGAAAATCTTGCCTATACTGTTTACTTTTATGATTCTCTATGAAAGTAGCAGACATAGCAATAAATGACATAACTCTCATTACCATTCCATTCATTCATGCAAGTCACTAATCTTTACTGCCAGGAAAAATAAACTGTGCAGAATATTCCTGAATGTAAGGCATTGAAACAGCTCAAAAGAGGAAGAAGAAGCTGGGGGATTCTGGTAAATATTTGCCCAAGTTACACAAAATGGATGAAAACCTTCAAAGACAGTGAAACTGGGCACTCTGTGATGATTTTAAGACTGTGTCCTTTCCACGGCTTGGAAACATGTTTTTTTGGGGGGTATACCACTTCCAGAATCTCACAGGCAGTATGTCCATAACAGAAGTAACAGTCCTAAAAGTAGGTTTCCAATATCTGCTCCTTTTAAGACAACTGCACTCCCAGCATTTGAAAATAATTTTGTTCCTTGCACACACTTTTCTTTTCTCCAGTCCTCTGAAGTCATACACCCCACAGGGGGAAAGACTCTTTGCAGGCACAACAGTATATATTCCCTTTGCTTCCTTCTTTCAAGAGACTGTGGGCACACCTATTCCCTAGTGAGGGAGCATAATTCAGCTGCACCCTTTCAGCAGCTGGTCTGCACAGGATGGAGTCATGTGGAACGCAATTTACTATAATTCCTGGCAGCCGTTAGAGCTGCACCTTCAATAAACATTGTTTAAACAAGTGTTCAAACAAAAATGGTTTAGTCTCCAGGTTAGCTCACCTCAACTGAATAGAGAGCTTATTGGGGGGAGCAATATCTACAGCTCTGCAACACCCTACACTTCTTTGATTCTTCAAGTAGCAGCCCTCCTTGCAAATTAAGTGAAATGATTAAAAATAATTGCACATTCTGCCATGGACTATTTATATAAAAAATAACAATGAAACCCTCAATTGTATATAGTAATTATGACAGGAGTCTTCCCATGTTCATATGCCCCAACTCACAACCACAAGAGAATGTCAGGCTCAGGGCAATACTGATGTTTGTAGTATACCAAATCTTTTAAAATCTGCAAGGAGAAAAAAGGCCTTAACTGACTCGATTGTGTGGAATATCAAGCAGTTGGGGGTGGGAAACAGGATTGTCAAGCAGTAGATGTAGAGATAGCTGGAACAGAAGGATAGAGGTAGATAGGTAGACAGATAAGAACAGAAAGAACAATTGTTTCAATAGGTCACTTCCTTGTTAACATTGAGAAGTTATTTTTAAATATCCCGAGGGACAGAAGTGAAAGCTGCCCAGAGAAATCAATGGGAAAATCGAAGATGTTGATGTAGTTGGGATCGAGGAACAGAATAGCCACTCTGCATTTCGGGGGGGGGGGGGGGGAGACCCACTCAGTATCAGTAAAAGGAGGAGGAGTTGTTGTTCTTCCAACCCCATTTTTCCTTAATGTGAAACCTTTAAACAACCTTTCTGATTTTCACAAATTAGTCCCTGTATCATTTTCAACAACTCTGCAATGTTCTCCAAAGGTATTAGACACACACACACACACACACACACACAGGTGCCTCTTACTGTGGAGACTGGACTGGAAATAGTTTACAACAAGCTTCCATTACTACTGATTGTTTCTACCCCTATGTGCCAAGGATGAAATATACATCAACCCTGCAGAGTAGAATCATAGATTTTATATAGTCTGCAATGGCAACCTATTCCAACCTCCTGCATGCAGGAGTAATCCACTGGTATATCCCTATTATAGATGATGAGGCAAAGTAGTTTATAGCACTCCTGCAAAGAAGTTTATTGTTATATTTCAAGATAGAGACAGGGCTATAATTGGACTCTTACAGGATGCACCAGGCGAAGCTGAATGCAAAAAAAAAAAAAAAGCTTTGTTGGGACTACATACTGACTGGCTGCACATTTAAGTGTTCAAAAATAAAGAAAAAATTATTTACTTGAAGCTAAAGTAGGACCTCTTGCTTTTGGTTTTCTTTTTCCATCCCACTGAACAACAGGATCATGTACCATATCACCACCAAGGATAGAATGCACTTATTTTCATATAAAGAATAATTTGAAGTTTTACATTTTTGAAGAGAGAGAGGGAGACAGAGATGACAAGACAAGAGAAATAATAATAAAATCAATCGATTTCCCCCACCCCCCAAAAATAATCTTATAGATCCTGGGGATTTACTCACCAACAACATCAAGATGATATGTGTGATTGATGGATCCATGTATGTTCTCCACAATACAAGTATAATTTCCTTTGTCAGATGGGACTACACTCTCCATTATAAGACTCCAGTGCTGAAGGCGCATCTAAGGGAATTTTAAAATACATGTTTTGTATAGCTGGCATTCACTTTTATTCACTACTCACAAAGACACATTGTAATAGCTTACAATAACATTATCTTTACCATTGCATTTCTACCAATGGGAAAGAAAGATCTGCAATCCTCTGTGATCCAAAAGCCTACACAAGGAAGCAATCCACATCAGTGTATCAGCCAGGCAACCATCACATTGTGGTATGCTGAATTTGGCACATGGCCACACACAAACACAAATGTTGTTATCTGCTATATTTTATTTTCAGTGCAACATTTGTGATTTCAGGTTCTGACAAAAGCATACAAGCTTTTCACAATGCAACAGGAGCTGAACAATGAAGAATGTTAATTTCAGCTAGTGATGGAGAATAATGTTGAGCACAAGACACATACCTCAGAGGATAGAAACAATAGTTTTTTGTCGGTTTTTCGGGCTATGTGGCCATGTTCTAGAAGAGTTTCTTCCTGACATTTCACCAGCATCTGTGGCTGGCATCTTCAGATTTTCTTTCTCTGAAGATGTCAGCCACAGATGCTGGCGAAATGTCAGGAAGAAACTCTTCTAAAACATGGCCACATAGCCCGAAAAACCCACAAAAATCTATGGATGCCAGCCATGAAAGCCTTTGACTTCACGATAGAAACAATGCTTTTAACATAGGTTGAATCCATTATTCCATGGATTTGGCAAGCATTCAGCTTCCATACACTGAAGTACCTCAATGCTTATTTTCAAGCCATTTATGTAGTGCATAACATACAGGTTGAGTTGCAATCTGAGCATATTGTGATATAGAAACAAATGCTTCTGTGAATGCTGCACACTGTAAAGTTGCTTTAAACTAAAATTTACATTGATTTGCTCATGGGAGTTTGCTGACTGAGAAAATCAATTCAGCTTTATAGCATGCAGGGAACACAACTAGCTCCTTTTCATTACCAGTTTGCACAGATCAAGGCCAGTCAATTAATGTGGATTGCATCTGCTACAAAGTTTACCACTACTAATCCATCTCTCCTTTCCATAACTCTTGGTACATTCTCTCTGCCATTTTACCAAGATCCAAAACGTTATATATATATGGATTCACAATCCCAAGATTTGAAATCATATTGAGCACCGATTTAATATAATGGCTTAGTGGTTAAGATGCCAATTCTAAAGATCAGAACATCAGAAGGTTGGCAGTTCGAGGCCCAGGTGCTGCATGATGGGGTGAGCTCCTGTCACTAGTCCCAGCTTCTGCTAACCTAGCAGTTCAAAAGCATGCAAATGCAAGTAAATAAATAGGCACCACTTCAGTAGGAAGGTAAATAGCATTTGGTGTATTTATTCTGGCCACATGACCACCAGAGTAATTCTTGGACAACGCTGGCTCTTTGGCTTAGTAACTACAGTCGGTTATGACTAGACATTCATGCCAAGGGACTATTTTTACCTTTACCTAGAATATTTACTTGAATTTTTCCATATAACATTTCCTAAATCTATATTGTCTCATCATCCTAAATTCGACACTGGTAGAGTGTTTTTAGCTTGTAAACAAATTGTGTGTTGTCTTAACAGAAATTAACAAGCATGTCCTACACCTTTTTGAGACCTAATATACTGTACAATATACATCTACTGATTCATGATAACCTGTTCAATAATATATATTGATTCAATTTATGACTTGTTCTACATTTCCATTGGTTAATGCACACATGTACACACACACACATGTACACACATTCAAAATGCAATTTGATTTCAGCATCACGTAACTAACCATGTTTGTGACACCTGCTAATCAAAATGTGTTTTTTAAATAATGTTGTTTCAGTAACCACTGGTAACAATCAGCTTGGTTTGTTTACCATTTCTACAGCTCTTTCTAGGTACAACATACTTGAAAAGACTCTGCCTCACATGTCTTCACCATCACTCTGATACAGGAGCATTTTTATTTAGTTCCTTGTACTAATTAGGAAGTAAAGGTAAAGCGGGGAGGGGGGCAACCATATTTCACAAAGCAGTGAAAAGACCATTACGTAATGTGTGGGAGACGCATAAGGTGATCTTATCTCACAGGCTGTTCATCTTGCACTTCACAGGATGAACATTAAGTTCCTGGACATAGCTAAAGTAGAGAGAAAGTCTGGCTTATAGTACAATCCTGTTTGTTTACTTCAAAGGAAATCCCACTCAGTTCAATGAAGGTAAGGTTAGAATTTTGCTTTATTTCATGAATGAATGTGACAGAAAGCAAAAGGTAGATTTTACTAGGCTTTTAACTTTTAAGTCTTAACGAGTATATAGTTGTGAAGCTCTTTGTATTCAGCCTTTTATGCTGGTGAAATAGGCTTGCCACCTTTTTCTTCTGAAAGGCTCCTTAACTTTAATTCTTGTATGGCAAGTATCTTGCAGTTTTGATCATAGCTGTAGTCAATGAGTTTGATCAGTGGTGAAGGTTAAGAATTTTAATTTGGTCATGGGGGGATGCTTGCCAAAACTGGCTAATTTATTCATAAATTTGATGAAACAAAATTTAGATTTTTACAAAGTTAAATTGGGAGGGAGTAAAATGGACAGACTCACTCATTCTTAATCCACTTGTTCTTATTTCCAACAAGGAATTACCAGTACTCTACAACTGCACTTGCACTTTTCATTTGGTGGCAAACACATAAGAGACATTGGCTTGGCTTAAACTGATTTAGTATCCTGGCTTGTACAAAAGATCTTAGACATGATTTCTCAGGACAGACAAAATAGGAAACTTTAGTTAATGGAAGGAAAGCTGGTTAGTTTATACACTTGGAAACTTTGATGTACACAATCAAAAGATTCAGTCATATCTCAGCGAGTTAAGATAACCATCCAAGCACACTCAATGGTTTCTTCTCAGGCTAGCCAGATATTTTCTGTGAACACAAATGAAGTGGGATTTCTACTTAATTCCAACTATAATGTCTTAGATAAGGCAGTGCCCTGAATCTCACCTGTTTCACATTTTGCACACCTATGTGTTTTTCTTTCCCTTTTCTTTTGTACTTCTTTACAGTCAACATTTTTGTAAATTATTTTGTTTTGATAGCTGGAGAGGATAAACCTGGCCTCTTTACCCTATCTAGCCTTAAAATAAGAAAAGGAGAGAAAGAAACCATTCTGGTGACTAATTTGTAAAGATAACACCATCTTGCACATAACAGAGGTGTGTAGCTGTTGCTAGACAAATAGGGGTCAGCAGACAGAAAAGCGTACTACAGTGACAATCTTCATTATACATTCTAAAGTGAGATTGATATTGTATCTCTATTTCAGCCCACAATGTAAGCCAACTTACGTCATACCAAATAATCACTTTACTTGCACAAAGCGTTTATGACACCACACCAAGATATTAAATTTAGACTTGCTCAGGTTATTCATCTTGTTGACAATGCACCAAAAAAGCTAGTAAGATCATTCTCTCTTTTTTTCACTAACAGGAATGTTAGCTTCAGGGAGATGACTGCATCAAGATGTTAACTGGCTAATCAGTCCTCAGATCTAGCAAGCTCATCAGTTCACTGTAAGTTATCACTCCAGGATGATAACATTGTAATGTTTAAGAGGGGAGAATCCTTCTTCTCTTTATTAAACTAATTGTAAGAACTATAGAATTTAGTAGTATTCTACATTATTCACAAAACAGGGGGCTTTGCCCCAAAAGATGATCCATACTCATGTAAAATACAAGCGTGATTGAATTCAATAAACATTATCTAAAGAAAGTTCTTTACCTGGTTGTAATAAAAGCACTCAGATAACGAAGGATGCTTGCACCAACACATTTGCATCAACACATTTGAAAAGAAAAAAATATTGCTGTTTTCAAATCTAAATATACAGGGCAGACTCACGCACCCTGCCAGGTTAACTATAATCCTGTCTTCGTCCACAGTGTTGCCTCCACACTTGACTGCCAGTATTCTGTGCTATTTTTGAAGATCCTTGAGGGAAATCAGATGTCTGATTGCTGGGAATGTAGTGTCGGCCAAAGGTGAATGGGTCTGGCCAAGTCACAGTGCACCCACAACATCAACAGTACATTGGATACATAAGTGACATGCAAGAAGTAGAGGGGAAACTCTTCATCCTGAAGCCCCACATGAGATGTTTCATGTCTTCTCTTTATGTATATGGCTTAGGACCAGGATATCCAAAAGATTATCTTCCACCATACGTGCCTACTCCAACTCCAACACAGATGCCCTGTTACACGTCCCACCACTCTGTGATGGTAGGTTGGTATACACACATGACAAGGCCTTCTCTAGTGCAACACCCTGACAATAGAACTCCATCCCTTTCGAGTTTCTAGTAGTCCTTGAAGACAATGCTGTTTCCCTTGGCCTTTGGTTTTTAAATTGTGTCTGCTGTAGTTCTTTTCCAAACTGTTTGTAATTATTGGGTTTTATGACTATTTTAAAAAGGAGTTTTAGAGTGATTTTAATTTGTTTTTAGCTATATATTTAATGTTTTAAATGTTTCTTTTCACTGTGCATCACCTTGGGGCCTTTGGTGGGCAAGAAGGGAATTTTAAAATGCTAGAAAGGGATAGAGGGGAGAGGGAAGCAGGTGGGTGGCTGCTGACTGAGGACAAATCACAAATGCCTGCACTTTGCTGTGACTACTCACACATATATTATTACATCAAGGCATTTTCATCTCAGTGTGGTACCTTCACTAAAGTTTTGAAATATCCCCAAATATATCGAGCCTTTTCTGGAAAGCTACTTGCCCAGAGGAAGGAAACCTTTGACCCTTCATATGTTTTGAACTGCAAATCCCATAACCCAATGTTTATGTTCGTTGAGGTTTCTATGAATAGAAATCTAAAACATCTAACAAGACAAAGAACCCTCCCTCAGTGTGCCCCATGTAATTGCTGACACAGGTGCTGATGTAGATCCAAAGAAAGGGGGTGTGATAGATATCTTCTGCTCAGCATAATTCAGTTATACTTAATGTGCTTAGCCCCCATTAAAAAAGAAGATCCACATAATGGCCTTTGAAGTATCCCATAAACAAACCAACTGCTGACTTGTTGTGTTTTGTGTTAGACTCAGGGGTCCTGTCTTAGTCAAACCTGTTTAAAAGAAGTTCAGAGACCACTGTATAAAATACAATTATGCCTGCTAGAAATTTGGAGACTTCAGCAGGGCGATCAGTTCTGCTCTAAAAACCCTGAATGCCTGAGTTTGTTGGGATACAGTAAAAAAACAAACCCACAAAGCTGTGTATCAGAACAAAAACAAGTACAAGGGAAGAGCTGCTACTGGGCTCAAAAATAATAAAAAGTGTATCTCTACATTTTAGGTTAGGGGAGCAAGACGCCTGAATGGATTGGAGAAAGGCCACGAACAGTGATAATACAATTAATCTATTTACAAAGCCAGCCTTCAGATTGTTCAACAGTATGACATTTGCCCTATGCCTGCCAGACTGGGATAACAGACAAATGTTTTAATTAAAAGGAAAGCAGGAGGCAGGAGAGAACCTGGCTCCTTAAGCAGGTTTTGACAAGTTCTGAACACAATTCATCTCAGGGCTAAAAATGACAATCTGCTGAGCAAAATAGTTTAATGAAAACTAGAACCTCAGCTAATGGAACCTTTTCAATTTTCAGGCAATGTTTACACTGTCAAATGCTATGAAAAGTTCCAAGTTTACAATGGACTGTTTCAATATCTCCTCTGAGATTTAGTATATCTTACAGTGGTACCCCGGGATACGAAATCACCGCCTTACGAAATTTCCGGGTTACGAAAAAAACCATTAGAAAAAACTGTTTCGGGTTACGTTTTTTTTTTTCGGGTTACGAAAAAAATTTTTGGTGCTTTTTGGCGCTTTTTCACACGGAATCGCGGCTTCCAGCGCTAGCGCCTATGGCAATTTCGGCTTGCGAAAGATTTCGGGTTACGAAGGGCTCCGCGGAACGGATTACTTTCGTAACCCGGGGTACCACTGTACTTGCTTTTATTTCTCTCCAGGACATCCCATGGCCTAAGCATTAGAATAATATGAACTAAACTCAAACTCTATTTTTAAAAATGTTTAACTTCTCCTTTGTTTAAAATTTCCTGCTAAACGAGTTTCACATAACTGTCTTCTTAATTCTTTCAGAAAGAGTGAAAGAGTGAAACAAAGATCCAGCAAGTGCAGTCTACATGTGGTCTGCCTTCAAGTCATTTCTTAGGTGATTCTAAGGTAAACCAATCACAGGGTTTTCTTGGCAAGTGTCTTCAGACTACCCACCATAAAAATGTCTGACACATTTCTGAATCCTAAAGGTTCATATGAATGCTTAGATTTTGGGTTCATTGACCCCAATGATTTCTGCAATCATTCTTAGAAGGATGAATTCAAAAACAAAAGTGCATACACAGAACTACAGTCACATTCTTGCCAACCCACAATCAATCAAGTGCTCATGTGAAGAGGCCTCATACCTTCTATGCTCTTCCTATGATCACGAGGCACATTGGCTGGTTGTAAGCTGAGTATTTCCAGCCTCCAGGGTAAGCTAATGCTAGAGTTATAACAGTATGACAATCCTTTAACTGCCATGACTTCATCCTGTAGAAACATGCATTTTGTAGTTGGGGGGGGGGGGGGGACACTGGCTGAGACTAGAGCTCTCCAGCAGAGAATTCTGAGTACCTCCATCAAACTACAAACCTATACAATATAGCAATGGCAATTAAAGTGGTATCAAACTACTATAACTGGGCAGTGTAGAGACACACTTAATAATAAATTTAACAAAGGAAAAATAAAACATCAAAACATGGATGTGATTTCTGTTATGAAAACAGTACACATATTGATGAATAAACAAGGTGTCTAAAGTTACTGTTTTGTTATCAGTATTGGGACATCTTTCCAAAATCCTGACTGGCTGCAACAGAGGTTTTACATGCTGTGAGTTACTACTGATGTATTCAATTAATGGGAACCATTCCTTGTGAACCAGCAATCGGTCCCCACATTCCTTTTATTACATCATATTATATTATATTATATTACACCATAGAAACTAGAGTTTCTAAATCAGATTTAAAATTCTTGTTTTCTAATTGTGACTTAAAGCTAACCATAGTAAATGTAATGTCAGCCTCTATCTCTTGATCATGTTTCAGATCAGTACCAAGCTATACACTACTGTCTCTAAGGGACAGTGATGGCTGGTGGCTTCTATTCCTGGTCTAGACTGAACTTTAAAGGAGCTATCCAAAGTGCTGAATTCCACTCCCAAAATAGGGTCAGTTCCTTTGACAATACCTTTACAGTTCAGATTAAAATCCAGATTGGATTTACCACCCCATTGGCACAGAATCCACCAGTTGCCAATGCTAAAAATCAATGAAACAAGCAAAGGCAAATATTTGTCCACAAGTAGTATGTAGTTTCCTGACTATAGTACTTCTGTGCATTTTGTGAGCACTGGCTGGGGAAGCACCCTTGAGATGTGAGGACACAGAGTAAGGTTCTTCTTGCAAAAAAGTAGTTAGGATAACAGTCTGTGCTAGCAGACTAGTATCGTTTCCTTGTCTTGATCAGCAGCTCTGTATAAAAAATCAAACATGCCTGTGTCACACCGCCCTTTGGGCCAGTCTGTTTTGGCCCTTAATTTAACCAGGCAACCATCTCTGAAACATAACTGATTTCTGTACCAGAAATGAACACCACAGATTATCAGCAACTATAATCACAAAACAAGAAAGAAGTGCAGTTCATTACAGTATGACTGGCAGCAGATATTTCATTTCCACGAACCAAGATTAATGGGTACGTGGCTCCCATAGATATACCTCTACAGATTGAAAATATCATGTATTTACCCAAGCCAAACTTTTTTGTGTAAAAAGGGATGTGGTAATGTAGCTTATCAAAACACAGCTGTGGAAACAAACACCCTTTTTCTAATACTTATAATAGTAAAAACTGATAGGACTCAATTTACTTTCTGGGAGGTGAGAAAGTAAAGAGGCTTGTTCACTCTTAGTGGCATGCATTATGTTAGTACAGTCTGCAGGGGGGTGTATGATAGAAATTCTTCAAAAGACCCACAACCATGTGTGAAAGGAGAGGAGATTGGGCTGAACTGCAAACAAGTCAACTTGGAAATGAAAGAAAGAAAGGACTCTTTGAAATATGACCTCTACACATATCTTGGAAAACCTAAGAATTTCCAAATGTTTTAAAAACAAACAGAGTTGCTCACTACAGGGGGAAAAATCAACTTCTGGATTATACTTTCCTTTGGCACAAGTATCATTTGTACTCCTCTTCCAGTAGAACAAGTGAAATGATACACTAGTCAAATAAAAAAAAAAGGCTAAATATACTATTGACTACATTTTTAAAAAAAGTTTTACTCTCTGAAGTCACGAAGGAAATATAGCTAAAATGACTAGCTACATAAGAACAAGAGACTGGATTTCTCCAAAGAAAGAAAGAAAGATGCAGTGGACTCAAGGTCATTATCAATATTCCATTGTAACTCTAGCTATCTTGTATCTTTTAGAAGACATCTTGATTAGGAATACGTTTCTTAGAAATGTTACATCTGTAAAGTCAAAAAGGTTCCCCACAATCAGATTTGCAAAATCTACCCTTCTGGCATATTTTTCTGATTATGCCTCAACAGATTACTTTTTTAATGTTTCCATTAAAAGAGGTTTAGCATTAGGAGATATCAGCTGATGCAAACTGACTCTCTTTCCCAACTTCAGAAATCTAGAGAAAGCAAAAACAAGACAAAAACAAACAAACCAAAGCCAAATGTAGTTGTTGGTCCCTACTAGACTTGACCAATTGAATCTGCAGAAAGATGGTGATACACTTACCTAAGTTACATTGATTCCACACGCTTATTCTTGTTGGGTCTAACAACTGTATTTATCCCTGACTCTCCAAAATAACTACTTTTCATCATTATTATGATCCTGTTTTATTACCATTAGTTAGTCTTATTAGTTATTTCTATTCTATTGTAGGAATTTAACTAGATCAGAGTAATTCCTTTTTCAGAAATCTGCTCTAAAAAACAAATTCAGGGGTATCTATTGGTCCTATAGCAAAGTTGCCTGCTATTGTACATTGCAAAAAAACTCCAAGAATGCCCCAAAGCCCATAGGTTATATCCGACACACCAGTGCTGGAAGAAATTCATCCTTGTTTAAGATACAGTGTATGATCCCAATCTTTGAGTTTTGCTCTCCAAAACTCAGGGATATACATTGGTGTACCTACTAGAGAGCTAGGAGGCTTTTTGTCTCTGCTGTTCCAGAACAGTGCAATTTAACTCTGCATCACATGTTAGTTCTGGAACCAAGTAGGAGGTTTTTCTCATCTGCCTCTTATTTTCTCCCCTGCAACCTGCCCTTTTAAAAAAATCAGTCTTGTATTTTTATAATGTTGGATGGGATCCGCTTTTGACAAAGCATAGAGGTTCCCCAGGCAAAGTCGGAAGGAGCCACTTGTCTATTTGACCTTGACAGAGTTTGGCTTCAAACATTCTCTGAAAATATTGCCTTCAGACTTGACCAGGGCTTGCTGCCAAGGAGAAGCTGGCAAAGTCTGAAGAAGACCCTTGTCAGCTGCACACCTGCAGCAAACTTAGTTTTAAAGAGTCACAGTAAAGTCTGAAGGGTATTTATTTATTTTCTTTGGTCCTTTGCTGGTTATGTGTACTGCACCATCACAAAAACACTTTTCTAAGTAGCATATTTTTAAGAGCCAAACTTCAGCAAATTTATTTTCTTTCTTCCTACCTGCAGTTCATTTCCCCCCTTTCCTTGGGTTCTAACATTTATTTCCCAGGACTAGGCCAAAACACCATAATTTCACATGGGAGCCACAAACAACTACAGATTAAACCCACCAAACTGACACAAGCTCATTCTTTCTGAACTGCTTCATTTCGCTCATTATTGCAGACAGGTAGCATACGGTGCTATATTTCAATTTGTAGGTCTGCTGCAAAATGGGAAAGTCCAGAGCTGTTCTACAAGGTAAGCTACAGCTACTTTTCAAATTAAAAAATACAAATGAGAGGGAATTATACTCTTTTATTTATCCAATTTATTTCAATACAGACATACTGAAAGTTTCAGAAACTGTTTACCAGAACTCCAGAAATTGGTGTGGCAAAAATTACAGTTCCCAGAATCTCATAGCATTCAGCCATAGCAGTTAAAGTGGTGTCAACTCAGATTATTTCTACAGTGCAGATGCAATGTTATTTGTCAGGTTACTTGATCCAAAACCTTTGTGATGAAAGTGTACATAGTCCACAAATTTCATCTGCCCACAGTGTGAATGTGACAGAGGTGGAGGCAGGGATGACAAAAACTGCTTTGTAACAAGTTGGAGTAGCATCAGCTCTCTATTGTGGCTCATAAAGAATTTTGAAATAGTGTCAGAATCTAGGGCATACATAGGCAATATGTGGATCATGGTTTAGAGGTGCTAATTTTTGTGACTGAACACTATCCTGTGCTCCTGAATTTGCAACCATGGGGTCAATCTTTGGCTGAATAGCAGCTAACATCAGTCAATTTCACCCTTTTAAAAAAGCGCACAGGGTGCATTCACCTTATTTTAAATTGAGCCATGCTTCCAGGGGCTTCCAGGAGTTTAATTTTACTTCAAATGAAGACACATGCTGCTCTTAAATGTAACACTATCCTTTTGCTACTGCCATTTGTGCACTGGCAAATTTGATGGTGGTGATGGTATGGCAGCAGGAGGTGGCCTCTGATGGACTGAGGAGAGCACTATCAGGCCTCCATCTCTGGAAATTGCCAAATATTTTGATTAATCAATAGTATCACTTTGTGCATTTTTGTACAGTCCTACATTTATTTATTCAGATGTAAGTCCCACTGAGTTCAAAAGGACCCAGTTGAGTATGTATAGAACTGCAACTTTTTTCTTGGGCAAAAACAGCTAAACAACCTTCTCCCCTAAAAGATGAAACACCCAGTAGATGTGAACAGAGCTTGTCTTACGTTCCAAAACAAGACTGACATCCTTCATTGGCTTCATTTTACTCTATCGTCCCTAACACAACTGTGTAACTTTGAACAGCAGCCAATTCATTTATGCTTTTTGGTATTACGAAAGGCAGCAGGTGTTGCCAGGTGCACCCTCATATTTTATGAAGTAAGCAAATATAGTTAGAAATGTCTACTTCATTAATTAATACTCATCTGGAACATTGCACACCTTTTTCTTTGGAAAAATTGGCACTTTCTATAGAAAATCTGGCTGGAGAGGAAGAAATAAAGTATTTTTTTCAGTCTGTCTTCTTTAGCATTTGCATTTGCATAACGCATACTTTGAGTGCTTATTCACACATTGTGGTAAGGCCTAGTAAGAAAACCACAGAGGGCAGTAAACAGCTGAAACAAATTGGCCATTGTAGATTTACAAACTGAACTTGAGTATTTGTGCACTTGAACAAATATATGAATTCATATTTGCAGAATTCATATAATGAGAAACAACTTAACTATACATTTTAGAAAGTCTGTGCAGGCAGTGGAAAGGTATTAATGTTATAGCCCTCATCAACCATCCTGAAGGGCAGCTGGGTTCCCAAGAGACCAGTCTAGTTGCTATGGCTAAGTCCCGGTCTGTTCTGCTATAACAGGTCTCAGTGCACACCTTCTGCTTCTTAGTCCAGGATGATGTAGTTAGTCAAGTTTATATACTTTACAAAGCAGGTTTTGCTCTTTTGTGAAGCACAAATTACTTCCATACTTGTTAAGATCTTGGGTGCCATGTCTTATTGTGAAGTTGCCCTTTCAGTTATATCAATCTGCTTTAGTGGTGAGATATTTTCCATTAGTTACATCATAATTCAGGAAACCATGCCTTATGAGGAAAAACTTAGGGAGCTCAGTATATTTAGCCTGAAGAAGAGATGGGTAAGAAGTGATATGATAGCCCTGTATAAGTATTTGCATGGGTGTCATACTGAGGATAAAGCAAGCTTGTTTTCTACTGCTCCAGAAAATAGGAGCAATGCATGCAAACTACTGGAAAAGAGATTCAACCTCAACGTCAGGAGGAACTTCCTGAGAGTAAAAGCTGTTCAACACTGGAACACACTGCCTCTGAAGTGGTGGAGCTTCCTTCTTTGGAGGTCTTTAAACAGAAGCTGGATGGACATCTGTTGGGGGTGCTTTGACTGTGAGTTCTTGCATGGCAGGGGGTGGACTGGATGGCCCTTGTGGTCTCTTCCAGCTCTATGATTCTAATTACCTTGTTGCATGTCCACCTTCATGTGAGATAATGGCATTCACAGAGAAAAGATCATGTGCTTTGGTGAGCTTACAGAAGATTCAGACCTATTTTACTTTATTTAGATTAGTCAAATTTTGATTTAATTTAACATGTTTAATCAAGGTGTTTATTTAATTTGTTTAACTAGTTTTTCCTCTCATAACTGATTAAGACTGGATTTTGTTTTTATTTGCACATCCCACAAAATACAAGAAATACATAAATATATTAAATATGTACTATAAACATCTTCTGAAAGAAAGACAGCTGAGATGACCTTTCAGTGTATCCTTCCTCACCAGAACTGTAACATAGATAGTGTTTACAGCTGTACATCTAGCCTCAACTTCTCTGTGAGCACAAAAAAAATGAAGCAGGATCCTTATTTTCACTAAGATTTCTATTTGCGTTCAAGCAAACTCAGAGCTCAGAGGATGGGGCTAGCACAAACTGGAATGCAAGGGGCGAGACCAGGCAGTAGTTCCATCTCTCTACTTACCCACAGGCGTACTCTGTTCAAGATTCATATGGGGGGGGGGGGAGGAGTGGTGATCCACCAAAGACAATAGTGAAAAGCTCAAGGGGAAGTGTGGTGAGTACAATGTGGAAGTCAGTGAGGAAACATTAATCCTTACGGCTAGATGAAAGAACAAAGCAGGAAAATGATGACATGAGATGGATTGTTAAAGGAAAATGATGAATCAGTGATGGAGTTCAACTGGAGGATTCAGTAAGATGGACAAACCAGAGGAACAGGCACCAAGCCGGGGAGAGGGAGGGCACAAGTAAAGCTGGAAATTGATGGCACTGGACAGAAAGGAGAAATCTTAAAACAAGCCAGGTAAATTGATACAAGTATTATCTTTATGTGAATACACTGAATGGATAGTCTCATTTGTGAGCATAGCAAATCCATACAACAGGTGTATATTAATCAGGCATGCATAGCATCAGCTGCCCATACTTTATATAATAGTTATGTCATGAGCCATTTATTCTCTGCATCCTTCCCACATCAAAATATGCACTGCCCTATAGGTAAGAGTTCTCTACTAATACACTTTCCCATTGGGAACCTTGCCACAAACAGGGAGTGTGCTTGCCACAACTAGTGGTGTGCACTAAGGTCTAAATGGATTGGTCCCATACCTTTCATTATATTCTATTCTATGCAAAGATTTACTTGAAACAGATTCCTTTCTTGTGAGAATTTTTGTGGTTTAAAGAAGGGCAATCATCTATGGCGGTTGTTCAACCATTTCATGCTGTAAACGTCTGAAGAAAAGTATCATCAAATCTCTCTCTCTCTCACACACACACACACAAACCTGGCTGCAATAGGTACTTAATGTTTAACATTAAATATTTTTGGTATTCCAGCTAACCTTTCAAGATGTTCTTTCTAATGATTAACTAGAAACGACTAATCTGATACTACATGAAATTGAAACGAACCTTCTAAGTAACTGCCATTACTTTCTCTCAGAACTTTGCTTCTCATGTCTATTTCAAAGAACATAAAATCCAATTGTGTTCCTGCACTTTTATTAAGTGTTCACCAACCAACAAGTAATACAATTTTATTTTCCTTTGTTCTGCAAACTGGAATGTTGCAAGCAGTCACAGCTCCAAAGTAAGGGCTGTTAAGAACACACTGATGAAGACTGTTATTGTAAAGTGGCAGTTTTTCTTGTTGTTTTACCCATAACCCCTTAAACTCAGCAAGAATTCCAGTCACAAAGTCTGAACTTCTGATAAACTGACCTAACAAAGCCAGTAAACAGAAAGTAAGAATTCATAAAATGCTTCAAACAAAATCCTTTTGAGATTACTCTATGTACTTGACAGCTTATATAAATTTCATTTCTATGCTCTTCAACATTTCACAGATGAAAATTGGGATACATGTAGTCACAGAACTTTAGAGTGGTTAAAATGGCAAAAAGTTATTAATGAGCAAGAACATACAAGCTACAAGAGGCTGCAGCAGTTTGCCTTTGCCTGAGCACCCTGGGATAGGCAAAATTACATTCCTTTCTTTACTCTCCTCTCTCATAAGCTAAGTGAGTGCAATTGTACTCATTTTGCAGCAAGTAAAGTAAGCTGAGGCAAGACGAGGAAAGTGGGAGGAGGAGAGAATCTGTAACATTCAAAAAGCAGCTAAAAAGCAGGATTATGGGTGATTGGTTGGGACTTTCCAAGCCAAACTGGGACATCTGAAAGGTATATCTTTTGGTGTTACTACTTCCAGAAACCCTTTCTTCATGTATAGCAATGATTGTGTCATTGCCCCATTGGGGAGAGACAAGGCCTAACCAGAAAGGGACGAAGAACATAAATTAGTGATATTTTACCACCTTAAATGCCATGGAACCATATGTTTCCCATTAAATAGGAACATATGATATTTCTTTAAAAGATTGTATAAGTCTGTCACAAAAATGAAAAATATAGACATATAGAACATTCTTCATCTCTAAAAACTGTCTATCTATATGTCTGTGTATATATGCAAAGGCACACACAACTGGATCCATTATCTAACAGTTGCATCCAGCATCCATCTAACCACAAAAATCACAAATAGTGGTCTTACCCTGTATCCACCAATGCGATGCTCTTGCTTAAATTCCTTCCCATTTTTTAACCACCTCATGGTTGGCTCAGGGTTTCCTGTAGCTGGACAACGGAACTTTACAGTGTTAGCTGCTGGGACTGCATGTAAACGCTTCTCCATTTTTTCAGTTTGGGTCCATTTAGGTCCTTCTGTTGTCAAAAATGAATAAAAGAAGGAAGGAATTCTATAAGCTGTAACAAACCCAAATTTCAACACAATCACTTATCTGCATGAATCTCCAAAACTTTTTAGAAGTAGCACTGATGTTCTACAGTGTTCAATTATTTTGCCTTCAGCAAATCACACAAGACACTTCAGTACCTTAGATATTTTACTCTTTACTTGGAAACAACAATCTGGCCTGCGTCAACTGGAATTATTACTTCCAATTCAGGCTTTAGGGTAATTAAGGAAAGCTTGATTCAAGCAAGAAAATTACATTTTTCCAACTATCATTTTGCCACTGCCCTTATGGTTGGAATGAATAAGAGCTACTCTGAAACAAAGAAATTGAGTATAGTTTAAAAGATAAAAAAAATTCAAGACGTTAAATATTCATGTGTCCATTGAAACATTTGTTTTATTTTTCTTTGGGTCCACTATGAACAACAACAACTGTCTTCTGCATGAATAATCTTCCAAAAACTGTATTTTTTAAAAGGAAGGAATAACACTGGTGGTCCTTATACCTATGGGATACTTGCTGCCATGCATACTGGCACAGCACTTAGCACCTTTTGATTTTCATCTGGAAATGTGGGTTTTCAATGTGCAGAATTTTTTATAGGAGCTAACAAGATTCCAAATGGCTTGAGTCCAAAAGGGTACCAGAAGGGTGTCCTCTTGACACACTAACCTGCCTCCTTCCCAAGATCAAAAGGAGTAAGGCCCTACTCTGTGTCCCATTTAGGGTGGAGGCTTGTTTAATGATGCTAAGACATGGGGCCTCTCAGGTTCTAGCAATGAGGTGCCTTTTAACAATAATATTACCAAATATCAAGATGTCAAGATAATTAAGTGTCCCTACTGTTAATCAGAATTCTATAACTGCAGATCCATAACTAAGTACAGGTTGACTACCCCTTGTCCAGAATGCTTGGGATTAAAAGTATTTCAGGGTTTGCTTGTTGCTGGGTTTTGGGGTTGGTTTTTTTTTTGTTTGTTTGTTTTTTTGAACACCTGTATTTGCATAGGTATGGTGCAGTAAATACCAAATACATAAATACAGGTGCCCCTCCATTTGCACACACTCTGTTTGTGTGACCCTTGCTTACTCATAAGGAGCAAATGGAGGGGATTAAAATGGGGCATTTTCCTGAGGCACGCCCCTGCAGTCGCTTGCAGGCACACACCCTCATTGAAGCCTATGGGGCTTGAATATGTGCGAAGTTCCATTTTCGTGGGGGAGGGGTTTCCGGAATGGATCTCTCATGAAAACGGAGGGCTGGCTGTACATAATCTTGGAGATGAGACTCCAGTTTAAACACAAAATTTATTTTTGTTTCATATACACCTTATAGACATAGTCTAAATATTTTTAAATAATTTTGTGCATGAAACAGTGGGCCTGAGCATACAGGTGTGAAAAAGCGGCCCAAGATCCCTCCAGCCACAACTGGGTCAGGATCGCGGTGACTGCACAGCCCGCCTCCAAAGTGGGCTGTGGACACAGGGCCGGACCCATGTCACCCAGAGCTTGATTATACCGGCTCCTTTTTGCTCCAGTCCAAAGGACGGAGTAAGGTTTCAGGCCACTTTGGAGGTATGTGTCTTTTGAATGCCACACCTGTAAAGCAGCCAGAATCCACTTAATTTGGCCCATCTATTCTGGGCCCAAGTTTGTATACCATCAGAAAGCAAAGGTGTGACTATCCATGAAAAGGTTTTTGCTTTTGGAATACTTTGGTTTCAGAATTATGTTTAAGGGAGTCTCAACCTGTATATCAAAAGGGCTATCATAACTAGGGGAACAAAACAAAACAGTTACCAAAGCAATGAAAACAAATTAAAAAGCATAGCATCTATTTTGGCTGAGTTATAATTATAAGCTGGCAATGTAGAGGTTTTCAGTATCTATTCAAAATTGCAGCCAACAGCAATCTGAGCCATTTCATAGATATAATGGAAATTTGATTAACAACACAGTATTATTATGTCCAGACTTAATTTGGTTCACTCATGTACCTGTTCAAAAATTCAGGACTAAATTCTGATGAACAGTAGGAACACTTAATTATTTTATAAACAGAGCTTTCCTGAAAGAAATCAGTTTACTAGAAAATCAATTTACTATGGAAATCTTTAGGACAAGAGGGGTCAAAGAACCACTGCTCCTCTCTGAGCCCTGCTTCATTTCCTTTTTAACAGCCTACTGCTCCATTACAAACAAAACTTTCTGTTCTTCAAACATTTGTGGTTGTTCTTAAAATCAGAACACACTCAGAATTCCTGCACCCCACTTCTCCCCCACAAGAGTAAAATAAAAATACAGCTGGGCAACATACTCTTTTAACAGGCCTTCTCACCCAAAGAAAACATCCATAAACATTAAAAATTATTCTAAAAATGATAAATGACTGCATTTGTTTCAGCGTGGAGCCTTTAAAGCTAATTAACATGGGGGAAACTCAATGGCTATTTGAGCATGCTGTTACAAGTGCAACATTGAGCTTGTTATAAATACTTAACATTAAACTATGCTACCATAAAATGCTTCATTATCTTAAAAGGTATGTAGGAGAAAGCACCATTAAAATGATTTTCTTAGGAAGAAGTTTGTAAGAAAGCTACAGACAAATCTAGAAAATCAAAATAGAGCAGTTGAGTGAACAAGGAAAACAAAAAGCGCTCATCTAGAAAGAATGCTATTAAGTACCGATACACAATAAGTACATTTTTTTTGTTCCAGCACTAGCATGTTCCATAAAACTGTTCAAACAAATACTGCTGGAACAAATCCCAAATTCCTCATAAAGTTAATCCAAATTGCATATGAACAGGACTGGTATTAAAGTAGTGGAGTTTGCATGGGCTGCTGTAATAAAAAAAAAGCTCAAAAATGGTGATGATTCTTACAGTGTTGCAAACACTGTTGTATGAGTGATACATATACTGTACTGTACATTTTGCCAAGGGATTTCCAAGGTTCTTAACAGGAGATTTCTAACTAGTTGGCATTTCCAGCACACTGCCTTCATGGTTTCTAGGCTTCTCACAACTATAATAAGAATAAACCTGAGAACTTGCTTAGTATAACTTGCCAAGTGTATTGAGAAGTCTATTAGGTGGCCTTGGGAAAACTGTTGTTCTTCAGGCTGAACTATACCTACCTTTCTGGTTATTATACGAAATACTGATTTAGCATTAAACTCTTGGCACTGTGTGTGGCTTAAGTCCACCAGATCTACAGTGTAGATTCATCCCAAATCACCTTCATCCCATTTCTGTTGTTAGAACCAACTCTGGCAGTGAATGTACCTATTGCTAAATATTTAATATCGTTCATTATTGTTGCTGTTTTTAAAATTACTGTTATTGCCGATACTGTTATTGTCATTGATCTTTCAGACTGTCTCTCAGAAATAAGGAATCTGTGACCTCCACTTTGGCTGAACATTCTGGCTGGGACTGATAGGAATGGCATTTAGACCACCAGTGAATTTCCCAATCTGGTCTATCATAAATCAAGAGCTATCGAAAGATGTCTTTTGTTCAAGTGCTACGTAAACTCTGATTCATCTATCACTTGGACTCAAAATGTTTTAATTGTTCTGGTTTTTTAAAAAAGTAAATTGCTATTTTATTGTTTATAACAAATGCTCGATATTATTGACATTTTATTTACATTTATTGTAATGGCTTGGCTGTTTGTTTGATTTAAAATATGCCTCCAAGTAGTTCTTTGTATGCAAAGAACTTTTGTATACAAATGATGGCATATAAATACAGAAACTAACAAAAACATATAAATAATAAGGATTGTCCCCCTTGGACTATATAGATCTTCCAAGAAATTCTCTTTGTTCTGTGCTGTTTTTTCTAGACAGCAGACTGGCAACTACAGGACACAGGATGTCCTTCCAAAGGAGAGTAAAGCTATCTGACTTTTAAAAAGCATTTGATGTGGCCTCATGTCCACTTCTCAAACTGTGCTGTTTGTATAGCATTCTGTGATATTGTCTGTGATATTGGGGTCCACCCAAAACGGGAGGCTTCAAGCCACCCCTAACAAAGCCGGATTGGGGCCATGGCAACTTCACAGCACAGCTCCAATCCACCTTGTGCCAAAAAAGGAGAGGCAAACAGCTTTCCCTCCTGACGTGGTGCTCAGGCAGCATGCGACGTATAAACGCCATGCTGCTGGAGCGCCCGGAAGCCACCCCCATGTAAATGGTCAGGCAGCTTGAAGTCAGCTTCCAGGCATCTTGAGGGAATGGGTCATCTGTTGGAAGCTGGTTTTTGTTTGTTTGTTTGTTTTTAATGCTGGTCTGTTCTGGCCCATTCTGTGATATTCTGTGATCGTTTCAGTGGAATAAGGTTTTCCTTTATTAATTTGCCACCTTCTTTGGCCCTATGTTTTACTGAAAGGCAACTGAGAATAACAGAGATTGTGGCACGATGCAGAGACTTGGGAGATCCATATTCAAATTCCTGGTCAGTCATGAAGTTCACCTGGAAGTTGTGACAATAACATTGGCAAGACCTGGAATCATATATGTTGCCCTACATTGCTTGAAGGACAGGCAGTCTATGAGAAAGCATGCATTACAAATCCTAAAGAACACTAGAGTAGGATATTAGGAAGGAGTTCAAACTGCATAATTCCTACGGCATCAGATAAAGGGTCATTTTTCAACTTTTTCTGAATCTTTTCAAAAACATTTGATCTAAGTAATTTCTTCCAGTTTTTGAGATAAAATGTTCTACTATTTTGCAAAATTTTGCAAATATTGAAGGAGTTTAATGGGCATCACTCTCTGAAATTCAGACAGACCCACACATCACAGAACCACCATAAGATAAAAGAAAAATATTTTGCATTAAAAGCAAGGGGCCTCACTGAGCTCTTTGGCACCCAACTTTATGTCTGCACGTGTTCAAGCATGAAACATCCTGTGATAACATTGTCTATCCCACAGACAGAGGCCTGGCTTTGGCTGCTGGCTGTAGGCCCAAAGCCATTTAATGTACAGATGTTGACCTTCAAAATCATATTTGAGTAAGATAAAAAGTACTATGGGGTGCTCCCACTGAATCAAATTTTATGTCCAGAAATTTTTATTTTCTGCTGCTACTTCGATTGCACTTCTGTGTAAAAATGAGCATTTCAACAAAAGGGAAAAGCATTTCAACTGCCGCACCAAAACTTTGGAATGACCAAGAGATCCGCCATATTACATCCCTCGACGCCTTTAAAAAGGCAATAAAAATGGATCTCTTCTGGCTGGCCTTCCCAGACTGACCTCCTAAATAGGGTTGCCATAATTCTCTGCTATAAACTGGGACAAAATTTAGGACAAAATTTAGACCAAAATATAGGACAATTGTAGGATAAAATTTAGCCCAAAATGTAGGACATTTAAGAAAAATGGAGGGCCTTAAATGTCCTACGTTTTGGGCTAAATTTATCCTATAATCTTCACTGTGGATCAGGGTTTACTGGACCCTAAATATTTTTTTCCTGAAACCAGAGCACTTGTCACCATTGTGAGTGACTTAACACAGAGGAGAACAATATTGCACCAGTGCTATTGGAAAGTGAGGATGGTTTCTCACAATATCACCATAGTACCTTAGAGATCTAGCCGTGGTAAGGAACTTGAAAAGCAGCCAATGTCATCCTGTCTTCTGGTCCCTGACATTATGAATATCACATTGCTATCCCAGCCAGCATCAAGACATATCAAAAAGACATATTACAAATGCTAAAGTGGAGCCATGCACTCTACAATCTCAGAACTCTGGCAGTGCAAAACTCTTCAACAATGTACAAATGAAAATTGGGTTATGTGTGGCCAAGGACATCAGAGTGTGGTCAAAATAGCAAAAGTTATTAATGAGGAAGAACAGATAAGCTAGAGGTGACTGCAGCAATTTGCTTTTGCTTGAGCATAATCAGAAAGGCAATAATCTATCCTACCTCTTGTCCCCCCCTCTGCTGAGTTCATTAAGTGCAAACTACTTTTTAACTTTGAATTCTGTTTGCATCAATGGAAGTAAGCTGAGGATGAAGGGGGGAAAGTAGAATGAGGAAAGAGAAACTGGATCATTTTAAAACCAAATGAAAACATGGAATGACAGAGGGACTGTTCCTGTCAAATTGGGATAGATACATGTATAGTTTCATATATTTCACAAGTTGAATGTGACCTTAAAAACTCTGTATCCCGGGACAAGATTCTAGAGGAAATAAAGAGTTTTTAATTATCCATACTTCCATGTATGCAAGTGTCATCCCTCTGACTAAAATGCCAACCAGAAATTATGCACTCTTTGGGGCTAGGATATATAATTGTGCCTTTGTATCAGAACATTACATTTCCTCTTGAAAAAAATTCTGTTATTTCTGCAAGGTTTGTTTATATTAACTCAATTTAGTGACTCTCATTTATATGTTGTCATTACAAGAAAACACAGATCAGATCCAGAAATGAAGAAAGGGAAAATGTGAGAGCTTCAGTAAACTGAGTAAAACTCATTAAAAAGGATTGCTAAAAAGTTAATGGCAGCTAAGAAATAATTTTAAAAAAGCAAGCATGACAATGGCAATAGTTTATTTCCATGTTTCAAAGGCTAGAAATATACTAGAAAAGATGGGACAGATGCAAGCAAGTAGAAAACTGCTCCTAACAGATAGCTCATGCATTTGACAGGGAAAAAAATCTGAGGAGTGCTTGAGGAGGAGATCAAAGGATAGGAAATATATCTTTCTATATGAATCCTACCAAGCAATTTCAGCAGTTAGAATTACTTACTGACTGAGTTGTTGTCATTCACAAAATCCTCAGAGCCATCATTGTCGTCTTCATCATCTCCAGATGAAAGAACATCTGAAGTTTAAAAAATTTTTAAAGTTGTTCACCTGCTACATATTGTAAATAAACACACCTACTTTCTATAGTCTGATTTTTTTTTAAATACATCTGGAACAAATTCTCTTGAAGGGTACTAGCATCACATGCTCGGAAAAAATTAATGTGCTCCAATAATATCTTTTTAAAAAAAAAAGAAAAAAGAAATAAAGAAACACACAAGCTACAATCCAACTAAGCTATAGTTTTGTATGGGGACTTTCTGCACACCTGGAGATTTCTTTGAAGCACTTGCCACTTAGGAACCTCCAACTGTGTGTGCTTACCTATATATTTCTTGTATCATAGTTTAATGTGCCTGATCATGCAGAATATTTAAACCAATAATGCTGGAGGTTATTTTGTGTGTGCACGTGTGTAACTGTATAGAGTGCAGTAGTATATAGTGTTCATTATCAGAGTAATGTCAGCTAACTAAATTTTTTAGGCTGCAATCCTGTGCCTATTTAGCTAGGAGTAAAACCCACTAAACTCAGGGAAGCCACAGTCACCAAACCACGTGGCTTCCCTGTGAAGAAAAAAAAACCAGCTAAAAGCAGGGTGGTTACGCAGTGATGGTGGTGTAACAAGTGGCATGCAGCACCATGCAGATGCTGCACGGCGCTTACGTAACAATGGCGGCACCCATGTAAACATTGTTACTCCCTCATCAGTTTGTACCAGGCCAAAATTAAGAGAAGGTAAGTACAGTCCGTCCTCACCTTACGCGGGGGATCTGTTCCGGATCCCGCCACGTAAGGCGAATTCCGCCTATGCTCGAGCCCCATTGGAAACAATGGGGCTCGTGCACGGCGGCACGGCAGCGTGGGAACGCACAGGGTGCAACGGGCGCGTGCGCCCATTCAATTGAATGGGATGTGCCACCCCTTCCGCCCTGTGCGCGCCCCGCGGCTTGAGCGCGTATGCTCAAGGCCACGTATGGCGCACCCGCATATGGCACGGGCGCGCTGTAGTACTTAAACAGATTGTGTCAATAAAACAGTTTTTGTCCAGTAGCCTAAAGGAGACCAACACTGACACCTTCTGAATGTCCACAAAGATGATATTGTATAGTCACAGGACAGGACAGCTGAAAATGTCTTCTCACTAGTTACCACCCACTCTAATTACCAATCCCTTTGGGCAGGGAAGGCATATGGAAAACGTGATCAGCAGATTATCTAAATTGTTTGCAAATTAAATATTACTGCATTGGACCAGACTGTTCCTATGCTTACTTTTTTCAACAGGTATATAAGGAGATCCTGTAGCACCTTTGAGACTAACTAAAGAAAGAAGCTGGCTGCATGATCTTTCTTAGACTTAATTCTACTTCCTCAAATGCATTTGGTCTTTTCAACAGGCACAGAATTATGTTGCTACACAATCCATCTACACCAGTACTGTTTCCACATAGTAAAAGTTGCATTTTAGCAAACTCACCTGTAATATTGGTAATGAAGTAGAGTGTATCACTGTCTACAGTGCAAGCATAAAGGCCTGAATCTCTGGGAGTAGTGTCTTTAATCCACAAGTATTCCCCAGTAACGACTGTTCTATTGTTAGGCACCAAATGGACTCCATCTTTAGTCCAAGTAACCATGGTGGCATCTTTTAGTTGACAGTGCAACTTCAGAGTTTCTCCTGGAAGTGCAGTGTGTGCCTCAGGCTGAGAGATTTGATATTTGGTTGGTGGCTCTGCAGAAGCGGAAGATAGGTGGACACAGAAGAAGAGGGATGGGATAAAGGTGGAGAAACAAAATTTCCAACAAATGTCAATAAAGGAAGTCTTATCTAGCAAAAAGTGTGATTTTTCTTTCAGTCTCAATTGGCTGACATTGCCAAAAATTTGGAAAAGTCAAGGGGCAGTGGTGAAACCAATTTATTATGAAGTATTAATGTATAGCCAGGTTACAGGACTGAAATAAGAGAAGATAGATGCATCAGTCAGCTTTGGATTTTTTTTTTTAAAAAAAAAAAAAACCCTCTCTGCATCAGCAGCAAATGGGCTTTGCTCAGATGAGGAAGGGGAAGCTTGACTCAGTAACTTGATCACTGTAACTGATGAAAGTAAGCTCTGAGCTTACAAACATAATGCTGCAATAAATTATTATTTAAGGAGCCATGGGGCACTTTGGCTTCTCTGCTACAAAACTGAAGTTTCTCACACCACCAAGTGTGTACAAGTCATTAGAAGAAACAACACTGAGCAGTGTGAGATGGGTGCAGCCTAAGAAGCATGAGTGTCATATCAGTGACAGTAATATGCATCAAGTTTTGGAAACAAACCCAAATGACGAGGCAAAAGAGATGTCTGACCCTTATTTTGCAGCTTGCAGAATCTAGAGAGTCCTCAAAATTAAATATGGGATCTGCAAGAGATAGTGTTTTGCTGTTTGTGCCTGTTTTAGGCCAAAACCTTGCAACAGAGATATTATTGCCTACTCACACAATAAGTGAGGCAAGATACAAGGGAATCTCACTGCCCCTCCCCAGCTGCTTTCAATACTGTGTTTCATGAGCTGAAAGAACATATTTGCTGCTTTCTCTCTTTGTGGCAGTGTACGAAAAATTAGAGATCTAAATCATACAGGGAGCCTCTATGACTCTCTGCTGAAGATATTTGCCTTAACTCATGAAGAGTAATGAGAAAAATGACAGTAGGGGACAGGGCTGGTAGACTCCTCTCCATTCTTCCCTATGATGTAAGTAATTTGAATGTCTGAGTAAGGCATAGCACTTCACACATAGTAGATGAAAGTCATCAGTAAAAGTATAACAAACATTTTCATCTGATGATGAACAGATGAACACACACGTGAAATGAAGAAATAAATGTCTAAATTCATACTGACAGAGACTAATCCTGCCCTAACACCTCCGTAAATTAACACAGCAAGAACACAGCTTATTTCTCCATCTTAAAAATGTCCCACTCATAGCCTCTTTTTCCATTTGTACCATCAAGGAAAAGTAATTCATTTTCATAAAGCAAGATTGTGATTGCTATCTGTAAATACTCAGAAGGCTAAGCAAACTTTTAAAAAATAAATATTAATACTGACCACACTTTAGAACTGCTGCTCAGAACTTTCAAATTCTGTGAAAAGCAGATGTTCTATGAACCCTAATATAGGTTTCCACTTTTTTTTCTTTACAAACTTGCTGGGGTAATTATTGATACCCTCAATCCATTATACTGGTGTTACATTTTTCACCGAGGATTATTAGGAGGGGGGTGAAAACATTCTCCAGATGGAGAACTGCTTCTTTTTTCATATATTTTTCTATATAAATAAAAGGTTAAATCCATGAAATGTAACAAAAATGTCACAAAGACAGTGATTAATTTTTGGCTTGATGACACTTAAGAACAAAGAAGACTGGCTTATTTTATAGAATAGTTGACACTATTCTACAGAACTACTTACTTCAGGTCACTCAATCTCATATAATAAAAAAAATTGTTTTACTAAGCTTAGTTGGGGCCAGTAATTTTCAGGGGACTTAAAACTTGAGTTCATTTTTCAAAAGGCCAAACATATGTACATCAATATAATTAAAACTCCAAGTATATGTGTGTGTGTGTCTGCTTTCAAGTCTCCTGTGGACGTAAGGAAATTTCACAAGGTTTTCTTAGGCAAGGAATATTCAGAGCTGTTTTTGTCAATTCCTTCCTCTGAAATACAGCCTACAGTACAGAGAGCTTAGTTCTCCATTTAGGCTTTCTACAGGGTATTTCAGTCCAATCTTCGTATCAGGTTTTCCATTTCCTCTTCAATAGTTCGGCAGCACTCCATGGCCACTGATCATGCCTATTCCTCATGAGCCTATTTTCTTTCCACTTGGGGAGAAAACATTTTGTAAAAAAAAAAAAAAAGTCTTCTGAAAAGCATGGTGTTCCCCAAAACGCACAAAAGCTTAAGAGCAGATGGCACTGTTTGGGCTTTAAAAGCCCCTAAAAATCTAAAACTCAGGATCTGCTTCTCCAATGAGGCAGAAGATCATGGCAAAGATAAAATATCAAAAACAACTATGATGATGACAATAATGTATGTCTGGAAATCAAAAACTATTTCAGGTGAATCTTTGATTTGCCAAATCGAAATCCAGAAGCATTCAAAGACTGTCACTTTTTTACAATGCTTGCCTGTAAAACTCTCCCAGCAAAACTCTTGACAGTATGCCCAAATGCAAACAGAGAACAGGTGGGATACTGCAGCATTCCTCTGTCCAATTTTTTCATGTGAAAAGTCCTGCAGGTTTAAGTGCTTACGAGCCTCAGCCAACCTGGAAACTATAGTGCTCTGCAGAATTAACCCATCTCCCACTGTGATACTTTGGGCCAAGCTAGTAAATACTTTTTATGCTTACATGAAGTTTAGTACAAGAACTATGAAAGTCAAACTCCTGTGCTGACTTACAGCAGCTATTCTGTACCCTGTAGACTGACTGCCTTGTTTTTCCTGGAGGCTGCAGATTGAGAAAAGTAGGTTCAGTGCTCCAGGGTGCATATATGTGTAAGGTGTTTCATCCAACAGAGTTTCCTGTCTGAGTATATAAGTGGCAGGAACTCTTTATTTCTGTGTAACAGATCTGCTTTCCTAGGATACTTCCCACATTGCAAGTTTCAGCATTAATGTAAAGCAAAAACAAAACAAAACAAAGCAAAAACTCTTGGATCACATTGTGGATAGAGGATGAAGTAATCCCTTCTTAAACAGCAACATACAGCTGTCCTTTCCAGCCAACCCTGATGCTAACTGCTCAAGCTGGCTGATATATAACAAAGAAACAAAATTCTATTTCACTCATTTCTATTGCACAATCACTTCATGTCTTTTCAAGAGAGTCAGTGTAGTGTAGTGACTAGAATTTGGGAGATCCAGTTCAAATTTCCATCGCGCTAAGAAATGATTCCCTGGATCCCCTTGGGCTAGTTAATCTCTCTCCCCTTGATCTACCTCACAAAGTTGTTGTGAAGATAATCAGTGGAGGTAGGTAGCTCTATTCATAGGGTTACCAGATTAAAAACCAGTGACAGCTCCTGAACCTTCATAGCTGTGTGGAACAGGGAATTTCAGTAGTGTTGCTTGTCACATGACCAAGGTAAAAAGCAATACCTGCTGAAATTCCTGTACACACATCCTTTAAAGTTTGGGTTTCCCAGTGTTACACTAATAACCCTACATACATCACGGTGAAAGAAAGGTGGGATATGAATGTAACTAAATAAATAAGAAGTGGTATAAAGAATCTTGTTATTCCCCAGCCTCCAAATTTGTGTTCAGAGACCCATGTGTGGTCAAGTATCCCTCACCATTTGACAGGCCATTAGAGACAGCCAGCTTACTAAGTGGATGCAGGCACACTGCAGTAAGCTGCCACTTGAGAATGGCATCTGGATTCACTCCCAGATCTCAGGTTTCAAGAGAAGCAGGGAAAGTAGAAGAACAAACCAATTCTACTTTCCCAGATCTTAGTAACATATGAACAGCTCCACCACAGGACAGTCTGACAACCAATCAAGTCCTTCCTTCATAACTATAATGGCTTCATCTCCATTCTGCTGGGGAGAAAGGGCCACGAAGTAATGAAAAGGTGTATGTGCCGCCAATAGGTTTTTTTCCCTGTGTACTGACGTGCAAAACATGGGTGGAAAAAGAGAGAGGCCTGGTTTCTCACTCCAAATCTTGGGTTCTTTTCCAAAGGCATTTCTTCCTTAACAAACAAAATCAATCACATTCCAGTTGTTATGGCCAAGAAACATAAACATCTGTTATAAGACACAGAAACTGAAGGCCTCTTCAACAGGATGCTACAGAACTTGCCCATGTATTTTAACATTGCTACAAAACATAGTTCAGGTAAATGCAGGTCATCTTCTGGGATCATTCTGCCTCCCCCCAGACCAAAATAAATTTAATGGATCTATATTTAAGAAGGCACCACAATTATTAAAACAGCTGTTATCCTTGCATCTTTCAAAGCATGCCAGGTACCTCTAACGTAGTTACAAGAATCATGCCTTCCAGATGTTGTTGAACTGCAACTTCCAGTGCTTCTCACCACTGAGTATGCTGACCACAACTGCTGAAACTTCCAGTCTAGCATAATCTAGAGGACTACATAACTCTCTTCCATGAACTAAAAATAAAATTAGGAGTATGTTTATAGTGAATCTTATGTATGTCTGCTCAGAAGTAAGTTTACCCAAAGTGTAAGTTGGTAAAAGATTTCAGTCTAAGACTGGGTGGCAAATACAGGTTTAAAGCGTTGTCACACAGAGAATTCCTACAGAAATTATAAAAAGGTAATATGGCTTAAAAACTCATTGTGCTAGAATGCTCTAGATTAGAGAAAATGGCTACCATGAAAAACCTAACCTTAAAAATATTTTACTACAAGCTGCCATCTTTTAAAAAATGTGTCACCAACACAATAATTCATGCTCATAGCTGCTTCCTTATCATCACCCATGGAATCAGAAAAAACATATTTTGTAAACACAGACCACAAACATTAAGCAAGGCCCATCAATTAAGAATTGAATAAATAAGACATTATTCCTGCCTTATATGGTAAATGCTTCCCCATTTAACTGGCACACATTTTTTCAGCCTTCTGCAGAGTAGATTGCAAGACTCCTAAATCAATCTCTCCCCATGTTAGAGCAACTAATGGCTAATTCTAAAGCAAACTTCTTGTATATGCATTTAATTTGCTTTACTGCATTTTATCCCATCTTTCTAGCAAATAAAAAAGTAGTGCTCAAAACACTGAGCAACACCATTAAAAATAAATCAAACTTTTAAAATCATCACTAACATAGTTCTGCCTTGTACCATACCAAAAGAAATTAAAGTACAGTGGAGCCTTAACTTATGTGGGGGATCCATTTCAGACCTCCCCCCCCCCCCCCCCGCGTAAGCCGAAGAACATGTTCAATATAATGAGGCACGGGCACGGCGGCACGGAAGCGCACATGTAATTCTTTGTATTGCTGTGCAGCTTCAGTGTAAGCTGAAAGCCGCATATGGTGCACCCACTTATGGCACGGGCTCACTGTAGTTATGTGCGACATGCAGATAACAGGGTTACTTTCATGACAACAATACATTTCTCTAAAGACCAATGGCAGAGGCATATAGATGCATTTTTCAACCCATACAGCCCCATTGTTTCAAATGTTTATTGAGATGACATGGTATCTGAACAGAAAAAAGCAGAAGAGTCATGCTGGAAGACCTAGAGATTCCTAAAGAGAACATATTAATCAAATCTGCAAAAGTCAAAGCCACAAATATGGAGAGCCAACTGTATACTTTTTAAAGTAGCTCAGGCTAATAAGTTAATAAGGCTAATAAGAGCCGTGAACAAATTTCCTGCTAAATTTGTGTCCTCTAGTAATCAAAACAGTTTCAAATATTTTTTTAAAAAAAATTCAAGGTTTATAAAGCACACTGCCCATATGTGGGACTTTCTGTACAACTATCAACTTTTCCAGCTGTGCTAATGAATATTCAATAAGCCCATTGTAAACATCCTCTTGGAGGATAGGAGTTCTCTTTTGCCAAGGACAACCCCACCAAAAGCAATGAGGCTTCCCCCCACACACACCTTTTAAATTATTTTTTAAAAAATACTTCAGTAGCAAAACAATGCAAAGGAAAGCAATTTGGCTCGTTTTGAACTCTTTGAGAGAATACCAAAATCATGTGCTGGGAACTTTAATTACAATATAAAAGCAGGAAAATAAATTCAAGGCTGTTGTTTGTAGAGAGAGAGAAGAGCCTGGGAACAAAGTTATTTCACTATTTGGATTTTCAAGCAAGTACAAAATTTCCGCTACTTTATAGGAGATCTCCTATATCTGGAAATACAAAAATGAGAAATAAAAACCTGCTGTTCTATTCATTATGATTTTTAAACTATCAACAAACTGAGCTTCTGCCTTAAGAACCTTTGTCCGCCCGTGCAGACTTCCTAGAGTCCATTACAGTTGGAAAAGACAATGTAAACCAAGAAACCTATAAAAGCAAATTATGATATATATGTCGAGGACAGGTTTTGGGACCAAAATTATGGATTTTGCTATGACCCGTGGATAAGTCGAGGATAAATTTTAGGGGCATATAGCAAAGGATCTAAAAGATGAAGCAAAGCAAAACAATGTCAAAGAACTTACAAAAGACCAGCAGACATAACTCTTTGCACTTAGTCTTAAGACTGGATGGATGAGAGAGTAAAGGAGGTTGGGTGCTTCACATATTATACTCTTGCTTTTCATAAGGAGATAGTTCCTTCTTTTAAATAAGAGTTAAGATACAATACTTACATTGAGCCATGGATAAGTCGACTCAGGTTTTTGGGGTCAATTTTTTTACCTAAATTTCTAGACTTATACATCAGTATATACAGTACATCAAAAATCGAACTTTCTACTCATGACTAGAAAGGGGAAACTGGCCCCTTCAGAGTCAATGAGTATGCTGCAGACCTCTGAATGACATTCTCTCACCTTTAGAGCCCAACTGTGGTACCTTAACAGAATAACTGAGTTTAGATCTGTTATGTTCTTGTTCTACAACTGCTCGAGTCCTCCAGCAAGGTGGAAGGTTGTAGTCCAGAAAAGTAACTTTTTCAAGCTGTACAGGTTTATACCACAATGCAGCATGACATCAAAAAGTGATAGGTTGTATCACAGCTGTTACAATAGACACTGGGCACACTTTGTTATAATGTCACTACGCTAGCCCCGCCAGCCTGGTGTGAAAGCCAAAATGCTAGGGCTACAACTGAACGTTGAGCTTCCTTTTGGGCAACAATGAAGAAACTAATAATAATTAATTATTTATAGCCCACCCAATCACGAAGAATCTAGGCAGGTTGCAACAATAAAAATACATTTACAATACAATAAAATTTAAAATTAATCCCTTTCCAGCCCCCCATCCCAATTATAAAAAGTACAGTATAGGACAATCACAACTTAAAAACACTAAAATTATCAAAACTGATAATTTTGAGTAAAAGTAGTGATACTATGGAGAAAGGAGAGACGAGAGGTTTTCTTCATCTTTGATAATACTGGAACATGCCATCATAGAATCACATAATCATAGTTCAGTCCAGTTAAATACAGTAGACTGTTGTGCAATCTGAGGCAGACAAAGGAAGTACCTCTTTACACACAGCATGTAATTTGCTTCACAAGTTCTGATTATGGCCACTAAGGGCCAGACTCAGTGTGGAAATATAAATGCAATTAGTAGTTACACAAAAGGACTTGTTTTAGAGTAAACAATAGGTGCTGGAGATAGTTTTGGTCAACTGAACTGCTTAAGTGGGGAGGCCATCAGAGGCTGTTGTAAACATTTAACAATTACGTTAAACATTAATGCTGGCCATCTATAGACTGGTGTTTCCTAAATGTGCTGGATTACAATTTCTTATCATTCACACAGACTGGAGACCATGGGAGTTGTAGCCCTAAACACCGTGTAGATGGCTTCTGTAACCAAGTCTACTGAAACCACTATCATTATAAAGTTAAATGACAAGATATGTGATTAAATAATCTTGACTGTTTTATCAAAGGTTCTTCTTCATTGCAAAAGAACAAGTTCTTAGCCCCCAAATACAAGAAATCTTGAAGATGCATTCCCATTGGCGCGGGA
>NC_056524.1:194948877-194962380 GCF_019175285.1 Sceloporus undulatus | reverse complement strand
GCTTAACAAAGAATGGGACCTGACAAAACTGTAAGACTGGCTTCTCAATTGTTGTTGTTATTTGCCATCAAGTTAACTTCAACTTAAAGTATCTCTACAAGTAAGAGAACCTCAGTCATCAACAGCCCTGCTAAGATCCTGCAAACTTAAGGCTATGGCTTTACCTTTAGTGTGGTCTTCCTCTTTTCCTACTGCCTTTCACTTTACCAAGCATTGTCATCTTTTCCTATAGCTACCTTAGTCACCTTGGCCTCTAGTGAACATCCAGGCTTCTCACAATTGATTAATATTCAGTGTTTAAAGCCAAATTGAACATGACAGTTATATATGGATGTATTGGAATCAGTCTCTACAAAGTACATAGTCTGAAGGATATTTAAAATACAGCATAAGTGAGCAGGGGGTGGAGGTTGAAATGAACCTTTACAAAGTCAATATCCACACAGAGAGAGAGAGAGAGACAAAGGCGGGTTATATACCGCCATATAGTACGCGCAGAGCACGTACTAGGGTTAGGAAGGGGTGGTGGTTCCGCACCCCCCCTAACCCTAATACGCGCTCCGCGCGCACAATATGGCAGCGGCCATTCCACACAGCCGCCGCCATATTGACATAGCAGACGCTGTGCATCCGCACGTCCGCGGCACTTATGATGTTGTGAGTGCGCCATTGGCGCCTCGCGGCGTCATAACCACGCCGCGAGAAGAAGCACCATTTTGGTGCTTCTTTTTTGCTCCGCGCGGGAGCCGCGTGGTTTGGCTGCTGCGGCTCCCTCACAGAGCAACTAGCAGCGCCGGCAGACTGCCACTTTTAGGGGGTCTGTAACGGACCAAAGTTTTAAAAATGGTTTGAATTCCAATCCACATAAATTCAACATAATTCAAATTTAACCTATATCTGGTTTGTCTTATAGATTTCTAGTTAGTCAATTAAGTCTGCATTCCAAAACAACTCCTATTTTAAGTTTAATGAAGTAACAAGTGACCTGAGCTCACAACCTAAATATTATGAAGAAAATCCAGTAAAATACCATATATACTCGACTATAAGTTGACTATAAGTAAAAATCAAGGGCATGTTTTGGGGCCAAAATTATGAATTTTGATATGGCCCATGTATAAGTTGAGCGTAAAACTTAGGGGCAAGCAACAAAGGATGTAAAGAATGAAGGGGGAAAATGATGCCAAAGAATGCTGCTATTTTCTGTTCAATCATACAAAAAGGCTAGAAGCAGCACCACAGAGAAGAGAATGGGGGGGGAGGGGTTGGTGCTTCCTTTAGGTTCTCCTGGGATAGACTGCGCTCTTAGTTTTTGCCACTCTACTCAGAGAGGGAGATGGATCCTATTTAGAGTTAAGGTACAGCACTTCAATTGACCCGTGAATAAACTCATCCAGGTTTTGGAGGTCAGTTTTTTTACTCAAATTTCTAGATTTATACATGACTATATACAGTAATTAAACAATGCCCATGCTTCTTCGTACAGAAAGCCTATCACACATTCGGAAAAATGTGATTTGAAATTTTCTCATGGGTCCTATTCATGTGTCCTCTGATGTATGTTTCATTGTTTTTAATGTGTTTCATCACAAGTACACATGCAGAGGATCTTACCATTAAATTATACTGCCTTAAATTGTTTACTTCCTCTAATGTAAATTCAATGAAATGTTGTTAATATCTTAATTAATGGGCCATGTGAAAATTTTGATTACTTTTGGAGGCCACAACAACAGTGTGTTCTGGCACAGTTTCAAAGTTCAAAAGTCAAGTCTAGCTTTTCTATAATCTTTACCTTTTCCAAAACAGCAATTGCCCAGATTTTTATTCTCTTAACAATAAATAACATTACACAACTATATTATTTATACCAGAGAAGAGGCCTCAGAATAGATATTTCATTTCTTCGTGCCTGCCAATATTTACAGCAGATGCCTCCAAGACAGATAGGATAAAACCTGTGGCTTTCTATCAGTGAATTTTTTCCCCCACAAGATGAAAACTTTTGAAAGAAAGCTACCTTATGTACCATGGTCTCATTAAATTTGCAGATGATGCAAAAGTTGGACGGGTTGCTAATTCCCCAGAGAACAGGATTAAAATTCAAAATGACCTCAACAGTTTAGAGGGCTGGGCTAAAGCTAGCAAGATGAATTTCAACAGGGAAAAATGTAAAGTACTACACTTGAACAGAAAAAAATGAAATGCACAGATATAGGATGGGAGACACCTGGCTAGGCAACAGTTCATGTGAAAGGGATCTAGGAGTCTTAGTAGACAAACTGAACATGAGTCAGCAGTGTGATGCAGCAGCCAAGAAAGGCAATATGATTCTTGGTTGCACCAACAGGAGTATAGTGTCTAGATCAAGGGAAGTGATAGTAACACTGTATTCTATTTTGGTCAGGCCTCACCTGGAATACTGCATCTGGGCATCTCAATTCAAGGCTGCTGACAAGCTGGAATGGATCCAGAAGAGGGCAACCAAAATGGTGAAAGGTCTGGAAGTCATACCCTATGAGGAGCAGCTTAGTGAGCTGAAAATGTTTAGCCTGATGAAAAGAAGGTTATGAGGGGACATGATAGCCATGTTTAAATATTTGAAGGAATGTCATATTGAAGAGGGACAGGCTTGTCATGGCTCCAGAGACTATGACAAGGAGCAATAGATTTAAACTGCAGGAAAAGTGATTCAACCTAAATCACAGGAGGGACGTCCTGATGGTCAGAGCTGTTTGGCAAGCATTTAGAAGTAAAATGTTTATTTTAAGGAAATATCACATCTTTGAAGTTAAATGATGTAATAAAAAGGGAAAAGATAAAAAAAAAACTTTCTCATGAAGTTAGAAAACTGGGTCTAAAAATATTAAGTGTTGCACTGCACTGATTACTGCAGCAATTTAACTCCTCTCCTCATCCATTATATAACTATGGCTTCTCTTGGAGCTAGAATCGAGTTCACTTTTCATGGCAAACTCTACTTTCCTACATATGTAGCTTACAGTTGCCTATAAAAGTTTATTACAGAATTGAAATTTTAACAGCAAGTTCTCAGGCTATGAGCTTTTTTTAAATGGGGTGTCCAATTTTAATCATAGCCCATAAGAAGTAACCTAGGGTAACATGTAAGCGACATTAACATTGGCACATGGAGACAATGCATAGTCATACGGAGATACACAAGTAGTCAAATTATGCAGGACAAGGTTGTTGTTTTTTTTGTCCCCACTAGGAAGCTTTTCAACACACTGAGAGCCCGAACAGACAGGCCACAGTAAAGCTGCTTTGGGTCACTTTGGAAGTACAGTATGCTGTTTAAATGATGCATGTGTCCTAAGAGGCCGGAAGCCATGCCAAAGCCACACTCCAGTCCTCAGGACTAGAGAACAGCTTTGCCACAGCTTCTGGTCTCTTAAGATGCATGTGTTGTTTAAACTGCATACTTCCAATGTGACCCAAAGCAGCTTTATTTTGACCTGTCTGTTATAGGCCCTGAGTTAGTATTGCAACTCCATATTACCAATACTTACATGGAAGACTGCTTTTGCGTATCAGTTGTGTCATTTAATGAGGCACCTTTTTATTGTAGCACTGATCCATGGTTACCAGGGGATATCAACCAACACTATTTTTGTTAAGTTATTGAAAAGATTTCAATCCTACCCTACAGCCAGTGTTCTCAGGGTGGTGTATGGACTATGGCTGGCATCCCATTAGTGGTATAAGCAGATGTAAATCAACCTGACACCTGTGCATGTCTTTTTGTTGATGATGATGATGCAGATGTTGTTATTCCCTTCCACCCTTCACTCCCTCAGCCCCATCAAACTGACTGCAGCATTGCTGCAGGGTGCCACCACACACTCATTCCATGTCTGACAGAGAACAAGAAGGGGATCAGAGATCTGTCTGGCTATGTCCCTTTAACCAGATGCAAAAGATATGTCCTCCTCTGACACCTCCAGAGATCCCCAACAGACCTCATTAGATGATATAATCATTTTGCATCTGGCTATAGGGACACAGCCAGACACTTCTCCAATCCCCTCATTCACCCATTCTCCACCAGGCACAGAATAACCTGGGGGTGGGGACATCTGTGACTATATAGTAAGTGCAAGAGATTGTGAATGGCCATGTATAACATAGTCCTGCATGTAAAACTACTACACTAGGCTGGGCCATATAAAGGAAAGACAAACCCCATTATCCAAGAAGCAAGAAATGGTCACTGGATTCCAAACACATGGGTGAACTGTCTGGCTAAATAATATTCAGTGCAGCATTAAGTCCCAGGTAAATTTCTCCTTTCTCAATAAGCATGCAAGGTATGCATTATCAATGGCTATGACTTCAGTACACAATCCAAAACAAATACAAGTGTCTTTGTCCTGCTAAATTAGCTGACAAGTCAGTGTTTTTATCAGCTGCTCCATCATTTGGGCATCTTCCCCTACACAGAAAATCACAGAAAGCTACCCCATACTGAGTCAAATCCACGAACCAACTCCCTCTGTATTATCTCCAGTTTCTACAGGCAATGGCTTCTGGATTTTTAAGACATAGATCTGTTCCAGCCCTACCCATACATACCTTGGGTTGTGATTGAAATCTTCCACATGAAAAGCCCATGGTCTACCACTGTGTTATAAAAAGTTAAAGGTGATTTTTTTTTAATCCAGAATGACTGATTGATGGAATTTGTACACTGCCCCGATTGACCGACTGTATGCTGACAAATTAGTGAATATTTGTACACAAAATCTCTGAGCAGTTAGTTGAATGAAATACACAGAGGGTTAATCTCTGTTCAAAATGTGTAGCTGAAAATTTAGGAATTTTAATTCTTAACTCAGATTTTTTTAAAAAAATTCTATTGACTGGTTAATTGCTTTCATTTGCCACAGAGATTTACTACAGTATTTTATGGTCCATGAACATTAGACTGCTTCATTTCAGAATATTAACTAGAGTTGGAAAACATTTTGGACTGTAATTCCCAGACTCCCCTACTGTGCATGGCCACTCACCAAGTGACTGGGGGTTTCTGTGCTTACTGAAAGAAACTTTTCCAAGTTGTGGTATAATCTATTACTTCTTTGAAAACTGGCAACATTCAGTTCAAACATGTTTTAAGAGTTTAAGCTATTCCTTGAAAGAATTTAAGAGATACAAACAAAATTAAAGAGTTTAAAATATTTGATGGTATTGTTTCGAAACCTAAAAACAGCTTATATGTTCAAACATCAGCTAAAAAATTAAAAAGGAGCTAAATGCCAACAAGAGACTGAATTAACTAACCCAGCAGGTTTCCCAACAGACAACATGGGTGAGAGAAGGTCAAGAGTGATCTTGCCATTTATCAAATGTACGTCTAAACTAATTATTCACTTCAGCTAAGCTGCCTTTCAACCTGTGTGTGCAGTCAAACCTCCCATCATTAAGGGTTAACTTCACTGGGACTCATTCAACAGCAGGAATGTGGATCAGGTTTAAAAGCCATTCTTAAGACTCAACACATTCCACACCATGTACACAACACAGAAATACTACAGATTGCTACTTAGTATGTTCAGAAAGACTCATTCTCATATGAAAGTGACAAGGAAATGTAACCTCTTGGCATCTTGTCCATTCCCTCCCACAAATGGTAATATTTGGCCTAAGCCTAATGTCCACACTGTCCAACCCTCTATTGATAAAATGCATGTGCATGAATGTGTACAGTGTACTAAAAGTACACATTGTAACTACGTTGTCAATTCTCTGTACTCAAAATATTTGGCTATGCTCCAAAAGTGAAGTCTGAGGAAAATCCTGAATGCCCAGATGAACCAAGAAGTGATTGCCTCTAGAAAATCTGAAATAGTTTCTAGACAATACTCAAAGTACATGGCTCCTTATGTTCTGCAATGCAAACTGATATTTTTGGAAGACTACAAAATGATTGCCTAAAGTTGGATAAAGTCAGGGAATTGAGCTTGTGGGATTTTTGTGAAGAACGCTATATTTCTTTATCACTAAAGGCTGGTGCCACATATTCAGTGATACACATTACACAATGAGGATAACAGATTCAGATGTTATTTAGATGCAGAGCTTAGTGAAGGAAAGCTGTGGGAATCAGTAACATTATAATCAGCTAAATAATCAGAACTCAGTGCTCATTTCCTCTAGAATTATAGTTGAGGAAGCTCTCGCACTTGGTCCTGAAGTCAACAGCAAAAAGAGGGAGGGAAAGAGGGAGGGAGGGCAGCTTTCTACAGTCTACCTGCCATGTTCAAATAAACTAGAGGGGCTGCCCTGCATGGAAAGCTCATACACAACACTGAAGGTAACCCAGTGTTGTTTTCTTTCTCAATTTTCCATATATTTTGCCAGTTTATAGAAGGTGAACATTTTGAGAGCAATTTAAATTCCAATTAGAAAATGGACAAGATTTCATGTCTTGTCATCCGGAGGAGATCCTAGCTTACCACAGATAGCCAGAAGACAACTAGCTATTTGAAAACAAAGAAGTGGATTGGATGGATTTTTAGGATTCTAACAGCAGTGGGTTTTTTAAAAAAACAAACAAATCCAAGTTACATCACAGAGCTTGTTAACAATAAGCAGCTTAATTCTGCCATGACTCATGCTACTTTGTAGCACTTTACAATAGTAGAACAGAGTCCTATCGCAATCTGTGTTGATAGTTCTGGGACTCTAGTGACTAAACCTGGCAACAAATCTGATATGACAATAAGCAATGGCAAGGTTACAACAAACATATGCCAGTGTGCAAATATGATTTATTATTTGCATAATAGCAGTGCCTCGAGGCTGCTTTCAGGACTAGGGTCTCATCAATTACAGTGCAAACAAAAATTAAAACAATCTTACAGGACAAACTATCAAGCTATCAACTGATCAACACTTTCAAAGGTACTAAATTATCTTCAAAATTATGCTGCATTACAGTTAGCTGCAGTGGATTTTCTAGTTCTTAGTCAAACTAACAGACTGGAATGCATAAATTTAAATACCAAGGTATCTAAAATCCTGGAGGTGTGTCAGCTACCAGTCCTGTAGGGATTTTTGCAATATATTCAGCTAATGTTATCTCTACAGTACTCTACTTTATACAGTCACCGCCCCCCCCCCATCCATTGGGGATATGTCCCAAGACCCTCAGTGAATGCCTGAAACCATGGATAGTACTAAACACTAAATTGCTAATGTTTTTGGACTGCCACTGACCACAGGTAACTGAAACTGCAGAGAGCAAAACTGCAGATAAGGGGGTGTTGTGACTGCATTATATTTTCAGACTGCAACTGACCATGAGTACCTGAAATCACAGAAAGAGAAACAGTGGATGAGGGTGGACTTGTGGACTTGCACAAATGATGTTGCTTTCAGCTCAAAACCAATAAAAGAAATCCTAATTGACCAAAAGTTCACAAATTTAGGCCTTGATTTTAGTCTAATTGGAATACAACTAGCCAAAAGCTAACTACTAGAATACACTGATGTTCAATTGTAATAATTTGGAGTTTTATGAAAGTATTTCAAACAAGGCATTCTGTATGACAATAAGAATCTTAAAAATGTTGCAGGAGAAGAGGATAATTAAACACACAAACTAACTATTTAATTATAATGCTGAAGCAAGAATGAAATATAAGTGCTTAATGCCATAAGTGATGATCTGAGACTATTAAGTGAATATAATATTGTCTTAAATTAAATAATGAACAGAGGTGATTTCAAGTTCTAAAAATCATTTTATGAGAATTCCAACTTGTTTGAAGAGCTGTGTTTAAATCAAATATGTTTTTAAAATCACCTTTTTGGCAGCAATCCCATGTGTGCATGCCTTCTACGGAGAAACCTTTACTGAACACCAATAGGTTTACAACTAGATAAGAATGTAGAGGATTTCATTGTTAATTCAATTATTTGATTGTTATATCATCACATCAAATTTTATATTCTATTCTTACTAGAAGACTTAAGAGAAAAATTTCAGTGTACTTTCACAAGTTTTGCAGTAGTTTTTTTCCCCCAGTTCCCCAAGAACAGCACTTACTATTTGCAACATCAAAAAATAGCATGGCAAATGTAAGGTGTTCTTTTTTACAAAACACATCCTACTATTTGCTAGCTCTTCTGCCATGTGAAAGCTTTTATAATGCCATTAAGTTCAGAAACCTGTTTTCCCTCTGCTAGTAAGTTTGCAGAATTCTCACTTTAAAACTGTTTCTTATATGTAAATGACATTTATTCGGGGCGGGGGTGTGGCAGGTGTGGTTACTTTTCAGTAATACTACATGTTGGTAGCATCCAGGTTTTGCCCAGTAAAAAGACAAGCTTTTAAAAGGAAACAAGTTCTCTCTAAAAACATTAATGACCCACCCAAAGACTTGCTGTTCCCCTACTACAACATTCCACATGGTGCTGTACAAACATCCCAGCTGCTTCAGGGAATACAGTAGTCTGTCTAGGAACAGTTTCATAACAAATGACACTGTATAACCCAGGAATCTCTTGGAATTTTCTTTGTGTAAAGGAACTTATTTTCAAAAGCCTACCAAACTGCAGAGAAGATGGGCAGTCTACATAACCCTAGGGGAACAAATTGTAGGTGCCCCAGGGATCTCATGGAAATTTCTTTGTGTAAAGGAACTTAAAGCCTGCTGGCCTTCATGGTTTCAAAGAAAATGCTGAGCACACATGACATGGGTCATCCTACCAAAATGCAGAGAAGATGGGCAATATACATAACCCTAGGGCACATGCCTGAAACACAGATAGGCCAATACATCCAGTTAGGACTCCCTGAGGACTAGGAACTGCTGCCAGTAATAGTAGGCAATGCTGTGGTGACTGGAGTAACAATGGTCCAAAATGAGAGAAGGTGGGGTCCTACTCTTGTAAGCAAGCAGAAAGTAATGATTCAAAGAAGTAATGAGGTTCTACTTTTTTACAGGGCAACCATATCAGCTGGAAATTATAGGCTATTTGCACTACAGATGAAGAGGAGGAGGATGACAACAATGATGTCTGGCTATTATTCTGCATCACTTACTTAAGTATATTTTACTAAGTAACCTATCCTGGCTTGATTCCCCCCTCCAAAAAAAAAAAAAACTTGACAGGAACATAATTCACCCATGCTCCAATCACCAGCAAAACGATCCTCCATCTTCCCATTCAGCTGGTGCCCTGTACAGTATGCTAGAGGGAGGAAGTTAGTTATAGCAACAGTGAGAAAATCATGACATAGTCCCGAAACAGCTGGGTCAAAAGGAGTGGCTTCTGGCTGCTTTGGGGCATGGCACATGCCCTCGGAACATCCAGTAAAAGGATTGGTTAAAAAAAACAACCCACTCCTGCGAGTGGCTCATTTGGGCTAAGGTCAGGGGCTACTTTGAGAGCAGGCCATGTGGTCACCATGATCCCAGGTTGCTTGGGGCATGATTGTGGCTGGAGTGGCCAGAGGCAGCTCCTAGCAACCAGTCTTCTTCTCCCCTAAAAGGAGATTGTGAATACAGAAGAATTACAGGTGAGTAAATCTAGATAACCATTCCATATTCATAATTGCTATTTGTTCTCACAAGGGAGCTACACTCAAGAAATTATAGCAATTTAACTGCTATGGCTCCTCCCCTAGATTATTGGGATTTACATTGTGGTGGAGGTACTTAGAATTGGTTAATGATCTCTAGCTCACTCCCCTGATTGGTAACACTAAAGCTCTCTAGCCAAAAATTCTAAGCACCTCCATCAAATGATAAATTCCAAGATTCTGTAGAATGGAACCATGACAGTAAGAAGTGGCATAAAACTACTATAACTATATAGATACAGACTGTTATGCAAAAACTCCCTTGTAACTAATACCAATATCAGGAAGGGCACGTTTTCCCTCCTTTTCCTGGGTGCTTCCTTTCTTAATTTTTTTCCTCTCCCATTTAGATAAATGAGAGGAAAGTAAACTTAGGTTCCCAGTGCTGACCACTACAACCATGGAATTCCCCTCTTGTGGTCTGCACATTTTTCCTTACCAGAATCAGAGTTCTGGTATCTGGGAAATAAAGACAGAGATGGGGGAGGAGGAGATTATCAGATTCAACAGCCTAACAAAATGAGTGAAATGAGCCTTTGACACTTCTGAAGACACACTGTAAGAAGAATCGCACCTCACCTTCAGAATTCACATATTTGCAAGACTTACAGGGAAGTTTTTGCTGTGTGCCTTCAAGTCATTTCTGACTTATGGGATTGTCCATGCAGAACAATGTACCCCTTTTAAAATATGAACAATTAAATGGCACACAGCTTTTTCAAATGGTCACATATTTAAAAAATTGAAAATTATAAAAATGTACAGAAATAGATAAATGCAGAGATTAGGGAGAAAGTGTTTTAAAATATGCGCAAATGCCCATGGAAAATGGAAAGCACACATTCTCATAACACAATGCAAAATAAGGATGGAAAGAAAATGCAGGTGGGATTTGGAAAACCATGACAAAATCAAGACAGAAATTTTGAGAGACGTTGGGCCAAAAATTCCCAGGAAGGCTGGGGAGGGAAATCATAGGCTGAATTTCTCAAGGCCTGATCCTCTTCTTCTCTGAGAAGAGACATCAAAAATACCCAATGACACCATTCTAGAAACTTCAAGATTGTGATCTTAGTAATCTTAGAATTAATAATTTCTCCCAGTTCTTCCTCTAATATGTAATAGGGCTCAAGACAGACTACACTATCACTACATTTTCTTTTAATATTTTTCCCCAGAAATGCACAATTCAGCACGAGCGTCAACATAAATAATTCTGAGGTTTGACTCTAAACCTCTGGGTAAATTTAATCTTACACACAAATGATTAAGCAGAAAAGAGGGAAAATCAATTATGCATGCATTCAAATAAACTGAGAAGACAGGGGGTAGGGGAAACAAACTATGATATGTAGAGGCCAGATCCCCTGAACAAAGCATCTGGGAGAGGACACATTTCATGAACATTATACTGACAAGATTGTTTTGACAGTTCAGTTAATACAAATGTGTTAGCTCATTGTGTTACAAGATAACAGCAACTATAATAAGAATGCACCAACCCCCTTCACTGTGAGGCACAGAAGGTGGGAGGGGAGCACAGAGGTCCCCTGTATTCCATACAGCATAATAAAAACATTCTTGCAGCCAATAAATATACTGTAATCAAAAACATCATCTTAAAATTCCATAAATACTGCAATTTGAGGAACTTGGGAGTCAGGATGTCCCTAAATGAATGTCAAATGTAATCTCAAAATGATTATGGCTGTAAAAAACTTCATTTGTACAAAACATTATAGCAACGCAAAGTATTGTGGTTCTTCCATATTTTCTTTGGCATGAAAATGCGTGCAGATTTTGTTTGGATTTCAGCATACTTGTTGCTTATGCACCATAGGAGTTTTCTGTGGCTTTCAAACAATAAGGGAAACTTTCTAGAAAACTAGCAGGAAACAAAGAAAAGTACAAAAATATTGTTATCCATTAACAACCCTACAAAAGATACAGTTCATGGATCAAATGTGGTGCTAGGTGTCTGGTTGCACTGGCCACTAAGGATTACCTTTACTTTCATTGCATACACAAGATCAATCATCATCATCATCACCACCACCATCATCACTCCCCAAGCTTTCTTTTTCTCATCCTCTGCAAAAAATAAACAATTGGGATTCTCATGTTGGTCAATGCTATAATTGGGATTCTCATGTTGATCAATGCATGGACAAACCATCTCAATGAATTCACCATAGATAGGATCACAACAGTATAACTGCAAAAAAATGACACTACTAGAAACAAGCCACATTATCCAAAGGTAACTGATTGCTATATTCTTCAACAGAATCCAAATCACTGGTAGTCCAGAATTCCAATCAGTAACACCTAGTAGACTGTGAAATCAAGAGGATGATGGTGGTGATGATTATAGTAGTGAACATGATGATGATTTTATTCACTTATATACAGTGGGCCCTTGATATCTGCTGCTGTATGGTTCCAGAACTCCCCTTCACCCCACCCCACAATCTGTGGATGCTAATGTTCCATTCAATGTTCCATATACATACATACACACACACACACACACATATACAGGGGGGTATTTTCAAGATGTGGATGGTTGAATCTGTGGATGCAGAATCCATGGATATGGCCAACTATACTGCCTTTTTATCAATATTATGATTATAGGTGGTTTATAAAATATTACAAAATATTAAAGCAAATACAGTTTAAAACCCATATAAATATATATATAGAACTGAATCAATTAAAAAACCCATTAAAACCAGAAAATAAACATCTACAAGCCAGCATGCCAACTATGCATGTCTAAGAGACGCAGCCTACCAAATAATCAGAGTTAGCATACTGCTTCCTAAATTCTGTCACATGCCTTCTGACAGCACCAGCAAACCACCTGGACCTATAGCTGTTCTCCACAGCAAGGGTGGAGAACCATTTTCAGCCTGAAGCTGAATTCAATTTCAGAGACAACTGGGGGCCACATTCCAGTGACAGATACGGCCAAATACAAAAGGGTGGGTGAGACCATAAGTAATGACTTAAAAATCACTCTGGCAGTAACGACAGTGCTACGCAAAAGAGTGGTCCATTAACTAATGCTGCTCTATGATGGCTGGACTATTACAAGTTCCAAATAATTATGTTAAGCTAATAATAATATGGCACAAAAGTGATACTAATTCCTTGGCACTGGGGAGGGATTGCCCTTCTGCCACATCAGATATTGATAAGCACTGTCTTCAGAGAATCATATCAAATCTATACTCTGAGGAAAAGCATTCAGAAAAGCTGGAAAACCATTAAACTGGTGGTGTAATGGAAAACTGAGGATGGCTATCAGAACAGCATATATAGCATCAGGGACTGAGCTTCCCACATCTTAAGGAAGCAAACTTTGACATTACTTTGGCTATAAGTAGACTGCATCCCTCATGAAGAAATAATCCAGTTTGACACTGCTTTAACTGGCATGAGTCAATGCTATGGAATCCTGGGAATTGTAGCTTGTTGTGGCATCTGAGCTCTCTGACAAAACAGGCTAAATGTATCACAAAACTACAGTATCCATAATTCCATAGCACTGAGCCATGGCTGTTGAAGTGGTGTCAAACTGGATTGTTTCTACAGTGTGCATGCAGCCCATGACTATCACTGGGTGCAAAACTACTGGGACTCCCCCTTTATGGTCTTGTGAGCAATCAAATAAGAGACTTAACAGGAAGAGGAACAGAAAAATATAGGAAAGAGCAAAAATGAGAATTTAGTTATGCTGACATCTGTTTGTTTGTTTATTGGATGGGGTCTATGGGCTTAATAAAATGGCACTGCTTTGACAAATGAATTATGATAAACATGTCGTATAAGGCTCCAGGGATAGCTAGTTTGCTGTCGATATTGTATCAGTAGCAATAAAATGGTCT
>NC_056524.1:194936717-194948867 GCF_019175285.1 Sceloporus undulatus | reverse complement strand
TTGTGGCCATTTTGAGCTGTGTACTCATTTTGAATAAACTAATTATATCAAAGTGCATGTCTGATGACCACAAGTAAATGGGATTTTAAAAAAAAAGATGCAATCTTAGTCAATTGTTAATTTTAATGCCATGCAATGATGTAAGCAAACTAAATACATGTGCAAATTTATGGAGTTTGGGCCAAGTCAACAGACTGCAATTATGTTGCAATCATGGTTTAGAAATCTTTATTTCTCTTTGAAAAGGACAGAGACAAAATCCTTGTTTGAACATGGATACCCCAGTATTAGCCTTTATTAGTGTTACTGATCTCATGGTTTAAGATTAAGCAATGAAGAACTTCCAAAATTCAAAGCTTAGATCAAGCAAAATACATGAAGCTATTTGCAAGCTTAAGTTGTCAAACTAATAATTAAACCCTCTGTTTTGTACACAGCTCCTGAACCAACCAAGTGACTAAACTTCCTTAAAGAATAGTGTTCTTGCATGTTTGAAAGCAGTTATACATATCCACAATTCACATTTTGTTAGAAATGACACATTTGTTGGTTATGCATTCATCTATACTGTTATCTATGAACAACATTTGCTACCACAATTCAAATAGATGCACCTAGGTATAGTCACTCCTTTCATCCCATGGTTAACAATAACAGAGCAACAGTAACATCTAGAAAAAATACTTTCTAGAAGGGTTTCTCCAGATGATAATGGTGATGAGACTACCTGTGAGCTAGTACTACATGGCTATTTATCCAGAGCCTAAAGTGCCTCTGAACTCCTGCTGGAAACAAAACAAAATAAAAACAGAATTTTACCTTCAGGTTCCAAAGTGGTGTCTTCACCAACTAAATTGTATGAAGGCCGAGCCAATGAAAATCCAGCCATGGTGATCACCACCAGGCAGATAAGGCAACATGAATCCCAACTGACCATCTTCTCAGTGCCAGTGCCTGGTCCTCTTCCATTCCTCCATGTGGACTTTAATCCCATCTGAACACTGCTACACAAGCATGGACTGAAAGTAGCACCTTCAGCCTTGAGAGGTATTGTCTTACTCCCAGTTGTAGCAAATTCTCCTGTAGGACAGAGGAAAAAAGTTGGGTTAATCACAAAACTTAAAAGCAACATTGAAGGAACAGGTTACTTGTAATCAATTACTTTCCCCAGTAACTACATTGTATTATATTTGTAAATTCAGGGATAAGACAATTTATTTTGGGATGCAACTGTAACTTTTAGTTACTTCAGCAGGTAAAGGACTGTGGCCTCATTAAATGAGGAGGAATACCACACTGATCAAATGCCAGCTCATGTTGTGCTCTGTGCTGCTACACCTACGCTCTGTTCTGACTGTTGAAATGCGAGCAAGATGGTTTTGTAACACATGCCAACAGTTCGAAGTTGTTCAGTAGCTTAAAGTATGCTTTTAGATGCTTCCAAGAAATAGGAAAGCAATGACTTAGTCTTTAAAAACCTTAACTGTAAAACTAACTATCATTCAGAGTGTGTCCCCGAACTGTGATTACAACTACAGTAATTGTTTTTTCAAGTACCTTTCCAAGTTCTGGAAAACCACCATTATTTTTGTCTCAGCCGCCCCAACCTTGTCTGTCTTTTGGCTAACAACTGAGGTAGGCCCACTCCTCCTCCAGTTTTTTCAGACTCCAAAGGATAGGGTTTCCTGAGATCACGATGGCTGGGGGTGTAGGATTGTAACTGCTGCTATGATGTTGTTTTGTTGTTATGTGCCTTTAAATTGACTCTAACTTATGGTGACCCTACATAGGTTTTTCTTGGCAAGATTTATTCAAAATAAGTTTGTCATTTCCTTCATCTGATAATTGCCTATAGTACCTTGTGTGTGTATGTCCCTTCAAGTTGCCTATTGGCTTACAATGACTCCATGAATTTCATAGGGTTTTCTTAGACAAGAATATTCAGAGGTAGTTTTGCCAGTTCCTTCTTCCAACATATAGCTTACAGCACCTGGTATTTATTGGCTGTCTGCCATCCAAGTACTAACCAGGGCTGACCCTGCCCAGCTTCCAGGAACAAATGGAATCTGGGCATTTAGGCCCAGCATCTTACTGGAAAGTATTTGGATTGGTACAGAGTTTCTCACTCCTATTGCCTCATTCAGACAATTTAAAACTGTAGAAACACAACATGGGACCTCCGTAGATTTTGATTCATTTCATGGTGATGACTGCATACTTGAATCCTTCCACAAGAAAATGATGGTGATCTGGGAATGGAGGAGCTTTCTATTGTTCTGTAGAGCCCTAGTCATGCAATGGTTAAATCCCTGTACTGTTCTGTCAAAGCCCTGGTTGATCTCTGGAATGGGGAAATGACCAGGGTGGTAGACAAAATTACTCCTAAGCACCTTGTCTCATGGACTGAAGCTAAACCACCCCTTTGGTTTTCTAAGGAGCTAGCAGCAATGAAAAAGATGAAATGGAGACTAGAGCAACAGTGGCAGAAAACTCTGAGTGAGTCTGACAAAAAACAAGCTAAAATCTATCTGAAGGCCTACAGTGAGACAATATAGATACCAAAAAAGGCTTTTCTGGCTAACACTGTTACATCTGCACAAAACTGGCAGCTGAGGTGTTTCAAGTGGTCAAGGATCTGTTATGATCTGGTCCAGAGTAAAATGTACACCACTCAACAACTCACTGCAAGAATTTGCCCACAATTTTGCAGATAAAATCACTTGGATTCAGTCTGATTTAGGGGCAAAACAGATAGACTGTGGCCTCTGGCTGCTCCAGCCCCAATCAGTGTGGGACCACAGTATCTGGGTGCTATGATCCCAAGGCTGGCCTCCACCACAGTTCCAAATGGCCCACCAGCAAGGAGCGCCTTTTTTGTGCTCCTTTTTTCCAGCGGCCCCAGACAGTCTTAGGCAGCCTCAAGCCAGCTTCCAGCTGTTCTGGGGGCATTTGTCTTTGCATGTCTTGCCCCTGAAACAGCCAGAATCCGCTCTATCTTCCCCATGTGTTTTGGGCCTTAGATGCCAGAGTTGATACAGTTCTAGTGTAACACTGGAACCTGCTTGTCTAGTGTTGGATATTTTTCAGTTTGTGCAGCCTGAGGATGTGGACAGGTTCCTGGGAATGTGTGAACCACCACATGTGAACTACTGTAGATCCTTGCCTATCCAGGCTAGTTAAACAGGCCAGAAGAGGATTGGCTGAGTAGGTAAAGGAAGTGATTAATGCCTCTTTACAACAAGGCAGGGCTGCAAGACACCTGATGGAGGCTGTGCTAAGACTTTTTGTGGGGAAAAAACCCTTTCCCTGGATACTACTATACTAGATAACTATAGCCAGTCTTTAACCTTCCATTTTTGAGCAAGATACTAGAATGTGTGGTGGCTTCTCAACTTTAGGAATTCTTGGATGAGGCTGATTATCTAGATCCATTTTAGCCTGCTTTCAGGCCTGGTTATGGGACAGGGTCAGCCTTAGTTATCTTGGTAGATAACCTATGTAAGGAACTGGACAAGGGTACCGTGTCCCTGTTGGTTCTGCTGGGCCTCTCAGCAGCTTTTGATACCCCCTTCTGGGTCACCTATCTGGGATGGGACTTGACGGTACTGTTCTACAATGGCTGTTTTTTCTTGGTGTGTTGCTCTCAGAGGGTGGTGCTGGGAGATTCCTGCATGACTCCTTGTCCACTGACCTGAGTGGTTCTTCAAGGTTCAGTCTTGTCCCCTATGCTATTTAACATCTACATGAAACCACTGGGAGAGGCTGTCCAGAATCTGTATATAGATTTTTCAATACATTTTACTATTTTAATGTTTTATGTTTTTAACTTTATAGTAGTTTAATTGTTTTTTAAAACATTTTATTGATACTTTTTAATGTTTTTGTATTGTTTTAATTTAGAATTGTTTTAAATTTGCTGTTAGCCACCTTGAGTCCCTATTTCAAGAGAAAGGGTGAGATATAAATTAATTAATTAATATTAGTATTAGTATTAATCTCCTGCATACAAAAGACAATCACGTCATGAAATCAATTCAGCCTGGTAACTTTACCTGACATACTAGCTTTCAATATGCACAGGGGATAGGGTTGTGTTATTTTAAAATGATAGCACACACAATTAGTAGAAGAAGAGCCAGCTTGATTGGACCACAATTCTGGAGACCAGGATTCAATTCTCTGCTTGGCCATGAAACTCACTGGATGACCCTGAGCAAGTCACACACTCTCAGTCTCAGGAGACAGCAACAACAAACCTCCTCTGAACAAATCTTGCCAAGAAAACCCCATGATAGGGTCACCATAAGTAACAAATAACTTGAAGGCACAGAACGACAACAGTGAGTTGTAAAAGTATCAAAATTCTTAATACTGGGAATCAACATGGCTCACAAAATGTTAAAACTACAGATAAAAATGCATACTTAGGAGCTGATTTACAATATAAATAAGAACATAAGCAGTATGTCACCACATACTTTTAGCCAACTGCATTGAACTTTGCAGGGAAGCTGTACATGTTATTCCAGTTTTAATCTAATTCCGGAAAAATAACATTTGAGGGGTAAATGGGAAAGAGTGACATTGTTCCCCCCCCCCCTAGATTTTGCAGCTTTTTTCTAGGCTTTTACATCTGCAAGTGAGGAAGAATTTCCTATGATGGTAGTCAAGTCAAGTTAATGTTTATTGTACTAGCCAAGGCCCATGACAAAAAGAGCTTATCAAAAAGCATAAAACGTTTAAAACAAAAGGCACAGAATACAGAGGACAAAATTGTCCCAATATTTAGTGTGCAGTTAAAATAGTTAACTGTTAAAAAGGACAAAAAGAAAAAGAGACATCTTTCCTGAATATAAGTAAACATATACAATAAAATCGTAAAATCTAATTAATACTTGGTGTCTCCATGGCAATTTATGGCAATTTTGTTTAACTCTCTCTTTCAAATCTTTTTTGCATCCATGGCAAAAAGAGCCACTCTGTGTGTCATTGGTATCACTCAAAAGGAATTGGACCAAATCAACAGTAGAGCTCCCACTTTTGTTTGTCAGCAAGGGTGTTAAAAATATCTATGATGGTAGTATTAATGAGAGTAGTGGATCGATGATCCATGAGCATTTCTGGATGTTCTTAGGTGTAGACACTTGGGAAATTATTTGAAATTTCTCAAAAGAGTAAGAAGTTTGTTTTAAACAAATCACATAATTGTGTACACGTGGAGACCCATCAGGGGTGCTTTGATTGTGAGTACCTGCATGGCAGGGGGTTAGGATGGATGGCCCTTGTGGTCTCTTCCATCTCTATGATTCTGCTTCATTTTACAAAATTACTGTATTCTGTTTTTACACCATACAGATGCTGCCATGAATGTATATGGCTGACAGCCAAGAATCAATTAGAGCAGACTCTTGTTATCAAGTTGCATGCATTCAAGCAAGGCCAGATAAAGACAGAGCATCTCCACACATTGGGTTCAGAGAAAACTAACCTTACTTGGTTTGTAGTACATAATAAAGTACCCTTTCACACAATGAAGCCTGAAGCCTTGCCAACATTCAACTCTGAAGCATTCACTGTTCTGGAGTCAGTGATTACAAGACTAGATGTTCTAGAGCATGTACAGCGCTGTGTAAATTTACAGCGCTTCAATAATAATAATAATAATGTGATTTGTGGGCTGCAGTGTGTGTGTGTGTATGTACACACACACATACACAAAAGCAGTAGTTCTGGAATCAGGAACTCTGGATTAGTCTCAGTGACGCTGGTAACTATTATTGCTCAGTAGGTTCTGTGCAGACCATACAAGGGACAGAGTCCCTGCCTAGAAAGTTTACAACCCAAAGTAAGCAAGACAGAGAAGGGGGGGGAGAAGGAGTGAGGGACTTCCACAAACACTATAAAGAGAGTAAAGGAGAGACAGATAGAAGAGGTGAAGCAGGTAAAACAAGTTCTCTTTGCCACAATCCCATTTCACTTGGAGCACCACCACTTTTCCTCTGAGCTCAATGCTTGGTCTGAGACAAGCCTCTGTTATCTCAACCCTTAAGGGTACTATGGAGCAAATAATGTTGGCCTAATTTACAGGATTAAATTGAGGTTTATTTAAAATAATCTATGTTAATGCCTTTGAAAACTCCAATACTGGATGGAAGTCAAAGGTCAAAATTCTAACTCAGCTATTAAGCTTACTCAGTATCACTCTTTCAGGCTAATGTACCTCACAGGGTTATTGCGAGGACAAAGCAGGGTAAGTCAATATACGATATCAAGAATATCTTGGGGGAAAGGAAAATACAAATAGCAGTTATGTATTATTATAAGCATCATTATCATCCATAATTTCTCATAACTCCTTTCATTTGCTGCCAGTTAAAATTATTTCTGTGACAGTATCAGTTTGAAGCCCCTTGAATCTACAAGGAAGAGGTGATTCAATGTAAACCCTATCAGTTTAGATCAGAACAGCATTTATCTATAGGATGAAGCATCATAAATGATACTTGTTGTATGCCTTCAAGCTATTTTCAACTTATGGCACGTCTAAGATGAACCCATAACATGTTTTGTTGGGGAGATTTGTTTAGAGAGAATTTTTCATTGCCTTCCTCTAAGGCTGAGAGACTGTGACTTCCCAAGTCACTCACTTGGTTTCCATGGCTGAGCACCCATTTGAACCCTTTTCTCCCAGAATCCTAGTCCAACACTCAAGACCACAATACCACACTGGCTTTCTAAGGTTGACTTTCAAACCACTATACCACCGGTCATAGGTGGATGAACCAAAAAATCCTTTATGATTCATTTAAAGAGGGGTGGTAAAAAGATGCAGGTAGTTGTTACAAATATATTCATTCATGTGATGTGAATAGTGATATATCTGCAGGGGTACCCATCAGCTGTGAAAGAAAAGCAGATTCAGGAAATCTTTTACCTCTTCTGCTCTCCCTTCTCCTTGCATTCTTAAATATTTGAGTACAGCAATAATTCAACAATCTTTCTTTGCTTGTTTGGAATCTTGCTGTCTGGTGTCCAACCCCTATTCAGATGTTCATTGTTAGCCTTGGCAGCCTCTCTCATACCCTCTATCAGCCTAACCTACTTCACACATTGTGTGTCTTTGTAGCTGGATACACATGGAAATCATTTTGCCATACAATAGTGTTCTACAAGTAATATATCACCATGTTCTAGCCATGCTAATGTGCTTGAGCATAAAAACAAAAAGGACTCTTGTGGCATGCACCAAGCCTAACAATATTTATTTTATCATGAGCTTTCATGGATTACCGTCCATTTTCTTAGACACATGGATGGGGTAACAATATTTAAGCACGGGTACATGAGGAAAGGGAACACTAAACAAGCTCCTTCAAATCTGACACAAACCTGCAAAAACTACATAAAACATTTTTACAGTTACTCCTTCAAGAAGGAAAAATGCAAGAGGGATTAAGCAAACTTCATGAACTACACTTACAAACTACAACATTCTAGATACATCATGCCATCTTGAGAACACTAATCTTCTCTGATTTTGGAAGCTAGGCCATGCTTGGTGAATATATGGATGAGGGACCACCAGAGTAAACTGGGGCTCTCTCGATACTGCTAGGAAAGAATCCTGCCTGAAACTTTGGCTCAGCCATATCTAGTCAGAACTAACAGTACTGGATTAGATGGGCCAATGGTCTAACTCAGTATAAGAAAACTTCCTATGTTGCAAGATTCATCCACACACTAAAATCTCTACCAGTCATATGGTTGAAAGCACTGCTTTTCTTGTATGATCTTCTAGTACATCGACACTTAATGCAGAAAACGAGACAGAGTCAACCTCACATGGCATACCAAAGTACCAGATGAAATCTATTACCAAAGGAGGATATGACAATTTTAAGAGCATATGACTGTCTGAAATCCACATCAAAAGTATAGCTGGATATTGGTTACATCGAGCCACTGAGACACAAAGCCTACGCTTGTTCCTACAAGACAACACCAGCAATATAATTCTCAAAACCTTTCAAGTGCAGAGTTAGGCTACTAAATGGCTTCTCATATAGGCTTCTTCACCATCTCTTACGGAAGAAGAAAGAAGAGTTTCTTCTGTGGAATTCATGAAGGTGGAAGGAATTTGCCTTTGCACACCTGAGCTCAGCAAAACCAACGGGCAAAGGGACCTCTGCTTTTTGACTATATGAATTGTTCTTTACCCACAGTGAAACAAGATGTCCCTTACACTTCAAAAAGCAAGATCAGTAAGTTCTTTAAAAGAACTGCATGTCTCTCCTTTTTCCCTGCACAAGAGAAATATTAGCTCTTCACATTTATGGATTTCCACCACTATTTTTTAATGCAGACAAGTCCTTCCGAAAGGGAGAGAATCAAGAGACCCTTTCCTAAATCTCATTGGCTCAAGTGGCTGCTCAATGATCTTATAGAGAGACCGCCTACCCTGAGTAATTGTGTCCTTCTGTCTTGATGTTTGGAACACAGCCCCAGCATGCTTTTTTGGCCTTCACAATCCTGGCTTCCTGACTACAATAGCATAATCCCTCCTGGAGTCCAGGGCTCAGTGAAAGCCACACGTAGTGTTTATTTTTCCCCTTGAAAGGGAACTCTGTCTCTTTCCCTTTTCAGCCCCTCTACTGGGGAGGAGTTGTCAGCCTCCCATGATTGATGGCTCACCTTGCCACCCGCTCATCAAGTCAATTTTCACCTCCTCACATACCTGCCCTGATGCCTTTGCCAAACTGACAGGCATGGGGGAAAACAGCCAGGGTTGGGAGCCATACCAAATTCCTTCAAGCTGTAGCTCCACTGACTTTTTTTTTTTCTTCCTCTTTAGACACACGCAAACAAGTAGGACTTGTTCTAGAGTGGCAGTAATTAAATTCAAGCCTAAGTATTCATTTTAATCTAGTCCTATTGCTGTGTGTATGATGTTTATCACTCCCCAGGGAGGTTGTAATTTGTACGCTGTATGTCATCCAAATCAATATTCTGACCTGTGCTTTGTCTGCAGGCATTTTAGAGTACAGTGAAATCTGTGCATGTGTGGATCAATGTCTGCTACTAGCTTATAGAAAATTAGCCGTAGAGCAATTAGATAACAGGTCACAGGAGGAGAGCAAAGCTGACCCTCTCCTGTTCACACTGCAGTCTTCAAACCGATCAGCTACTAAACATTAGTTCTGGGAGGGTATTTGAGGAAACACCATCAATAGTTGTGCATTGTTTGAACTTCTTTCATTCATTTTTTTTCTTCCCCAGAACTAGCCTGTTTTTCCTCCAAGCCTCTCTCTGTGGATCAGGGAGAGAAAAATCTGCATTTTAATTGACATTCCAGGGAGGTACAGAGGCTGCTTATTGCAGTCTATTCAGACCAAACAGGCTTTTCAGATGAAAATGAGTAAAGGCAAGTAGAAGATTTACAGGGATTTGGTACAAAAGAGACAATGAGGTTTGAAATGTTGATGGCACTTCACACCAACCACATAATGGACCACTGTTTGAACGGCCAGTTTCATATATGGACACAGGCATATATGTATACATATATTCATCAGGGGTCTCCCTTTTATCCAGGGGAAAGGGAAAATATGAATCACTACTCTCCCCTCCAAAAAAGCAGCCTTCAAACAATGTCTCCCCACCAAAAGAACCGCCTGTACTTTTGGTTTGTATTACGTCTACATCACATCCATGTAAATCACTTCTCTCCACACACAGCGACTGTTGCAACATTCGCTAAAGGATTCCATGTGTTGTTGTTTCCTCCCCCACTTAGCCAGGTCCCTCCATACTCCTCCTTATAGGTAAAAGAATTTGCATACACACAGATTTGATGCATTTTGTTGTTCATAAAGTCTCTCTTCTGCAACTGAACAAACTAAACCTCCTTCTCCACCTCAAATCCACTGCCCCTTTAAACAAAAGGCTTTTTAATGCTACGCCAATTAAATCACAGCTCTACAATTTGGATTCTGTTTCAGCCGGAACAATCCTCAGTTACTTATACTCCCCCCCCCCCACTGAATCCATTATCACACTTAAATGTGTAGGGGACTGGAGTCACTGTTTAGCATTTAAACACCAACAAGGTACAGGGGCTCAAACCTAAAAGTAAAACCTTCTAGCCTGAGAATAGCTAATCCTCATGTTTAGCAGTGGTCAAGAGGAGGAACTCTACACATTCTCAAGGTATATCTTTTAACACTTTAAGCATTCTGTATCTGAACTCAAGCACTGGGGGACAGTTTTAGGAGAAGGGCTTTTACTCATATTAAGCCATAGTTATAATATAGTCAATCTTCCTTATCCACGGATTCTGGCATCCACAGCTTGGAAATAATCCCAAAAAGGATAAATTCCAAATAGCAAGCATTGATTTTGCCACTTTATATAAAGGGCACCATTTTACAATGCCACTGGATTCAATGGGACTTGAGAAGCCACAGATTTGGGGTCCTGTCAACAAACCCAGGGGATCACAAGGGCTTGCCGTCTAGAGAAAAGTTTCTCAATATTCTTAGGTGAAATGTGTGTCTAACATAGGGAATTCAAAGACATAGCTGTGTTAGTCTGGACATTCAGTACGCAAAGGAATGTTGCAGCACCTTTGAGATTCCCTGAAAGAGAGAAGTTGGTAGCATGAGCTTTCTTTGGTAGACTGGAGTCTATGGTTGAAGTCTCCCAAAGCTCATGCTCCCAACTTCTCTCTTTCAGGCAATCTCAAGGGTGCTACAAGATCCCTTTGCAGACTAATAATACAGGGATGAGGAACAAGTTAGAATAACTGGGCTGATCTGGGGAATATCGGTTCTGAGGGCTGCGAAAGCAAACAGAGGGGAAAAGAGACTGTGCAGAAGTTAACCTCCTGCCTGAGAGGCAGAACCAGAGCTCCCCCCTTGGGTTTATGACCCTCAGACAGGTTGCCACCTAAAGCCCAGGCACCTGGGCAGGAGTTAATGCGGTGCCAAACCGGGTGATGTCTCCAATGTGGATGCAGCAAGGCGCAAAGTTGGGTCCAAATACCTGGTCAGCAAAGGCGCTGAGTCTGGGACTCCTTCTCCTTCTTCTTCTTCTTCTTCTCCTCCTCAGTGGACGAAGGGATGGAGCCAAGCCAGAAAGACAAGGCTCCTTCCTCACAAAAGGGTCCCCCACAAACAAACAAAGAAAGGCCACCCCTTCTTTTCGCCCCAAGAGCCTCCTGCGCTATGGCATCCTCCAAAGCCCTTGCAGCCCCGACCGAGAGGGAGGGCGAGGGCAGAAGCCGGGCAGCCCCATCATCCTGGCCTTGGAGCTCCTCGCCTCCTCTCCCTCGTCCCCACTTTCCTCGCCTTTGCTCGACGTTGCTTTCTTTCCTGAAAGGGAAAAAGGGGCTGAGCTCCCCAAAGTCCTCCTCCTCCTCTCTTCCAAAAGGGGCCAAAGAATGAAGAAGACGAAGAAAGAGCCCAAGTCTTGTCACCAACTTTTGGACTCTTTTGGGGTTTTCCTTCCCTTCCTCTTCACTCCCCAGAAGCCAGGTCTTGAGGAGAGAAAAGTCTCCAAAGTCCCAATTTCCCAGACAGAAGGGGCTCACTTTCCTCCAAGAGAGAGGAGGGTCAGGAGGAGCAGCCCTGGGGCCAGGAAAGGCGAAAAGCTTTTTATCAACTCTCCAGACCCTCCCCACAAAAGTCTTTCTCTCCCTCCTTCTCTCTCTCTCTCTCTCTCTCCCTTTCTTTCTCTCTCCTCCTTTTTCCCTGGTCACTCCCCCCAAGTTGAAACCGGAGCCATTTCCTGGACAGTTCCTCTGCCAATCACAGCAGTTCAGCAATAGTTGAACTCCGAAAGCAGGCGCTGAGGAGAAAAGATGCCTCCAGGAGGGAAGCAGCAGCAGCAGCAGCAGCCAAAGGGCTTTCCCCCCTCTTTCTTTTCCCTCCCTCTTTCTTTCTCTCTCTCTCTCTCTAGTCCACCTCAGGAGAAAACGCCTCCAAGCGGCCTCTCAAAACTAGCAGGCAAAAAATACACACCACTAAAAGCCGCAAAACACTACACACTCCCTCACAGTGGCTGTCTGCACTGCAATGATAATCCAGTTTAGCCCCACTTTAACTATTATTATTATTATTATTATTATTATTATTATTATTATTATTATTATTA
>NC_056524.1:194930491-194936707 GCF_019175285.1 Sceloporus undulatus | reverse complement strand
TTATTATTATTATTATTATTTTCCATATCCACACATACGGTGCAACCACATACATTACACATACTGTCTATACTCAGGTGTAAGCCTAGAAATTTCAGTCCAAAAACTGACCCCGAAAACCAAGGCCAATTTATCCACAAGTCAATGTAAATACTATACTTTCAGGCTTATTAAAAAAGGGAACCATCCCCTGGTGAAAGTGCAATCTGTCCTAAAAGCACTGACCTCCCTCTACTCTCCCTTCCATCCAGCCTTTAGCATGACCCAAAACAGTTATGCCTGCCATAGTTTTGTAGGTTCTTTGGCAATGTTTTCCTTTGTTTCATCATTTAGATCCCTTGTTGCAAGTCTCTACGTTTTACCCTTGACTTATCCAAGGGTCTTATCAAAATCCATAATTTTGTCCCCAAAACCTGCCCACAATTTATACATGAGGTCGACTTATAGATGAGTATACTGTATACAGTACATTAAAAGATTTGTTACTACATTTACTGTTACATTAATAAAATATATACATTCCCTACCTCAACTCTCTTCCATACATTTCCACTTCTACTTCTTTTCTCCCTCTTATCCTAAATCTCTTCCCATAATCTTGCTATATAACCCCACTTCTCACTCACTCCTTCACTTCTCCCCTCTTCATCTTTAAATCTCTCATATGTCTCTCTCACTTCATCTCCTTCCTTCCCCATCTTACTTGTACATATTTCCTGCATACCCTTACTTTCTTCTACTTACTTTACCCCTATTATTATTGTTATTATTATGTTTATTTGTATAGTGCCATAGGCTTTACATAGCACTTTACAAAAGAGAGAAAACAACAGTCCGAAATAGAAACAAAAGGCTTGTTTTGACAGCCTGGCTTCCCCAGCCTCTTTGGCCATGGTTCCCTCTGTCCTCCCACGGCCATAACTCCTCACTTCCTTTTTTCTCCTCCCTCCCTCCCTCCCCCCTTCCTTCCTTCTTTCTCCTCCACCTTTCTCCTTTCCTCCTTCTCTCTACCTGCCTGCCTGGTTGCTGAGTGGCGGCAGCTGTCAGGGCTCAGTGCTGGCCCTCTCCTCTGGTCCTCCTTCTCCTCCTCCATGGGATCTGGCCATGGATCCTTCTCCGCTGCACGGCCTCCTCCCACTTCTCCGCCCCGGTAGGCCTACCTTAACAGGCAGAAGGAGAGAGCCAGGTGTAGAGGACGGGGGCCAGATCCTTTGCCACCACCCGCCGTGGCTTGCCTCTGTCCTTCCCGCGGTGGCAGTGGCTGTTGGGGCTCGTTGGATTTACCTCCGGCATGCCTCCATCCTCCAGGAGACGTTGGAGGATGGAGGCACACCAGAGGTAAATCCAACAAGCCCCAACAGCCATCGCCACCGCAGCCTCTGTCCTCCAGGCTGTCAGGGCTCATTGGACATACTTCCAGTATGCCTCCATCCACCAACATCTCCTGGAGCGCCACCACTGCTGCCAGGACTCCCAAGAAGGCAGGTAGGAGGGAAGGAGGAAGAGGAGAGGAAGAAGGGGGAGGGGAGGGAGGGAGGGAGGGAGTATGGCCAGATGGATGGAGGGAGCCATGGCCAGGGCAGAGCTGGGCTGCCAGGACGGATTCGAATTCGCCCTGGGTTCCCACTGGGCATAATCGATTTATTCTCAAATAAATTGATTCAGCCCAAAAAGGAGCAGAAAACCCAGCTCCTTTTTGACATGGGTTAAATTGGGGGAAGCCATGCCCCCCCCCAAAATCAGTTCCAAACCGATTCCCAAGGGGGAACCAGAGTGGTTTAAACCGAATCATGATTCAACATGATCCGGTTTAAACCATAGTGGGAATGGGCCCAAGGTTGTCAAGTCATGATACAAGCTACATATTTTCAACCAATATTGGTCTGTTTCAGTCTGAAAGGGGGAGGGAAAAGGAGTCTTAGAGCTCCCTTAAAAACAGCCAGTTTATTTCAGTGTGCATTTTCATGGACTACAGCCCACATCTGAAGAAGTAGCTTGTAGTAAACAAAAGCTTCGATGGAAATGAAGCTTCCACATGTGTACTTTCCCTTGCCATGTTTAAAAAAACCCCTGTATATTTGCATGTGTTTCAGGAAGATGAACAATCAGTTATGAATTCCTTGCAGAACATGGCAACACCTGAGCAAATGGTCACTGAAGGATGGTTGACAGTAACACCAAATTTGATATTCTTCTAGGCACTATTGTCTGTTGTTTCCTTTGTGAAAGAAATACAACGTGAGCCTTGAGAAAAAGAGAGTACTGAGTTCTTCATAAGAAGAAGAAGAAGAAGAAGAAGAAGAAGAAGAAGAAGAAGAAGAAGGATAAAGCAACTATGGCAAGTTAAGAGGAACTATATTTTTTCCAGCCTTGTTAAACCATGGGCACACAAAACACCATATATATAAAGAGTTTAATCCAGTAGAAAATTTTCATGGTCAAACTAGCAGAAATGCACAGCTTCCTGCTCATTTCAATGTGGCTTACAGAGAAAAACATTCTGGTGGATTTTATCCACGTTTCAGAAAGGTTTCATATTTCCTAACTGAAGGCACTGAGAGTAAAATGGATACACATAGAAATGTACATTTTTAAAAAGAAAATCCAAGACATGACATGAAATGAAATGATCATGTATTAATTTATTGTCCTAAGGAAAAAAAATAATTGATCATCTAAGGAATTGTAGGGTCATTTCACATATATTTTTTCCATGCATGAAGAGGTCAGTAATCACCTTGGGGCTCTACGCCCAAATTCTCCATTCCTTCCAAGAGCCAATTTGGTAGATTTCTACCAAACCAGTGGAAAAGGGATCACCTACAGACAATCCTATTGGTAGACTGCACTAGTGGTTGGCCATTTCCAAGTGATGGTAAAGAAAAAGGCAGACAAATGCTGCTGACTGCAAAAAGCCTATACTATACCTACAACTTTTTAACTCCATGCCCTATAGTGTCCACAATATTTTCTTTTTCTTCTGCCACCTATGCATCAATAGGAATCCAGCAAAAGTAGGGAGTTTTTCACATGCAAAAAGTTCACTAAGTATGGAGAACAGGATTATGTCTGTCTGTCTGTCTGTCTCTTTCTCCGAGTGCATCTACACAGTAGAAATAATGCAGTTTGACACCACTTTAACTGCCATGGTTCCATCCTACAGAACCCTGGCCCTGGTAGTTTTGTGAGGCACCAACACTCTGAACTTTATTGCACAGGGCTCCCAGGGACCACTCTCAGAACGGAACGGAAAGGGCCTGGAATGAGTGAGGGACGAGTGGGGGACGCATTTTAACACACACAAGTACCTCACTCCTTCCGTTCCATTCCTCATCCGTTCCCCATCTGTTCCCCATCCGTTCCAGAGGAGATTTTTGAGAACTGTTCAAAACAGTTCTCAAAAATCTCCTCCTCTCTGGAACGGTCTGGGAACGGAAGGGCAGGGAACGGAATGAGTGGGGACTCTGTGTGCATTAAAATGCATCCCCCACTCATTCCGTTCCCTTCCTGGCTCCTTTGGGACCGTTCTCGTCGCGTCCCAGGAGCCCTATGAGATAAAGTCCTCTGGCAGAGAAGGCTGAAGACCTTGTAAAACTACAGATCCCAGCATTCCATAAGATGGAGCTACAGCACTTAAAGTGGTGTCAAAGTGCATTATTTCTACAATGTATGTGCACCCTCTGCGTATTAATATTATCATTCATATATTTATTTATATCCTACCTTTTCCCCAGTTTGGGACTCAAGGCAGCTTACAACAGTTAAATATAGTTAAAAATTAACAACATGCAAAAGTTAAAAAGCAATTAAACCATCATAAAAGTAAAATCAGTTAAATCAAATCAAATCTTTAATTATAATAAATTAGAGAAATAAAATCAATCAATCAATAAAGATAGTAAATTAGATTAAATAAGAACAAGAAAGAAACATTCAAAATCCCTAAAGTGGTGAAAGCAAAAAGGACAAAGAAAGATATTGGTAGCTGAGATACTGTGGTTACAACAGAAAGGGTCAGTTAGAAAAAAAAACAGCCAATAGTTTAGAACTGCAGTGAAGGAATGAGAAAAAGAAACACAGCTAAATGACTGAGAATGAAACAGAGGGCAAAAGATATAGAGACAAGCAGATACAAGGCAAACCCAAATAGAAGGAAGGAAAGAAGGAGGGGAAAACATTAGAAAAAGGAATTAAGATTAAAACCTACGTATGTCAAAGGAAACCAAAAAGAGGTGGGGGGAAATGAAAGTGTCCCTAGTAAATATTTCTCTATAGAAACCATAAAGAATAGAGTAACTAAAGGAAATATGGTTACCTATATCCAGAGGGCTGATCATTTCATTGAGGGAAATGCCCAAAGCAAAGACAAAGAGAGGAAGTTAAAGTTGTTAATGTGTACACACACTAAAGAGAATGCGAGTGGGTATTGCAAAATAAATCAGATTTATCAGATGACTGAGTGCTGCTGAGCTTATGTCATGCTTCCGGGCTTCACTTAAGCAACTGTTTGGCCACTATCTGAACCAAATTCTAAAATAAATAGGCTGTTATTCTAACTGGGGATGGTTCTTTGTCTTCTGTTCTTGTGCAGGGGGTGGGAATCCTGCAACTTTCAAGATATTCTTGATATTGCATTCCCAACATTCCTCACCATTGGGTTTGCTAGGGCTGATAGAAGTTGTCCTTCAACAAATCTCAAGGGTTGCACGATTCCCAACCCTGTGGTGCCATCAAGAAGTGGTGAGGCTGGACATTTGGTACTCCATAGAGATAAGACAAAAATGTCAAAAGCTTAATGAAGATTTTTGTTGTTGTTGTTGTTGTTGTTGTTGTTGTTGTTTCTAGTTGTTTAAAAAACACCACAAAACAACAACAGCCCAGAACCTTGCAGGGTGCTTGATGTATCATTTGTTTTGATCTACAGTAGGACCTTGGTATCCGCTGGGGTTAGTTCCAGGACCACCACCACCCAAAATACCAAAATCCATGGATGCTCAAGTTCCATTAAATAGAATGGTATAGTAAAACTGTGTATCAAATGACAAAATCAAGGTTTGCTTTTTAGAATTCCCACTTCTGTTTGCTTATTTAACACTATATAAAAAGAATGTTGTTATGTTTAACAGGAAATTTTTAAGATAAATGATTTGTTTTTGCTTCCTGTGAGAGGAGGGTTTTGTTTTTTGTTTTTGTTTTTCATTTAAAATTACTTTCACTATTTTGGAAATATTTTCTTTTAATTGTCTGTGTCAGTTGATTCCTTAACTTTCAGACTTTTTTCAAAATCACATTGCGGACATTCTAGAAAACTGTTTTTTAAAACATATTTTCATGGTGGAAAAATAAAATACTGTATGCCCATCTTTAATGAAATGACAACCATACTTTATCAGATTTTAAATATTTATTCTGTTAATTCAACATAACCTTTTAAAAATTAAAATAAATAGGGGAGCGGTCTTTATCTTCCTTCATTCAAATTAGAAAATGAATAGAAGCTTGAATAATTGTTTGCATTCAAAATTAATGGTGAAACCATGCAACTTTGATTGTTACCAAATTTGTACTGAATAATATTGTAACACTTCAAGATTTGTTGTTTTAAATACAATCCTCATCATTCCAGATAAGAGTTTATTGGAATATAAATACTAATGTAAATACAAAGATTCAGAAGCTTAACTAGAAAGTAAATTGAGATCCATTTAAATTCTTCTATATAGTCAGAATAGTTGATTATCCTACTGCAGTTTGTTTGTTTGAACATGTGACAGGAACAGCTCTGGGGCAGCTCAATTTAATTTTTACTGGCTGGATAAAAAAAAAATCCTGGCTGAATCTCAGTGCTGAAGTTATTGAAGTCATTGTAAAGGGGTGTATTTATCCTGATCCAGAACCAAGAATTCATATGCAAAAATAGCCGAAGAAAGAAATCATATACTTTGCACTGATTTGCACTAGTTTTTTCCAGCAACATTCCTTTTCAACAGCCCTGTTCCAACCAGTCTTCACCACATAAAGCAACACATTTCTAATTATGATTTGATGTCTCTGCTTGCAGGCTTAATGAAATGTAGGGACCATATCTTCTGTTTCTTTTTAGTTTATAAATCCAGATTGAATTACATCAACCAGCATAATTCCTGAAATCAGACTCATTTTTACAATGATTTAACAATAAATATAAGAGTAACATGTAGCACAATCCTATATATG
>NC_056524.1:194878233-194930391 GCF_019175285.1 Sceloporus undulatus | reverse complement strand
CCTCCTCTTTCCGTGGCCATGAGGAAGGGCTAACTGGGGTTTTATCTTTTTATTGTTTTACTGTTTTTTGATGTACTGTCTATATCTGATTTGTTTGATCTATGTATGTATTTTAATGATGTGTAAACCGCCCTGATCTATGGAAGGCTGCGGTATATAAATAAAACTTTTATTATTTATTATTATTATTAATAATAAAATCTTTATTTCTAGCCCGCCTTTCCAAAGATCAAGGCGGGTTACAATATACAAGATTGCAATTCAAACATACATTAAAAACAGCAATAAAAATACATTAAAAGCTACAAATAATAATTTCCAAGCTAGCTCAAGGTGAAACTGCAGTGAAGGGGGAGTAGAAATTATGTCGGGGACATTAGGGGAATGCCTGCTGAAAAAGATATGTTTTTAACCCCTTCTTAAATAGGTCGAGGGAGGTGGCCGAGTGGAGCTCACCGGGAAGCGAGTTCCAGACCCGTGGAGCCGAGGTGGAAAAGGCCCTCTGTGCTGTGGTGGAATATTTTGCATCTGGAACTCTCAGCAGATGCTTCCTGGCTGACCTGAGTGTGCAGGGCGGATTATATGGAGAGAGGCGGTCCTCCAAGTACCCTGGGCCCAAGCCATTTAGGGCTTTATAGGTGATAACCAACACCTTGTATTACACCCGGAAGCGAATAGGCAGCCAATGTAGATCTTTAAGCACAGGTGTTATGTGACTGGCCCTGGAAGATCCAGTGACCAGTCTAGCTGCCATGTTCTGAACCAGTTGTAGCTTCCGAGTTTGGTACAAGGATTGCCCCATGTAGAGCGCATTACAGAAATCCAACCGAGAGGTCACCAGAGCATGTACCAGGTAGGGTCGCAGCTGGCGTATCAGCCGAAGCTGATAACAGTTGCTCCTGACCGTCGCATCCACCTGAGATGTAAGGTGGAGCAACGAGTCCAGGAGCACCCCCAAGCTGCGAACGGAGTCCTTCAAGGGGAGCGTGACCCCGTTCAGGACCTGGGGAACCGATCACGAGCACTTCCGTTTTCTCTGGATTCAAACTGAGTCTGTTTTCCCTCATCCAGCCCGTTACAGGCGTCTAGAGGAGAGATGTCATCCCTGGTCACTGCATCAGTCGGAGACACAGGGAAACATATTTGGGTGTCATCAGCGTACTGATAACACCACGCCTCATGTCTCCGGATGATCTCTCCCAGCGGTTTCATGTAAATGTTAAATAGCATGGGGGACAGAATGGCTCCTTGAGGGACACCAGATGTAAGTGCCCTCTTATCGGAACACACGTCCCCCAGCTGCACCATCTGGAATCTACCCGAGAGGTAGGAACGGAACCACTGGAGCGCAGTGCCCCCGATTCCCAACTCCCTCAGGCGTTCCAGAAGAATACCGTGGTCAATGGTATCGAAAGCCGCTGAGATGTCTAAGAGCACTAACAGGGACACGCTACCCCTGTCCATGCCTAGACGGAGATCATCTACCAGGGTGACCATGGCAGTCTCAACTCCATAGCCCGCCCGGAACCCAGTTTGAAATGGGTCTAGAAAATCAGTATCATCCAAGACCGATTGAAGCTGTATTGCAACAGCCCTCTCGATCACCTTCCCCAAGAAAGGTAGCAGCGAAACAGGCCAATAATTGTTATGCATCAGGGGGTCTAGGGAGGGCTTTTTTAACAGCGGTTTTACTATGGCCAATTTTAAGCTGGATGGAAAACGCCCTTCCCTGAATGATGTATTAATTATGCGGTGTAGCATAGAGGTTACAACCGCGTGCCCCTGAGCTGCTAGCCACAAGGGACAGGGATCGAGAGAGAAAGTTGTCTTCCTAACACTTCTAAGGATCTTGTCCACTTCCTCAGTACTTACAGACTCAAAATGATCCAGTACAATTGAGTCCACGGAGGCTCTGGAGACCTCTACTCTGGTTCCTGAACCAATACTGGCATCGAGATCAGCCCTTATCCAAGAGGTTTTATCCACGAAGAAGTTGTTAAATTCGTCACAGCAGGCCTTGGATGGTTCCAGAATAGAGTTCAGGGAGGAGGACAGCTGAGTAAGCTCCCTCACTACCCTGAACAGCTCTGCCGGACGCGACTCCGCGGACGCGATATGTGCAGAAAAGAACGAATTCTTCGCTGCGCTCATCGCCACTCCGTAGTCCTCCAAAAGAGAGTCCTGGAGTGCCTTGTTGGGTAAGTCCGGATGTCTCCGCTATTTGCACTCTAGTCGTCGCAGAACCCACTTCCTTGCCCGGAGATCTTCTGTGTACCAGGGCTGTTTTTTGGAAGCAGGCCTGAAAGGACGCTTGGGAGCGATACTGTGTATAGCCCTGGAGAGATCAGTGTCCCAGATGGTAGTCAGGGCATCAACAGAATCGCCATCAGTTCCAACCATATACCCCTCGAGGGCTTCTTGGAACCTATTGGGTTCCATCAGCCATCGAGGGTGGACCATCCTAATAGGTCTGCCACCCCCGGGAGGGATCTGGGTAGATGCCTTGATTTTAACCTCTACCAGGAAATGATCCGTCCATGACAAGGCGGAAATATTTGTTACTTCCACCCACGGAGTCTCCATGTCTGTGCAAAAAACCATATCGAGTGTATTACCAGCAGAATGCATAGGCCCCATGACCAGTTGAGACAGGCCCCATTAATGTAAACCCCATTAAGTTTATTTATGCCCAAGGACATGAGTACAGAATTGCACCCTTAACCTGCTTTTAATTTGACAATTAATTCAAGATAGCTTCAACTACATCACTGAGTTTGTTGTGTGCTTTCAAGCCATTTCTCACTTATGGCAACCCTAAGGTGACCCTATAACAGGGTTTTCTTGGCAAGATTAGTTCAGAGGGGATTTGTCTTTGCCTTCCTCTGAGGCTGAGAGAATGTGACTTACCCAAAGTCACCCAATGGGTTTCCATGGCTGAAAGGGGATTCAAACGCTGGTCTCCAGAGTCATAGTCTAAGGCTCAAACCACTGTACAATGCTGACTCCTTTACAGCTAGGTAAAGACACTAGAAGTATATTAGATCATTATAGCCATTCAGTATCACTTGAACTATATTGGCTGCATCCTAGCAAAACCTAGGATTTGTAGTTTGGTGAGATACTTAGAATTCTCTGTTACAAAGTTTCAGTACATGCCTCTGAACTAAAGCATTAACTCTCAGATGGAATCATGGGATCCTTTCACAGTATACAGTTATAGGACTATGGTTCTACTTTAACCTCTGTGTCTGAATCCTATGGAATCCTGGTGTCCATAATTTGATAAGGATGTGTGTGTGTTGTGTGCCTTCAAGTCATTTCAAACTTACAGTGACCTGAGAGCCAGTGTGGTGTAGTGGTATGAGTGTTAGACTTGGACCCTGGAGCCATGTTTCGAATCCCAGATCAGTCATATAAACCTACTGAGTGACCTTGGGCAAGCCACACAGCCTCAGAGGAGGGCAATGGCAAACCCCCTCTGAAGAAACTTGCCAAGACAACCCTATGATAGGCTAACCTTAGGGTTGCCGTAAGTCAAAAATAGAGGGAGCCCACAGCAACCGAACCATGCAGGCTCCCTCTGCTCTGAAAAGAACCTGCTACGTATTAGAGTTCCAGAGCGTGCGGTCCCGACACGGCGCTTTCGGTCCATCTGTTTAGGCCTATGAATTCTAAATGCCTAAACTGCAAACCCTTGGAATGCCTAAACTGCAAATAAGATGGAACTATAGCAGTTAAAGGATCATTAAAGTGGTATCAGACTGCTGTAACAGCACAATGTAAACTCACAGTAGGTTGGGGGAGGGGGCAGAGATAAGTCCTATAAACTCAATGTTTTCCTTTTAAGGTTTAACACAGGGTCTTGTGAGTCCTGCAATCTACCTCCAAAGTATTCAAAGCACTAAATTGGGAGTCATTGATGACCAGGAACTGTGGGCAGGCAAGGGTATAGAATTTTATCCCAGTACATGAACAACCAAAAGGGAGACTTGGGACATTCCATCTCCTATTTATCTTTTTTTTTGTCCCAACCTTCTATTCGCTCTACAGTTGTCCTTCAATATCTACAGATTCTGCACCCATAGATACAACCATCAACAGCTTGAAAAGAAAATATTTTCAGATTCCAAAAATCAAACCTTGATTTTTTTTCCCCCATGTTATATAAGAGAAATTATTTTACTATGTAATTGCATTTGATGGGTTGTGAGCATCCATGGATTCTGGTATCCACAGAGGGTCCAGGAGCCAAACCCCAGAAAATACCAAGCGCCCACTGTATTCCATTTTGTGTTGTTGTTGTGTACCTTCAAGTCATTTTTGTTTATAGTACTGAAAATTTTGTCCTGATTTACTTGCTGCTTTATTGTAATTCTAGTTTTAATTAATGCATTTGTATTTTTTGAGGGAGGAAAAACGAGTCAAGTTAGTTAAATCTCTGCCTACAAAAAAGTTCCTGCTATTGTTTTAAAAGTTAATACATTCAGAGGCAGGCAAAGTTAGTGTCAGTCTAAATTCAAGCAAGCTATGCTTACCTCTTAAACTGGCCACATATGATGGTTATAATACTTTAAAACAAATTGCTCCTGTGCAAGGCAAAAAAGAAGAAGAAGAAAGCCTTCCCTTTACATTAAAAAAGTAATATTTTAAATTGTTGGTGATCTTGTGAGTCAGACTTTTTTTGAAAGCTAACAAAAGACGTATTGTCACATTTATACATTGGACAAAGGCTTCGATAGCTATCATGAGCATGAGGTATGAAGTAAGACAGTTATCCAGTAGGGATAATACAGAGCCAATTCATGCATTATTGTAGTGATGTGGAAAACATTAACTCTTTATTTCTTCACACCCTGAACTAATAGTGTTTGGATAAAATAGGCACATGGTCAGATATAGTATCTTCATACCAAGTGAACTCAGTGAATGAAGCAAGAGAGATGATTATATATGAAAATATAGTCAAGGGTGCATCTACTCACAGTTATATCACTCCGATACCACTTTAATTGTCATAGTTTCATCCTGAGAAATTCTGGGATTTGTAGTTTGGTACTTAACTTTATCTGCTAGAGAGCTCTACTGGACTGACCTAAACTGTAGATCCCAAAGTACCCTGATTTATTTCTCAGTCTTTCTTTTCAGCATTTCTTGAGAGGAGTGGATTAAACCTCTCAAGCAGAAAATTCTAAGTACATCACCAAACTACAGGTCCTGTGTTTCTGTACAATGGAGTTGTGGCAGTTAAAGAGGTATCAAACTGGCATAAGTATATAGATTTTAAACAGTCTATAAAACTTTTTGTAAATGTTTTACATTTGTTTTTATGGAAGCCGCCATGGATCCTGTCCTGGGAGAAAGGTGGTATATAAATAAAGTAAACAATTAAATAAATAGTGCAGATGTACCTTTTTTCTCTTTCTAGCTAGCCTGATATAAATTGTTGTTTTTCAAAGTAATGCCACCTTGAACCCCATTTTGTTGAGAAAGGAAGGATGTAAATTGAATGAATGAATGAATGAATACCATTATTGTATGAAAAGCAGCACATATTTTTACAATACAAACAAAAATTCTAAACATCTTTGTAAGAGACTCTGCAAAAGGTATTTGCTATGCTAAACTCCAAACTTTATTAAACAATAATAGATGAAAGTCTAGAAATGTTGCAGCAGTGTTAACACAAATTTAAGCTGCCACATTTAAAAATGTGAATCCTGACAGTAAAATGCCTACATGAATTGATTAAATTAAAACAACCCAGCATTTAAAACACAAGAGCTTCAGTCTGTATTACTGCTAGTTGACGCAACTGCACATTTTTGATCCTGTCTTCAGTGATAATAGATAATGGTAGCTTTCAAGAACAGCAAACTAAATTGGTTATCTCTGAACCATTATCAGCCAATGCAAATTCCTATTAAATTTAATGAGGCTGAGATTCTCGAGCTTTCTATTTTTGCATCCTTGCACGTATCACATATTTCTTTTAAAGTTCCCATCATTCTATTTACTTTTATCTCCTGCAACTTTATAAGCCTATTTATACAATCATGGGGAGAAGTTTTCATTGATTTGCAGCTTTTCTTTTCTTTCCTTTTCTTTTGTCACTATACATCTCAGTACAAGATCTGAATTTTCTAATTCAGAAATTGACATGTCACACAAGCAGGATACAGACTTCACTCCTTCAAGCATGTCCTTTGCCCATTGAAAACATTGTTAACACATTCTCACATAAATTACTGGTAAGCACAGGAAGCAGCCATATCTTTTCTCCATTCATCAATAACGTTGCCTCCTCCCCAAAGAAAACACATTTCACCAAAGATGACAAAATATAGGCACTTCTCCCTTATGTCTGGAAGCAGTTTCAGAATTTATTCTTTGGGGTGATGAAAAGACAACAATTTATCAATAGCACCTTTTCATTTAAATGAGCCAATTTTCAAGCTTGAGCCACATGAACTCACTCAATTGAAGAAAAGTAGAAGCAAGTTTGGCATTTTATATTTTTTAAAAAAACAATTCTCTCATCATATGTAGACTTCACATGATCTCAGGAGGCCTTTCACAGTAGTTAGGCTGCTGAACAAAATAATAAACTCTTTATTTTATTTTATTTTTAATTATCATTACCATTCTACTCTTCTTCTGGAAAGGGCTGGCATCCTTTTTTGTCAATCTGGGCGCACGTGAATGGTGTGGTTAATAAGCCTATTAATGAGGTTCCACAGTGGAGTGTGAATAGGTAAATAAGCCTCAATCTGTTGAGGTTCAGCAGGAAGGGCAGTAAAGCCATCAAGTGCTAAAGGTGACAGTTTGAAATAGGAACAACAGCTCCAGGTTTCAAGCCAAAGAAAAAGCAGACAAGGCAGGCATTGAGAAACTTTCTACCCCCAACCGAGCTCTATTATCTTTCCGATTCTTCCCCCTTTTATAAAATGTCTTGAGTAGACGCTGTTTGAAAAGAAGGGGGGAAGCCCTTGAGACTTTTTTCACTCTTTTTTTTCACTCTGGTAATGATACGTCAATAGCGAATAATGAAAATTAGGACTTCCAATACCCCCATTGCACCCTAACTTTCAAAAGAATGAAGAGCACTAACTCTCAGCATATGGACTAAATGGGGAAAGATCCGGGAATGGAAGAAAAGAAAACGGATCCCCAACACACACACACAAAGAGAGAGAGAGAGAGTCCAAGATCCAATAGTTCATTTTGTCATGAGCCTGTCTTTCTGACTTTTTTTTTCCAAGTCAAATTATCAACTTAACTTGATCCTAATTAAGTAGTACAAGATGCCTTGATCAGGAGGCTTTTAGGATTTGACAGCTGTTGAGTTAGAAAACAGTTATTTGAATATAGTGTATGTAAAGAAATAAATACTGGGTTGGATTCAGGCATAGTCATACTTAGACCAGAGTGACTGAAATCCATGGGGCTTAAGTTAGCCATGACTGAGTATAGCAATTGATTTGAACAGCTTTGCTCTAAGTGTGACTGAGTCATACTTATTTGATTGTATGTATGTCTCTTCAAATTGCCTGCCAATGTAAGGCAATCCCATGACTTTAACAGGTTTTCTTAGGTAATGAATATTCAGAGATTATTTTTCCAGTTTCCTTCCTCTTAAATAGAGCCTTACAGCACTTGGTCCCTCATCCAAGCACTAATAACAGTTGACCCTGCTTAGCTTCCAAGATCAGACAGGATCTGGTGTCTTGAGGCATTTAGACCTCATTGTTGTTTTTGTTGTTGTTAACTATCCTCAAGTCAACCTTGACTCATGGCAACCCTGTGGATGAGACATCTTTAAAAAAACTGCCCTTCACTACTCTGTTCAGGTCCTGCAGGTCCAGACCTGTGGCCTCTTTGATTGAGTCTAACCATCTGGCATGTGGTCTTCCTCGCTTTCTACAGTCCTCCACCTTTCCTAGCATCATCATCTTTTCTAATTATTCATGCCTTCTCATGATGTGGCCAAAGTATGAAAGCCTCAGTGTAATCATCCTGGCTTCCAGGGAGAGTTTGGTCTTGATCTGTTCTAGAACCCATTTGTCTGTCTTCTTGCCTGCCCACAGTATCCTCAGCACTCTCCTCAAGCACCACATCTCAAATAAGTTGGTTTTCTTTCTATTGGATTTCTTCACTGTCCAGCTCTCAAATCCATATATGGCTTTAGCTTGGACAACTATCCAATACTTTGGCTTGGACAATTGTCATTTTAGTGTTTAAAGTTATATCTTTACATTTTAGGATCTTGTCCAGTTCTTTCATAGCTTCCCTTCCCAATCCTAGTCTTTTTCTACTTTCTTGATTGCAGTCACCAATCCAATCAATATTTGATCCAAGATATGGGAACTCTTTGACTATTTCAATGTTTGCATTATCTAAGATGAATTCCTTCTGCTATCATTGTTTTCTTGATGTTCAACATTAAGCCTACCTTGGCAGTTTCCTCCTTGACCTTCTTCAGCAATGGTCCTAGGTCTTTGTTTGTTTTTACTAGGAGTATTGTGTCTTCTGCATATTTTAGATTGTTAATGTTCCTTCCTCCAATCTACACTTTGCCGACAAATCCCAAATTAGAAACCTGCAGGTCGAACTGGAAACATACACTGCCAATCTCGTATTACAAAATCCAAAAAGCATTTGTAGTTCGGGGGGGGGGGGATTTGAATGCTAGACAAGAGCCCAACGACCATCCCCTATACACCCAGCACAAATGCCCTCCTCCTAACCTTGAAGATGATGGAACCACCTCATCCAGTGCTCAAAAGACAAGAAAATCAAACTTTACATGCCTATGTCTGGCTAAATCAGTCTACAGACTAAATCTCTGTATCTTAAACATTGCTCTGAAAAGTGACTGTCTAGCTGAATTCACTTATCTCTCTGGGTCCAAAATGAGCCCCATTGACTACATAATCATTTCTAAGGATCTTCTCCCCTATGCCAAGTACCTAGAAGTTATGCCTAGGGTTTAAAGTGATCATCTTAGGCTACAACTAAGCAACTTAGTTAGACTATTTATTAATTACTGAAAGCAGCTTCAATTCAATCATTTTTTAAAAAATCAATATAAATCAGCAATTTTAAAAAGTTAGTCAATGCCCACATCCCCTCAGGTGGGTTTTTGAACAACAGCATGTCAGCAGTGGGAAAGGCTGATGCCAGCAAGGGACAGGGACAAAAGTAGTCCAGCCAGGCTTTATTCTCTTTCTACCATCCCGTTCTTTCTCTTGCCCTTCCTCGCTGCCTAAGAGTCTGCAGATGAAAGGACAGATAATTATTGCAGAAACCTGAATTCAGTAGCCCACTTGGAGAGGGTTACTGAAATTAGGAGAAAGACCTCATAATATTAGGCCAAGGCTGCATATGCTTTAAAGTTTGCAGATTAAATGATGTCATTCTAGTATCTTGGGGCAATCACAGCAAAGATCCTGTCATTCTTTCCAGTAGATATTTTTACACTGCACAATAAAACCCATGTAGAGGGTCTTGCCTTTTTTCATGTAAATGCCATGAAGATTTACACAGGAAGAGGTTGTTTTTAATATACATAGGTCCCAGACCATGAAGGACTTTAAGGCTAAGCACCAGAACCTGGAAATGGGCCTAGGAGCTGACTGGCAACCAGAACAGTTGCCACAAAACTGGTTTTCTATATTCATGGATTCCATTGTATGTCAGCTAATAAGAATATTTTACCATTGCTCTGCTGCAGAAGGGCTATATGCCTGAACTGATTTGCTCATGTGTGCCAAAATGTCATTTATAATTCTGTTTATTGGTAACCTCGTGTTACTGTTGCTGTAGCCATCAGAGTCCACAGAGTTCATAAAAACAGAATCCGTACAGTAACTGTACAGTAAACCACACAAGAACTATCACAAACTAACATATATACAAAATCAATCTACAAAAAAAAGCCTTTCTATTTTAAGCTTTACATTTGGAAATGAAGCTGGTTTTGTTTCCTGCGCCTGTAACAACTGGTTGGAACTCCCAGAGCTAACCTATACTATATATCCTGCCAAGTTTTTTTTTTAAAAAAATTAGAGTTGATTGTACAATAGACTTGTGGAGCATGAAGAATGTTTACATCAATTTACATGAATTGTTCTCTTTCTCACCAGCTCCTGGTGGCAAAACGCCCAGCACTGAATCTAGCAACAGTAGTCAACAGATAAGATCACTGTGAACAAGACAATGAAAGTATTTGTTTGGATCCATGCCACTGACCAGTATTAAGAAAACATTCAAAGGTTCTCGTACCTGGTGTCTTTAAAGTGAAGAAGAGACTGCTGCCAAGAGAATTCCTGCCTATGTGATAAAGAAATTATGCAGGCAATAGTGGCAAATCTATATAAGGAGTTTCTTATTACAATCTGCAAAAAACATTGAAGCCTAATTCACACTACACTGAAGTCAAGATTAGTCTAGTTTGCTTCTCGCCAAAAGGCTGCTGATGGTAGATGGCAAATGGGAGATCTCCATCACATTGTCATGCTATGCTTAGGCATACTCACAGCCTCCAAAAATCCTATGGTAGGTTAACTTTAGAGTTGCCATAAGTTAGAAATGACTTGAAGGTAAGCAGCAGCAGCAGCAGCAGCAGCAGCAGCAAGGCTGGTTATTGTTTCATAGAATCTTAGACTTGGAAGAGACCACAAGGGCTATTTAGTCCAGCTCCATGAAGTCCTTAAAGATGCTCATCCAACATCTGCTTAAAGACCTCCAAAGAAGGAGACTCTTCCATCTTCCAAGGCAGTCCATTCCACTGTCAATCAGCCCTTACAGTAAGTAAGTTCTTCATAATGTTTAGGTGGAATCTCTTTTCTTGCATTTTGAGTCTATTGGTTTATGTACTAGTCTCTGTAGCAGCAGAAAAGAAGCTTGCTCCATCATCTACATGACATCCCTTCAGATATTTGAAATCAGCAATCATGTCACCTTTCAGGCTTCTCTTTTCCAATCCAAACATACAGTGTGCCCGTATCATACATGGGTGCGACTTACGCGACTTCCAGCATATGTTGGAAGCCATGCCGGAAAAAGCCCTGGATGCGCTTCATCATGCACACAAGCCCCATTACTTCTAATGAGGCTCCAGCATACGCGGGATTTCAATTACGGAATGGATCCTCCATGTAAGGGAAAAGGCCAATTGTACTTAGCTTCTTCAGTCATCCCTCATTAGACTTGGTGTTCAGACCTTAGAACATCTGTCTTCCTTCTCTGGACAAGTTCTAGCTTGTTGATATCATTTTTGAACTATGGTACCCAGAACTGGACATAGATTATGGCGAGTCCTCATATTAATTGCAACTCAAATTTGTTCATTTGGTTCATTTGGAAACTCACTGGGTTATCATTTCCCCCCAGTGATTATGCACACAATGTTTTGTTTAAAAGCTGATGGACACCATGAGTGTTTTTAAAGGATGCACAGCACATTACATGTTAATGTAAACTAGTGTATCAATGCTACTACAATAGTATGGCTTGCTTCTTTTACAACATAAGAATCCATTCACCCTCTCTTTAGGATTTGTAAAACAGGAAAACTATGCAGAAGTTTTAAAAGATCAATTAAAATAAACACATGTAAGGACTTCCCAGTGCCAACCTATATAATACCAACAGACATACTGTAGAAATAGACTTTTCTTATATGTTTCTTGGAATGGACATACAAGAAATGTTTATACTTCTGGATAAAAGCAGTCAGTACAGCTAGGTCTACTTACCTATGGGAACTTTGGATTTGTGCTTCTCAGCTCACATAAGTTATTTTTAAAAAAGTTTTCCCTGTGTCACAGTGACCTATCATTCAGTGTAATAAAAGGCATAATTTTCTCTTCTTCTCCGTCATCTGTATGATCCACATTGGGTAAGTAATATTGAGGAATATAACTTTCTCTGGAAATACATCACTTCACTACTGCCTCTGAATCACCTGAATCTATCGGCTCTACAAACTCCTTTCTGCTGTACCCTTCTAAGGAAGGGTAGAGAACTGAAGTCTTTTTTTAAAAACTTTATTTTTGATATATATCACAAATATTAAAATAAATGCTTTTACAAAAAGCCAAAAAAGAAACAGATGAAACACACGGGTTATTCTCTAAATCTAACACCATATTCCAACAGATATTTTCTTTATAATGTGCAATGCTTATTTTATCAGCAACTTCAAATGTCATGTCATATCTTAACCCTTGTTATAACAACTCAAATTAACTTCCTAGGGTCGTCTCAATAGTTGATTCTGTTAATTCTGACAGCTTCTTGTCTTATTCTTCCTCAAAATCAGAATTTCACTAACATTTAAGGTTTTCTAGTAGTTCTCTATTATATTTTCCTTAATTCAAAGGATCTTCCGCTGACTATTCCAATAACAGTTACTGCTCTCTCTAACTTAAAACCCATCTCTGGGTACATGTTTCTAATACCGGTGACCACTCTTTTTCAGTTTGGTTAGTGTCATAATCATTCAATAGAGCAGTCAGTTAATCCATGTTTCTCATTTCTAGCACCTTTAGTAGCCAGTCATCCAAACTCAGCATATCTTTATCCTTCCATCTTTGTGCCAAAACCAATCTCGCTGCAGTGATCAGATATAATAGAATACGCCAGTGTTTCCTCTCAATCCCCTGTGGGAGTTTGTTGAGCATATTTAGGAGGTATATTTCTGGCCTTAATTCAAATTTTGGAATATGTTTTCTATGGACCTATGTATTAATTTCCAGAATTTTTTCAACTTTGCACACTGCCACCAACTATGACTCCAGGTACCTACTGCCACTTTACACTTCCAGCAATTCTTTGATTTCAAGTTACATACCTTTGCCAGTTTACTTGGTGTCAGATGCCATCTCTGCTCCATTTTAAAGTAATTTTGTTTTAACGTTTGCAACTTAGTAAACTTCTTTGTTTTAAGCCTTGCGTATCTCCAGCTTTCTAGATCAATGATCTTCCCACAATCTGTTGCCCACTTGATCATTGCTTCTGAAATTGGATCTTCCTCATGCTCTAATGTGAGAAGTGCTTTGTAAATCTTTGCAACTTTTTAATCTTCTCCCGCATTTAATATTTCATCCAATTTAGTATGTGTTTCTCCACATTCCTGTGTTCTAGAGTCCATTTTAAACCTCTCTTTTAGTTGTGCATACAGAAGCCAATGTATTTTTGGGTAAGTTCTTGAATGGGTCTCATTTCATATTTATTTTGATCTGTTTTGTAAAGTATATCTTGGTATTTAAGCCAAATATCTAGGGATTTCCATCTACCCAAGAAAGCTTCTTGAGGTGATACTCATAAGGGAATTTTCCTAAAAAATTTATCCTTGATACTGGACCAAATTCTAAGTAAAGCTCTTTTAATAATATGATGATTAAACTCCTTGTGGACCTTCACTTTATCATACCATAGGTATGCGTGCCATCCAGACCTGTTGTCATGTCCCACTATATTCAGCAGTTCCTCGTTCTAGAGAGTTATCCATTCTGAGATCCAACCAAGGACATTTGCCTGGTAGTATAGACTCAGGTCTGAGAGGCCTGTCCCTCCATCTTCTTTCTACTTAGTTAAGATTTTCCATTTTATATGTGGCCTCTTATGATCCCAGATGAAGTCCCTAATGTCCTTCTGCCATGCTTTTAAGGGAGCGTCACTATTCAATATTGGGATGGTCTGGAAAAGAAAATTTAATTTCAGTAGTACCATCATTTTGCTTGTTTCTATCCATCCCAAAAATGATAGTAGAGAACTGAAGTCTTGTTGACCTGAAGGGACAATTGGAAAACAAGGCAACTCCCATCATATACAATGATGTAGTAAAAGAGTGTCTCTTATTCAAAATGGCAAATCAAGGTTTTTATTATGGAATTTTTATTGGAATATTTTCAAGCCATGGATGGTTGAATCCATGGATGCAGAATCCATGGATCTGGAGGGCTGACTGCATTAACTGTCATGACTCAATGAGTCTATCCTAGTTTGAGATTTAGATTAGCATGAGATGCAAACTGACATTATGGCTCATTCTAGCACAGATAATCTAAAGGAACCAGATCCCATCTGATCTTGGCAGCTAAGCAGGGTGAACCTTGGTTAGTACTTGGGAGACCACCAATGAATACTAGGTGCTATAGACTATATTTCAAAGGAAGGAACTGGCAAAACCACATCCGAGTATTGCTTGCCAAAGAAAAGTAATTCATGGGGTCAACCAGTGACTTCAAGACACACACATACATACAGCATAGTCCACATTCAGTGTATTCCTGGGTGCACTCTTACCTTAATGCAAAAATATGTATAAACAAAAGGGAGAGGCGGGGTAAAAATAAAATTTATTATTATTATATTATTATCATCAATTCTCAATATAATTTGCTTTGTTCAAGATAGATCAGAGTGGGAATCATGTGACCCTCCAGATATTGTTGGATCACAGTTCTCAGCATTCCTTACCATTAGCTATGTTACCTAGGTTTGATTAAAGTTGCAGTCTAACAACATCTGGAAAGCAGCATGATTCCCACTCCTGATACCGATGGAGCCTGTTGTACTAGAGGCAATATGAAATCTGCTAAACAAGTATGATAGCATTTCTAAATATCTTGTATCCTAGTACTATGCAACATTTCCAGATATTTCACACGTTTCACAAAAAAATGTAAACTCAGTCTTCTCTAACAAAAAAAAAACACCACAAGTATCCCAAGCAGTTACAATGCTTTTGTTGCCATTCCAAGAGAAAAAAAAAAGTTAAGCTATTCATAAGCAAAACTTAATTTAAAATATGGGGATGCAACAACAAAAAATGCTAAACACTGAATATATAGTTAGCCATATATGGTATACATTCAGCCATAGTTCTTCAGAGTAATACAATAATGTTCACAAGAACTGTTTATACCATTTAAGAAGCTGCAGAAAAGAAAAAGACAATTTCTTGCTTGTGAATATATTCCCTGAAGCCTTACATTCAGCAATCCATTTTCCCACCTACTCAGCATGTAGAAACAAGCTGCCAATTAGATTCACGAAAATGGAGAAGCTGACACATCTTAAACAGAAATGGCTGCATACTCTGAGAGCGCTGGGGCTGTGAAGCGAGATGACATACAGTATTTCTTTTTAAAAAGGCAGCTTACTTGGAAAATGAAAAATAGAAGACAATATAGAGAAAAGCAGAATAAAACTACCTCATTGTCCTGTTTTTAATTTAAACAAGGAGCAGGAAGTGCAAGCAAAACCTAACAAAAAGCAACTCACATGCACTTTTCAAATAGGCGTACACATTTTGACTGTGACTCCCAACTGGCATCACGTTTAAGTTCAGAGTAAGCTGTTCAGTGAGAGGCAGCATTAAATAGTTCATATTAGCATGAAAATAGCAAGAGGAGTAGTTTGCAGCTGGTGACAGACATGTAGTAAACTGATTTGATAACCAGACTTTACAAAACTTAGCCATCTTCTGACCCTTAGTATGACCAAGATTTAAGGCTCAATCTTACCCTGAAAATCCTCTGGCTGTTGGGCTATATTTTTCCAGATACCCACTATGCCAATGGAATGCCAAATATACCATGAGTACAGTGGATATGAGAGCACAGTGCTGACAGAACTGTTCTGCTGGCAAAAATATGCCAACAGATGAGCTGGAACAGAGCAGAGTCATGGGCAAGATATCTTATTCTAGACCCCTTCAACTGATATGCCAGTTGATAGCAGGTCTTTTTGCATCCTCTTCAGTGGAAGGAAAACCATTCTGTTACAGCTGCCTCCATATCAGTGACTATTTCATCCACATCACAGCAGTAAATCCTCAAACATGCTTGTCCCTCGACATTTGCAGCTTTGACTTTTGCGGTTTTGATTATTCACGGATTTTATTAATATGTTATATCTAGGAATATCTAGGTCTTCCAGTACAACTCTATGGTCAACTTTAACTAAAAATTGCATCAAGAACCTAGAGATTTCCAATTTGCAGTCAAAGGCTTTCATGGCTGGCATCCACAGTTTTTTGTGGGTTTTTCAGGCTATGTGGCCATGTTCTAGAAGAGTTTATTCCTGATATTTGAAATCCATAAACATCTGGATAATTTCAACGGGAAAGAAGAAACCCTTAAAGTGAACAAAGTTTGGCTACCAGTCCTGAAGAATAGCAAAATGAGGACTCAGCAAATGCAAATGGGAAATCACCCAGGATCAGGGGTTTCCCCAGCAGATAATGAACACCAATTAGCAGACACTAATCCTACTTTGCATATCCTCCCATCCTGAGGCCCTGCCATCAACAACACAACAATACACAGATTAACATGGAAATCATTCCTGCCTACCCAGGGTCACATTGTGTGTGTGTGTGTGTGTGTTATATATCCACCTCTCTTCTATGCCACCATTCTCTGAAGATGCCAGCCACTGATGCTGGCGAAACATCAGAAATAAACTCTCCTAGAACATGGCCACATTCCTAGAGATTCCTAGAGAAAATACTCCACTAAGCATTTTTAGTTCCTCCAGCACAATTCTATGGCCAGTGTCTGGCAGATGTTGACCACAGAGTTGCACTGGAGGTTTTTCCACATTCACAATTTAGAGCACAATTTCACACCTAGTGGGTAGAATTTCTGAAGACTTCATTGCTGCCAATGATAGCTGGTAGCTTCCACAATGATGGGATGGTGAATCTGCTCTGGGTTTTATTCTAAAGAAGCTATCCAAGGTAAAGAACCTATCTGGGAGGTAGGATTCAGCACCTTAGATAGTAAATAATCAGATTATAATCCAGAGCATATTTACCTTCTCACTGATTTAGAGGCCACTAGCTTTAACTGTATCTCACCATGTGCCTCTTATCATCTCAACGTGTGCTTTGATACAGCCAAGAAATCTTAAGAGTGATATATGAAGATGCATACTTTTCTGGTCATTTATTTTGATAAAACATGTGTGTGGTGAGAGGGGGGGAACACTAGTACAAGACACCATGCCCCCCCTTTCTGATTTTCTTCAAAATGGTGGAATATTAAATCCACAAACCTAAGTATTGTCTTTTTAAATATAAACACATTTGTGTTTGGAAAGGTCATAATGAGTGATCAGTTGTTAATTTTTTCCTATTTTGTGGACTAAAGAATAAAGGCATCCTGCCTTTCTGATAAACATGCAAGCTCCAAAAGGCCTCATACTATAACTGCAGTTGCAATCCATGGAAAACTAATCTGTGACAGCCATATAAAATGATGAAAAAAGATTAAGGATGTTAAATTTCCAAAAGCTACCAAGCCAGGAAGAATCAGCAGATAACCAATGTGGCAGGTCAAAACCTGTTAGAAAATAAAATATTTCTCATGGTAATTGAAGGCAAGTTAAAGAAAGGGCAAAATGAAATCCTTAAGGGAGAATTTCAAGATCTTAGTTCTCACACCAAGAAGCTCCTCTTATAACAGCCTGGAGGATGACCAACGAGAGCGAACGGATCTACTAAAATGCAATATTTTTATTGCTTCACAAATTATTTGGGCTCCTCATTGTAAACTGCCTAAAGGTTCATAGACAGAGTAGCCATTTTTGTCTCAGAATTTTATGTAGGGAAAGTTGAGCTCTTATATTCATATATTAGAATTGTTATTATAAACATGGATTCTTTTTAAAAATATAAATAGTGGAATAGAACCCATATGTCAAAAATGGCCTGAATCCAATTATTAGATCCACTGAATCAATGAGATTTATTTAAGCATTGTTTTACCATTCCACGATTTATTCAGTAGGTCTTTTTAGCTTAGTCTAGGAATTGGCTTGGGGTCAGTATTTCTCTCCCAATTATCTCAAAACTCACATCCTACCTTTGGAAATATTACAACCAAATTTGTAGGTACAGTGGTACCCCGGGATACGAATTGATCGCGTTACGAAATTTCCGGGATACGAAAAAGTTAGATTGGAAAAAACTGTTCCGGGATACGATGTTTTTTTCGGGTTACGAAATTTATTTCGGCGCGAAATTCAAACGCAAAGCGCGGCTAGCGGCTTTCCAGCGGCTTTTCGGGTTGCGAAATGTATCGCGTTACGAACGGAGCCGCGGAACGAATTAATTTCGTAACCCGAGGTAGCACTGTATATGGTTTGGGGGGAGTTCTTTTCCACTCACATATTATTGCTTTTTCAATTTTTGACAGGTAATAAAATAGTTTAAATAATCTCCACAGCACAGTAATTTCAACATATTAGGTTATTCTACCCTCTTTGTCATTACTTCTGAATAGGACAATTAATAAAGTGATGCAATTACATTATAGACCTGGGGTAGGCAACCTTTTTGAGCCGGGGGCCGGGTTGCTGTCCCTCAGACAACTGGGGGGCCGAAGCCAAAAAATAAATAATTATTTTTTTTAAAAAAAAATAAATAAATATATAAATAAACCAGGACAAATGTAGGACAAAATTTTCAAATGGAAGACACTTTTTTTAAAAAAAATGGAAGACACGCGAAAAAATTTGCTGATTTTAAAAAAAAAATGTTAATATAAATGCATGTTTCTGAGGCTTCTATAGACAATTGCCCCCCAAAGGCCCCGGCGGCAATCGGCAGCAGGACCAGGCTGGGGCCGGTCCCAAGGCCTTGCCGGGCCGCATCCGGCCCGCGGGCCGCAAGTTGCCTACCCCTGTTATAGACTATCAGTAGGTTATTTGCATAATTGTGGAAATGTTGTTTATTAAATGCAGAAATTTGGAAAGAAAGTGTGCAAGAGAGAGCACTGCACATTTTGATTTCTCAGGAGAATGTGGGAGAGGTTTCTGTGGTCAACCTGTGGTCCATCTGTTTGTTTGTTTGCTCTAAATCAGTGGTTCCCAAACTTTGCTCCTCCAGGTTTTTTGGACTTCAACTCCCAGAAGCCTCAGCCCTCTTAGCTAATGGCCTAGGATTCTGGGAGCCAAAGTCCAATATCCCTGGAGGGCCAGAGTCTGGGAACCACTGCTCTAAATGATTGGTTCTTACCCTGTTATCTATAAACCAAAGATGCTTTACCAGAACATTCTGATGATGTTGACTCTCCTTCCCTCAACTCCTGCTCCACTTCCAGGAGATGAATTGCATTTTTACAAGCTTTTGATTACTTTTCCAATATTTTTTCTCCTGTCCATTTGACAGCTTGAAATTTCACTGCTATGGTTTATTCATGCAATGAAGAAAAACTCCAGAAGGCAGATCTGCTAGAAATTTAAATTGTGTACACACTTCCAGTTTTTCTGGGGCTATAAGTATCCTTAAAAATTTATAGCTCAGCTTTACACTACTTGAATCAATACAATCATGGACTTCCTGTGATGCATTTTGAGGTGGCTTTTTTTTTTTTTTTACAAAGAATACTATTGCCACTTTCAACAATATTTCAGACAATTCATTTGGATGTACACCAGAGGTGAACAAATGCAGCTCTTCCGAAGGTTGCTGGACTGCAGCTCCCAGAGTAACTCAACTGGCTAGACTAATTTTTTATTAGATAATAAGATATGCAAGCCTCAAGAATCAGTGGAACAAAGAACTGAAACTGTCCTGTGCTGCTTATTCACTAGAGTGTGGCTTTGGTTTCCATCTTTCCCTTATCTATGGATCTTAAGTTGTGATTTATTCTACAAAAAAGTATGTGCCAGATATACTGAATATCACAGTTCCATTTTAGGGAAAGCTTGAGTAAAATTGTCTGATTGCTAATTTTGTAAATCTGTGATACGTTCTTGAAATGTATGACCCTGCTTTGTATAGTTCCAGCTGTTTTTGGTGTTCACCACATGCATTAATTTTTAACTGTACCCATTTTTTTATTTTTGCATATATCCATATGCTATTAAACTATTTACATGTCTCTTGGATATTATATGCCTGTATCTTGATCAGCAGAAAATTATGCTACATCCTTTACATCTCTGGAGCATGTCTAGAGGTGGGCAACCAAGATGTTAAAAGATATGGAAACAATACCCTATGAGGAGTGGCTTGGAGAGTTGGGTATGTTTAGCTAGGAGAAGAGAACCATAGAAACATAGAATCAAGGATTCAAAGAATCAAAGGAGGATAAAGGGGTGTCATGATGGTCCTGTTTAAATATTTGAAGGGATGTCATACTGAACATGGAGCAAGCTTGTTTTCTGCTGCTCCACAGAACAGGACATGAAGTAATGGATGCAAACTACAGGAAAAGATATTCCACCTAAACTTTAGGAAGACCTTCCTGATAGTAAGAGCTGTTCAACAGTGGAACACACACCCTCAATATCTATATTATGTAATACTGTAGCAGAAAATAGAAAAACATAGAGCAAGTACTGATTAAAGTTAAGGAACAGCAGGATTATTAATGAATATTAAGAAAACAAAAATAATAACCATATATGATTTCTATAACTTTAATATATATTAAGGCATAAAAATTATTTTTTTCTGTAGTTCAGCTCAATTATCAATCAAAATGGAGACTTTAGTTAAGAAAATCAAAAGAAAGCTAAGGCTAGGAAAGCAACTATAAAGAAACTAGATAAGGTTCTTGAGTGCGAAGTGATGCCACTACATAACAAACTGAGGATCATCATATTTCTATGTATGGTAGTGAAAGCTGGCCAGTGAAGAAAACTGCCAGGAAGAGAACTCATTTGAAATGTGGTGATGGAGAAAAGTTCTACAGATACCAGGGACTGCCAAAAAGACAAATAAATGGATCCTAACACAAATTAAGCCTGAACTTTCTCTCAAAGCCAAGATGACTAAACTGACTCACACTTTAGACATACCATGATATGTCATGACTCATATTGTAAAAGAAGATAATGCTGGAGAAAGTGGGAGGCAGAAGGAAAGGAGGAGGAAGACATAACAGATGGACTGATTTGATCAAAGAGATCTTTCATTCATAGGTCACCATACGTCAAAGGCAACTTGATTGTAACCCACAACAAAATACCTGGACTTTACCATTTCTGTGTGTTTAATTGCTTGCATCCATCCTGGACTGTACCATCTGTGTGTTTTTATTTGTTTGCACAGCAGCTCCTTATACCCTCACCCCAGCCCTAAAATAAGCAAACAAAACAAACAAACAAAGCAAACAAAAAAGCTTCCACCATGAGGGATACCTCCAGGCATTTTAGTATCCAAGATAGAACAATAAATGCCCTCCCTTTATCCAGGTTAAAATTCAGTACCCACAGCCAACCACCTCATTTGGGGAGATGGACCAAAAAATCTCACAAGCAAATGGGTTCCCATGAATCCATGGGTTGACCCATGAAAATGTCCCGACATATCATATTTAGTTCTATAGATTCAGCAGAAAACTCCAGCTATTCCCATGCAGAGGTACAGATCCTTCCCTTGAGCCTAGGTGTGTTTGTACAGCACTGTGTCAAATGTCACTGAGCCAGCAAAGTCTTCTTTCTGTTTGTATATCTCCCAATGGATGAAGCAATGGTCAGCAGGAAATCCGTCCCCACCTCCGCAAAAAAGATAGACAGTCCTATCAGATAAGATGAAGCATACAATTCACCCTTACAAAGAAGCTGTTAACAGAGCAATCCTGTTGTTGTTAATTGCCATCAAGTTGACTTATTTATGGCATCCGTTTGAATGAGTGATCTCCAAGACACATCTCTAAGATGCAAGTCCCTCTGTGTTGTTAGATCAGGGGTGAGAATTCTGCAACTCTACAGAGATTGCTGGACTGTAAACCCCAGGGTCCCTAGCCAGCATAGCTAGGGAGGGATGCTGGGATTTTTAAGTCCCACAAGATCTAGAGAGCCACAGAATTCTCACCCCATAACATCATCAGTTAGTCCTAGTAAGTGCGTTCAGGACTGCAGCATTGGATAAAGCCTGCTCTTACTTGGTGTGAGTAAAGACAACAGTTTCTGGTCTTTTGTCTTAAAGCTTTTTAAATTATATGTTGACTGCTTATCTGGTGATCATATCTATTGGCACTCAGACCAAACACTGAGGCCTCCGGGAGAAATGTATAACTGTACAACTTAACTCTGCTGTCAAATGCACCTTCATAGAGACATGCCCCAAGTTTGCTGGAGAGAAGAGAGATAACCTCCTCTGAGACTTCAAAGGGATTGCTAAATCAGAAAGAAGCAACTGTAGACAAAGTATGCAGACGAGGATCTGGTGGTGGTTTAGATAATGGATTAGATTAACATCTTTGCCTTTATGGAGCCCAAGGCAGCATGAGTTGGGAATATGTGATAAAACATTTTGACAAGAAGTAAATCTGAGTTCATGTCATCCAATGAAGAAGAGGACCATTTGGGTGGTAAATAACATCAGCCTGATACCAAAATCAGTGTTATAGGGAGGACGGCAGGAATACCTCTGGCCTACTGGTGCAGCATGTCCATAAGTCACACAGAAGTTTTAAAAAGAGTCTGAATATGTATTAGATGCACATTTCAGTAGTACACCTATTCCCTGTTTGTCACCAGACCCAGACCTACCTTTAAACAGAGTGAAGCAATCACCTCAGATGGCAAATGCTAGATGGCATGGGTGGTTGTCCCTGCATGCCCCAACCTAGTTTGCTACCGACAGGTGAGTTGCCCCATTGTCAGAACTGAACCCTGTGAGGTCCAGACTTAGGGAACTGAGTATGTTTAGCCTGGAGAAGAGAAAGATAAAGCGATGACATGATGGTCCTGTTTAAATATTTGAAGGGATGTCATACTGAAGATGGAGCAAGCTTGTTTTCTGTGCTCCAGAGACTAGGACACAGAGCAATGGTTTCAAACTACAGGAAAAGAGATTCTGCCTCAACATTAGGAAAAATTTCCAGACAGTAACGGTTGTTCAACAGTGGAACACATTGCCTTGGAGTATTGTGCTATAATAGTCTAGTGTGAACGGGGCCCCTAACATTTAGATGTTTTGTCATCCCATTTGAAATTGCTCCCAGAGCACTTATTAGTACTAGATAGTGTTTTCTTTTCCCAAAAGCACTGAATCTCAATTTGTAGGTCTCAATATTTCACAATCTTCCCCCTACCACCACTACCACCTTTGTCTTAAATTCTGCTCTCCACTTGGATTACCACACTGATAAGCTTTCTTTTTCACAACCACCGGCACAGTGTGTTCTAACTGTCTATCAGCTTGAATCTTAAATCCCATCATATTTTTAGGTCAGCCTTGGATTTTTATGTGACATTCACAATCTAAATTGTATAGATGTCTGATGTCCAGGAACTCTGACATCTGATGTGATTCTTGTTGACCCAGGTGATAACTGACCCAGTATGAGATTTGTTTTGAGGTTTCTGTACCATATTTAATGAGTATTTAGCATCTTTAGTCTGTCCCCTCAGTGATAGCCTGTCTGACTTGAAAGACCCTACCAGCGGCAATGCTACCAGCAGCACAGCCTCTTGTTTTACTGTAGCAGACAATCCTACCTCTATGGTGTGTGACCTGCCCTTGGTCAAGCAGTGGGTTTCCATGGCTCAGCTGGAATTTGAATCCTGGACTCTCAAGTCTTAATTCAATATTCAAACCACTATACCACGCTAGTTCAATGGGTGGGTCTATTATGATCATAGGACCCTGGGCCTCTCCTGCAATAAAGGCAGCATACAAATGAAATAAATAATTTTTATGATGTTTTCCCAATCTAAATTATTTTCACAAATTCTTATTTACTGCATATGAGGAAAAGTATCACATGAGTTTGGGGGGGGGGGTGTTTCTGGATTTAGATTAAGGTGGGAATTGTGATGCCCTCCAGATGTTGTTGGACTGCAGCCCCCAGTATTTCTCATCAATGGCTAGGTCATAGGGCTGCTGGGAACTGCAGTCCAATAACATTTCAAGGCCCATGATTTAGATTAAGAAAGTAGCATGTAGGGAAAAGCTAAAAACACTGATCTCCTTGTCAAGTACATACAATATACAAATTTCCCTAAGTAACATGCCGTTTTTATTACCCCATCTCAGAGTACAATGGAGGTATTGTATTGCATTGTATTTTGCAATTTTCTTACCCCTTTGAAAATGGGTGTAGGATACTTAGATGGTAAGTAAAGTTTACAGCACAATGGCAACTAGGCCTTGTTAAACCATATACTTAAGGGTGGGGATGGGTTAAAATAAGCTGCTGTGTTTACTTGAAAGATAGAAGTATTTGAGTACAAAGTTTCATTCAAACATCTTAGTGGTTCCAGATGAAACATTTGTCATCAATTTTATGGGGGCTTCAGATGACATTGTCCTTCACTTCTCACCCTCCCTTGTTTTTCCACTGCTTCTTCAGCCTTTTTTCTTAATGTGGAAAATGTGTTAAGGAGAAAAAGATGGAATAGCTGCACAGTGCCTTCTTAATTGCTAGCATGAGGAAAGCTCCTTCTGGAAGCAACCACAGTGCTCAACGGGGCTGCATTTCACAACACAAAGAAATAGACCAAGAGGAAACTTACAAAGGGAACACTGATGTAGCTGGTTTGCCCAAACCTTGACTTTACTCAGTAAACTAGACAAGGTAGGCTGTGATCTTTAAAATGACAAGAGCAACTTTGTCACTAGAAAGTAAAAAAAAAAAAGGGGGGGGTGATCACTCTTGCAGAAGCCACTGCAAGTTCACAAACAGAAGATGGGGACAGGATTACATTTTGTTTTGGAAATTTTCTGCAAGATGTCCCTTGGAAAAATGAGTTGTAGTCATAATAAGAGATATAGAAGAGATAAGACACAATGCAGGATAAGTAAGAGACCAATTACACTAACATTCATTCCAGAAAAAAATGTCTGCCTGGACGGAGGAAGGATAAACTCCCAAATCTTCAAGAGATGCATGATGCACTTAGTGAACCAAAGTAAGTACACTCCATCCTAGTCTTTTTTTGGTGGGAGGAATAAAAAATAGAGAACTTGAGTAGTATAAAAACCCCACTTCTTGTCAAACTCAAAAGTGACAGGTGCCCTGTCCCCTTTTGAGCCTTAGTCCCTCCCCCTTGATCTCTTAGTCCTGCCTCCTGGATATGTGGGTTCTAGGTCTTGGACATGTGGATTCTATGTCTTGGGTGTCATTTTGGGGTTCTAGGTGTCAACTTTGGGAATGGGGTTCTAGATTTGGGGGTTCCAGAGTACCCCCCCCCCCCAAAAACATCGGCCATTTTGGGGTTTTTACCAATGAGGTTTTCGGGGTGCATGTGTGACCCCTCCATGAACTCGGTTCAGGACCGCCGACCATGAGGAGCAGGTCCCATCCCCATCAGATGAATGGCGTAGCAGCAAGCCGTGTTCAAAAATGACAAGTATCGGCCACTTTATTTGCGCCAACGAAAGTTTTCGGGGTGAGTGTGAGGTGTCTCCGAATGCATCTCGACCTCCCAAAATGAACAGTTCAGAGGTCTGGCGCGATCAGAGCTTTGCAAAGGCACAACACGTGGATCGCTTCCCCTTGCTCCGCCCCTAGGGGTGTTTTCAAAAAACAGCGCGCTTTTGAGCGCCACTGATTGCCCCAAAGGTCCCCACTCCCTACATTTTCACTTGTAGAGTACTTCAACAAACATGTGCATGGGGTAATCACAAAAAAGGTTGCATCAGGGAGTTGTCTTTTCTCCAGCTTGTCTCTGTATTCCAAGAGATAAGGGCACAAAGGGGTGTTCCCCCTCTACTCCTCATGCCTACTTTGGGTTGATATATTTGGTAAATTTCTAGGGTGACTCTAGTTTAAAAAAGACACAGTGGTTTAAAACATATTATTATTTTATTGATCTTTTCATGTCAATTAATCAGTTATTTCTCCTCGTCTTCTTCTGGTTCAGCATTGATCACATTTACACATAAGCAGTTCAGACAGCATTTTGAATCTCTGGAGATGGTCTCTGTGACTTCTTGTATATTTCTCCCAGAGTTCTCAGCAGTTGTCTCCTGGGGAGCTTCTTCATCTTTTCTCTATCATAAAATCACGAAGAAAAATAACTCATCATATACATTCGCACACACACAGACACAGAGTATCTATTCAGCAATTTTTGTTAGGAAAATTACCATGCTGAGTGGGGCCATATCTTCATAAATGGCCTCCTCCATTTCAGAGTTCAGGGGCTCCATTGTTAATGTACAGGTCTTCCTCGCTGCCTGAGATTTATCCAGCGTACCCACTATCATCAGCAGCAGCATCATCAGCATCATCATCGGAAGACACTTCTTCTAAACATTTTAGGCGATTTTCAGCTATCCACTTCTCAAAGCGGGTCTTCAGGTCTTCTGGAGAACCATAGATCTGCTTCTCAATCACCAGTTCTATCGTAGTTTCATACAGTTTGTGTATGTTTTCAATCATGTCCTCGAGGTGCCTTTCCTTCTCTGCTCAGCCCCAGGAGAAGTCGAGGTAGAATCTATCATACCTTCTTCCTCCGCACACCCCTGGGGTCTCTCCGGCATGGGCTCTGCCAAATTCTCCATTTTGCAGGTAGGTTATCCCCAAAAGTGATAGCGGGCGGCAGCGGGCGGTAGCAGGCGATAGCCAATGTCGTGGAGTTGAAGTCCGGGGACCCCAGGGATCCCTTCATATACCCCAGCACCACAAGGGCATTGTCCCCTTCACCCGAACCCTATTGGCTTCCGTGGAGGCGCAAGGGGATTTAGGCCAATCCAGGCTGGGGGTGGGGACCTTTGGGGCAATCAGCGATGCTCAAAAGCGCACAGTTTTTTGAAAACACCCCTAGGGGTGGAGCGAGGGGAAGCGATCCACGCGTCGTGCCTTTGCGAAGCTCAGATTGTGCCAGGCCTCTGAACCATTCGTTTCGGGAGGTCAAGACGTATTCGGAGAACCCCAAAAATGACACCCGAGACCTAGAACCCACATATCCAAGACCTAGAACCCACATATCCAGGAGGTGGGACTAAGAGACCCAGGAGGCAGGGCACCTGCCAATTTTGAGTTTGACAAGAAGTGGAGGTTTTATACTACTAACTTGATACCAGGAAATGTAAGGCACCAATTTAGGACAAATTTCCCAAGCAATAGCCATCACAAATCAATCTTCTCTGAACTCGGTGCCTTTTAGTTGTTTTGGACTATAACTCCCATCAGTCCTAGCTACCATGGCTAGTGGTGATGGATAATGGGATTTGAAGTCCAAACCATCTGGAGAGTACAAAAATGGAGAAAACTGGTCTAAGCAATAGTGAACTGTTCCTCTAGCACTTATTCTCTAGCTGCTACAAATTGGCAGGGACTGTCCTGTTTAATATTTTGCCAACCCACTTGTTTCACTGTTTTTAAAATGTTCTAGTTTCTCCCTCTTTCTCCAACTTTCCTCATTTATCCACAGCTTATTTCCATTGTCTCAAGATGAGTTAAAGGGCAAAAGTATGCCCTTAGCCGGGTGAGAAGAGAAAAAAGAGGTGGAATCTTGCTCTTGAGGTAGGCTCAGGCAAAAGCAAACTATTGCAGCCTTTTTAGCTTTTCTATTCTCATGAATAAATTTGCCATCTTGACCATACACAAATGGTACTTGGTCATGCCCCTCCTGTTTTACATATGTGAAATATTGGAGTGCATGCTATATGAGAACTGTGGGATCAACATTATCTGTAAGTGCCATCTAGGGTCTAATCGTCATTGTAAAAATAATGCAGTTTGACACTGCTTTAATATCCATGGTGCAATGCAATGGCATTCTGGGATCTGTAGTTTGTTCTGGCACCAGAGCTCTGACAGAGAAGGCTAAATATGTCCCCAAATGACAAATCCCAGAATTCCATAGCATTAAGCTATGGCAGTTAAACTGCATTATTTCTACAGTGAAGATAATAATAATAATTATTATTATTATTATTATTATTATTATTATTATTATTATTATTATTTCTATACCGCCCGGTGGCAAAGCCAATCTGGGCGGTGAACAACATAAAAATTTACAGAATAAAATATACATAAATATTTATACTCCCTTCCCCCCTTAAAATTATTAAACACTTAAATGTATTAAAATGGGACTATAACAATATATAATTATACTATCCTAAACTAAACCCCAAAACCCCCAGCAATCCTCACCATCAGGGGATGGGGCCACGAGAGGAATAAGGGAAATCGGGGAGCCCGGGAGCCTGGGCCGGGAAAAAAAATTTAATCTGGAAAGGCCTGCCAGAAGAGATCCGTCTTGACAGCTTTTTTAAAGCTGTCTAAAGATGTTAACTGACGGATCTCATCCAGCAGGTCGTTCCAGAGCTTAGGGGTGACAACAGAGAATGCCCTCTGAGAGGTAGCCACAAGTCTAGATTTTGAAGGCTGCAGCAAATTCCTCCCTGAGGAGCAGAGAGTGCGGGGAGGATTGTACGGGAGGAGGCAGTCTCTAAGATAGCTTGGACCCAAGCCATTTAGGGCTTTAAAGGTGATAACCAACACCTTGTACTGGGCCCGGATGCTGATAGGCAGCCAGTGGAGGGACCTCAAGACAGGAGTGATGTGGTCCCTCCTAGATGTTCCTGAGACAAGCCTGGCTGCCATGTTTTGGACCAGCTGAAGTTTCCGGGTCAAGGACAAAGGTAGCCCCATGTACAGCGCATTACAGAAGTCAAGGCGTGAGGTTACCAGCGCGTGCACAACAGTCTCAAGGTCCCTTACTTCCACAAAAGGGTGCAGCTGGCGTATCAGCCGAAGCTGATAACAGGCACTCCTGACCGTCGCATTCACCTGATTCGTCATCAGGAGTGACTAGTCGAGGAGCACCCCCCAGACTGTGAACACAGTCACTGGGGGAGAGTGTGACCCCATCCAGGACTGGAGGTTGTAACCCAATTCTTGGTTTCGGGGCCGCTACCGTGAGCACCTCCGTCTTGTCTGGATTCAGTTTCAATCTGTTTTTCCTCATCCAGCCCATTATTGCTTGAAGACATTCATTGAGAGGGGAGATGCCATCGGAATTCGAGACCGACGAACGAGACATGGAGAAATAGATCTGGGTGTCATCAGCGTACTGATAGCACCCAGCTCCATAAGATTAGACCTAGGATAGCCAACAGCTAAGCTGCTTATTTAAGAAACACAGTGAAGAACTATATATTCAGTTCAGTTTGTTTTCAATGTTTGTTTTCAGTATTTTTGTCCCTGAAAGTTTTTATTTTTCAAGGAAAGCTACAGTGGATAGTTTCATACTGAGAAGGCTACAGAGCAGCTAAACCCTTTCCTTGCCAGCTAGTACATCAGTTTCAGATGAGACGCTTCTTCAAAGTTTGGCTTTTGCTCTAAATCAGAAATTTAAAAGACATGGAGAGACATTGAGCGAAATGACTGTTAAATTGTGGCCACAGTAAAACTTGACACATGGCAGAGCAGGAAAAAAAATACTGCATGTGCTGGACCTACTCCTTCTGAGGCCCACTTCAGAGTTGGGTAACACAACTGTGATATTAGATGCAGATACTACAAACAAGATAGTATCAAAGCATGTCTCAAATCAAAGACTTGACTTAAGGGAGAAGAATTTATAGAGTTGAGATTAGAATACCTGAAAGTATTAATAAAATTGGAGAGAATGACACCAGAGTGAATGACCATACAGAGAGGGGTTTGCCATTTCTTTCTTCTGTGATTGAGAAAATGTGACTTACCTAAGGTCACACAATGGGTTTCCATGGTTGGGGAATTTAAATCTTGGTATCCTATAGTCCTAGTCCAACACTCAAACCACGTACACCATGTTGGCTCTCACCTGTATGCCTGCAACTATCAATAAAATCAAAGAGGATAATATCAGTCTATAGAGTAGGGAAAGGAAAGTTATAAAGGATACCACTGTAATGTGATCCAATGTGGTTTGACAAAAAGGCTTTCAGAGGGCTGCCTGCCCTCACACCCTTGGGCTTTAAAATTTTAAAGATTTTTTTCTTAAAAAATCTTTTTACTAAGAAAAGCCACGTTTTGTCATATTGAGAAAAGAGATAGGCTGCTTAGGATGCATCTATACTGCAGGAATAATGCAGTTTGACACCGCTTTAACTTCCATGGGTCATTGCTATGGAATCCTGGAGTTTGTAGTTTAGCTCTCTGATGGAGAAGGCTAAACATCTCACAAAACTACAAATCCTAGAATTTCATAGCATTGATCTATGGTGGTTAAAATGGTGTCAAATTGCATGATTTCTGCAGCACAGACACAGTTCCTAGCCCAGGACAGATCTTTATTTAGCCTGGAAGTAAACCAAAAATCAACTTCCCATTTACTTCCTGTTGAAAAGGCCCTTCCTGGGCTGAAAATATGGAAAATTTGCCACACGCATCCTAGTAGGCTGGGTGGCTCTTGGGGGATTGGAAAAACAGCCCTCACACACTTTATGTGGCCCATGGGCCCCTGTTTTAGGATATCCTCAGAGGCTGCTTTAAAAAGTCTGTACAGCTTGTATGAATGCAACCTCAACGTGTTTTAAATATATTAAAAGTTGTTAGAAACCCAAGTCACAAAGCTAAGTACAATAAGGCGCACGTTTCTCTCATCGGTTGAAACAGAACTGAAGCTGAAGTCATTGGATATAGGCATGCACTCAGTTCAAGATCACCCAAAGATAGCTTCAATCCCCCCTTCATTCCTCATGTTTAGGCTGTGTTGAAAGCACGGTGCCTCCAGATGCCACTGAGCAAACTTGGATGCAATACTTCATAAACAAACAATAGCAAATGATAACAAAAAATAGTATTCAAATCCACTGAGCCATTTTAAACAGTAGAATCTCTCTAAAACCCAAATCCTGCTTGGCTTTGGAACAGAGCCAGAGCTACAATAGAATTAAACAAGTTAATCTATACCATACTTGCTTTGAGTAAAACAAATAACCCCTCTGAGATTCCTCTTTCTAGAAAAGCTAGAAGGGTCCTCTCATCAGTACATTTAAAAAGACAAAACAAAAAAACAAACAGCAACCTTATGGATTCACGCACTAATAAAAGCTAATCTGACATTTCAGATTATAAAATGTAATCAAAATAATCTAATTCTATTCTTGGCTAAAATATTGTTAGTCACCTCATTTCTCTGAGTGATGTTATACCCTTATAACTATAGTATTTACCCCTCTTTGGTTTTCCTTTTTGAAGAATGGCACCAGAAGCTTATCATTTATTACTTCTTGTCTTTCCTCCAGTAAGATCATGACAGCATATATGGCTTTCCTCATCTCTACTTTATATTTACTTTATATTTACAACAACCCTGTAATGTAAGCCAGGATGCAAAGAGAGTGGCCACCCAGTGAGTTTCCTGGACTATATGTACAAATTTATATGTGTGTGTGTGATTGCAGATCCTGAGTTTTAGATGATATTTTTTGCACTTCAGCTCCCAGAATTCCCCAACCACTGGCCACACTGGTTAGAAGATTCTGGGAACCAGCATCCAATACCTTTCAACTGTCCTAGTTTGGCACAGACGGTCCTGATTAATCCTCTATCATCAACTTTTTTAGTTGCTTCTAGTTTCTCTCTCCTCCTCTCATTTCCCCCCTTTATCTTCGGTTTACTTCAATTGCTGTAAACTGAGTTCAAAGTGATAAAGTAATTAGCACTCAATAACCCCAGTGGGGTGAGAGGAGAGGCGGCGGCACAATCTTACCCTTCCCAACCAGCTTAGGCAAAAACAAACTACTGCAACCTCAACTAGCTGCATTTTCTTCTTCGTTAATAACTTTTGCCATCCTGACCACTGATTTTACTTGGCCACCTGTGTCCTGGCTTTCATCTGTGAAATGTTGTATAGTATGTCATCCAGAAAAAGTGTAACTTTTCCAAGTTCTGGGTTATGCAAAGGTAGATACAGCACAAGTGTTCCAACTGATTATTGAAGTTCACTGTTTCCACATCCATTTTTCAGAGAGACAGTGAACAGGTAGCAGGAGGAAGGGAAACTGATATTCCCTGCAACTGTGTATTGCATGTTATGAACAATTCCATTGTAATCCAGAATGAGTGGCTTGATCCTGGGTGGGCAAGGTACATTAACTTTACCAAAGACTAGCTCCTATTTCAGGTGAAACTGCTAGAATTGTGTGTGCATATGTTGAGAAAAATAATATATCAATCAACATTCGCTGTTGTGTGCCTCCAAGTCGTTTCTGACTTATGGTGAACCCAAGGCAAACCTATCATGGGATTTTCTTGGTAAGAGTTGTTCACAAGGGCTTTATCTTTGCCTTCTTGTGATGCTGAGAAAGTGGCACTTGCCCAAGTTCAACTATTAGGTTTCTATGGGTGAGTGAAGATTCAGATCCTGGTGTCCAAAGCTGTAGTCCACTGAAACAACTACACCATGCTGATTCTACAGACCAATATTACTGCCTGCATTTTTGAATTCTCCATGGGGATATTACTAAAGGGACTGTTGTGATGATGTTGTGCACTTTTAAAAAATTCACTCATTATTATTATTTTATTTTTTTCTATCCCACCTTTCACCCAATATTGTGACTCAAGGCGAATAACAATAAGTTTATATAAGAATAACAATAAGGATATCCATCGGGACTGCCCTGAAGTGGCAGAGCCCTCCCTCCACGGCCAATTGTCATCATCCAGCCTGGAGGGAGTGAGGGGGCGGGTCCAACACCATCGGGACTGCCCTGAAGTGGCAGAGCCCTCCCTCCACGGCCAACTGTCATCATCCAGCCTGGAGGGAGGGGGTGGGTAGGGGCTAATTTTGTATTGCAATTTTTACTGTACACCCTGGACCCTGATCTCTATAAATAAAACTTATTATTATTAAGTTTAAAATAGTACAAATTAAAAACAGTACAAACGCATTGACAAAGTATAAAGTTTAAAAACAATTAAATAATTTATAATATTAAAACACACACATTAAAAATATTAAAATGTATGAAAAAATGATATACAAATCTTAACATCTGAATTGCACAATATTTCAAAGCTCATCCCACATGTCTGAAAAAGCCCAATGGCACAGTTTTTACCTGCCACAAAAAGAAGAGCAGGGATGGAGCCATCCTGGCCTCTCTAGTGAAGGAGTTCCAGAGCCTGGGAGAACCTTTGAAAAAGGCCTCTCCAGATGATTTTAGCACTCTAACAGGCTCATAAAATAACCTGGAACCAAGCCATACAGGGTCCAAACTTTATCACTACATCACCTCCAGAATTCTCTGCTAAGTTTTCTCTATTTAGAACATTCAGCCAATGATCCTGTTTGAAGAACTAGCTGTTATTCACTCAGTTCTCATGGCAAAACATCACCTGTCATTTGTTTAACAAAAGGATGCATCTGGACAGACCTGGCCAGCAGGTTTGAGCAATTTTAAGCAATCTTCTGATTTCTTAATCTTCGTCCATTCAACCCTCAGCCTAATATTTTATCCTATTTCACAAACAATCCATACTTTTGACTTTAACCAGATTGCAGCAATTTAACACACTTTGTCTAGCATCGTTGGTTAAGCCCAATTAAAGTGCATCTATGTAATCAATTATTGAATGATGAATCAACACACAGGTAAATTCCATAGATTCAGTGCATCTACTGTAAATGGGACTGATATAACCTCTGACTGCCCTAATTTGCCAGGGACAGTCCTGATTAATCCTTTGTCATCCCACTTTTTTCAACTGCTTTTAAAAATTATTTCTCTCTCCTACCCACACTTTACCCTTTGTCCTCAGCTTACTTCAGTTGCTTCACACTGAGTCAAAAGTGCAATAGTAATTTGCACGTTGTTAATTTGGCAGGGTGGATAGGAAAAGAGAGGATAGAATCTCATCCTGCAGTTGTTGCTGTGTGTCTTCAGGTCAGTTCTGATTTACATTGAACCTAAAGAAAACCAATCATGGGATTTCCTAGGGCTGAGTCTAGGTAACTCATGAGTGAGGAAATGAACCCTGATCTCTAGAGTCTTACTCCAGTGTTCAAACCCTTACATTATGTTGGCTCTGGCCAGTACGCTTAGGCTGGCAGAGTGAAGCAAACTGCTGCAGCCTCCCATATCTTTTCTGTTCTTCCTCATTAATAAATTTTGCCAACTTGATCACAATCTGATGTTGCATAGCCATGCATGTCCAGGTTTTCATCTTTGAAAGGCTGGGCGATATGTTACCAATAGGATTCAGGATTTTGTCTAAATTAGAATGGACAGAGGGCAGCCACTTCCCTATATACTGTTTTTGTGGCCCTCAGCCTCTACACACTTCCCAGATGGCCCTTTTTCTGGCCAAAAGAAAGAAAGGAAGAAATAGTTGAAATTAATATATCCTGAAAAGCTTCAGTAGCAGCGATTCATCTTTTCAGTGGGTTGGGGGGGGTTATGCATTTCAAGTTTAAAAAACATGCACACTATTTTTTTCAAAACCAGATGTGGATTTTGGTTTTTAATTTCGGCAACCTGTGCAGTTCCCCACAAAATTGTGGGGAGGCAGAAAAATGGCCCACAGATCCACCCATCTTTTAAATCTTCTTTCATGGTCAGTCTATAGGTAGAAATAAAAGCACTATATGTTTTTATAGTACTTCCATGAAATGTAGTGCTGCCATGAAAAGAGAACCTCCAAGAAATGTCTCCTCCCTCCCCACTTAAATGCCCTTAAAGTTGCCAGCCAGGTGTACAAGACAGTAAAGTGATACTCAAGAAGAGACACTGAGCTGTATCCTTGCTGCTAAAGAAAGACTCTTTGGACCAATGTCTTTGGATTTCAATGCCATACAGTCCTGAAGAGTCCTGAGAGTCCCTCAGTTCTTCAGAGCATGGAGGTGAAAGCAACGGAAGCTACAGTGGATGCTACAATGGAGCTGTCCATCAACAAGGATATGTCCTTTGGATATAATCCCTTCCTCAGGACTGGGATATACAAATCTGCCAGTTTCATTCTGTTTTATTTCCTAGAATCCTTCTGACATTCTGACCTCATCCAAGTCCCATACTGGATAATAAAGAGTCTTTTTGTTCCCACATAGAACCTTGTACCTATTTTGGCACACAATTTTTTGATGCACACATTTTTATGCATTTTCCTTTTTATGCATTTTCCTACACACTTTCTCCAGTGACTGAAGTGTACCTGTGTACCTTTTTTAAGCATATGCATTTGGAATAATTTTCTTGTGTATAACTGGAATGAGGAATATAATATAATTTTTTTGTGGAAAAATTGGATGTGCACAATTTTCTCCCAGTGATGAGAGACTAGAGGGTACATGCATGCTTTCGTTTTGTTATTCTTGCAAGCCACAAATTAGGCATACTTTAAAAAAAATGTTTATGCAAATTGCTTTTGCTTCCCTATTTCATTCATGTCAATGAAATCTGCAAGGTGGTGTTTCTATTGCTGATAGTAATGCCTCTACAAAACCATTGTGGGAACTCTGATTAGGCAATGTTCCATAGTGAATATTATAATGAGCAACATAAAGCAGATAAAGGAGGTGAAATTTTTTTCAGCTTTTTGTTTTTTGTACTCATGGCTCCTAAGGTGACAGAATTAGAATCCATTCAATAATAGTTATGTGGATGATTTATATCACTCATAGGCAATGGGTGATAGAAATATCTGTTTCATGGCCACACTTTTTGAGTTCTACTCCCTTTTGGACTGGAAAACTTCCAGAGGTTTAGATGACATCCCCTACAATTTTTTAGCATTAAACATGATGGTTCAATCTGATGGGAGATGTCGGCCAAAGCATCTGTATGGCCAAAGATTCCCCAGACCTCCTTAATACCAAATCTAAATCACTGCCACAGCACGTTTCACAACTTAAAAACAAAACAAAATAAAACAGTTCTTCCTGTCATTGTTAAGAGATTGCTTATTCTATTGGCAAAAGATTTACTTGGGAGAAGTTACCATGAGTATTAACATCTGGATGAGAGAAAGCTTACATATGGCTATATGCACAACACACATGCTGTGTGCTTATTCAAAAGAAGAAAAACCCATGCAACAACCCCAAAATTGGAGCAAACAGTATTAAGTACTGTAGCATTCATCAAATACTTAAACATATGGACCATTTTCAGTAGGAAAATATGTTCACAATAAAATAAATCCCTCTGCCTTTCAGGGCTGCAAATTCCATTTTAAAGGAGCCATAAAGGCTCAGGGAGTCTCAGAGGAAACAATGCATTAAAAGTTTTCACTAAAGGTTGCCTCAACCATCTGACCCTGTTGTTCTCTGCGCAGGGCTGTGAGCTCTCCAGTCACCAGTGGGCCAAGATGTCTTTTCTGCAAATCAAATGCTTAGAGAAAAGTTCTTTCCAGACAGACACATTCAGTGTATAAAACATGGGCAAAAGCAAATGGATGCAACTTGTGTCCATATGTGTACACACACACACGTGCGCACGCGCGCACACACACACACACCAGCCACACATTGGCAGGCCACACTATTTATTCTGAGACGTTTTTAAAAACTCTATTTCCATTCCTTTCAAAATCAAATGCTCCAGGCAGCTAATGCCATGAATCTAAAATCAAATCATACAATATAATCATATTTAAACACAGTATAAAATGCTGTGGCTTGCCTCTTCTGTTGTTTAAATTATATTCCAGAAAAAGAAAATGGAGGGGGAGAATCACACAGTGCTGAGGTCTAAACAAAAACACGTTAAGATAGTGATGGGAAACCAATTATGCAAAGGGCTTGTTAGAATGTCATGCTAGGATTGGAATGAGTCATATTCCAAATCCACTCACCCATAAAGTTCACCAAAGGACAAGGTTTTACTTCTTAGCCTTATCTACCCCACAAGCTTGCTGTGAGGATGGCATCAGAGGAGAATCAGGTATGCCACACTAGAAAAACAACAGCAAACCAATCTCCTGGGGAAATGGGTTTCACAGATTAGTTTGTTTCTTTTCCCCCAACAGATATCAGAACCAATACATTGACACTGATATTAATTATGTTACTGTCAGGGTTTTAAAAAAGATGTAAGTTGCAACATAAAGTATGTCCCACTTTTCCCAATGAGATTCCATGTAATGTAAGGACATTTTCCCAAGAATGATGTGTTTTCATTTGCTACATATTTTGTTGTCTGCTTTCCTCACTGAGGTTTTTTCTCTGTAATGGACTTACATGGTAGCATTTGGGCAACAAATAATGTGGGGTGCAACAGATAACAAAGAGCAAAAGAGAGTAAAGGACAGAGGAGCAGAAAGAGGAAGTAAATGATGACAACACATGAGATTTGTAGTGCATCATGCATGCACAGGAAAGATAGCATGCTGCAAAGTGAGAGAGAAAGAGAGAGGTTGTATTTACATTACATTACTTCATTAAAACCTTCATGAAGATGAAAAATCCATTATTTTCTTCTCCATTCCTGTTTTAAGCTACATACAGAAACAAGTGCATGGATTTTTGAAAACTCATTTCTCACCAATGTAGCCATTTCGCCTTGCCGTGTCCAGAGTGGAGAAGTGAGGCCCTCTCATCTTGCCTTTGCTAATGTGAGGGAACAAGGCATATTTCAGCTGGCATTTTCTCTCACAGAAATGGAGAAGAAGGAATCAAATTATCCACTCAGTGAATGCTGGTACCAAGGGTTCCTTTGAGGATAACCTCAGGAACAGGGACAAGGGGAAAGGGTGGAGTACATGGAAGGGATGGAAGTTGTCCATAGGCCTCCATGGGCCAGATAGGAAAGCTCTGAAAGTCAGATGAAGTCCATGAGCTAGAGGTTAAATAAATAAATAATAATAAAACTTTTATTTCTATCCCGCTTCTACAAACAATCAGAGCAGCTTACACTTTAAACGTATAACAATGCGTTATATAAATGACCCACTCTTCCCCTTCCTTCCCTTTTTCATCTTCATAAAGGTTTTTAATGAAGTAACGTAATGTAAATGCAAGGTTCCTCTCCCTTGTACATGTTTTTTAATCCAGACTTGACATAAGGCCCAGATAGAGCACTATACTGGAACAGGCTCTGCGAAAATGCTAAACTGTATGTTAGGAAACTCACTTTCATAAAAGAGGCATGCTATACTTTCACCATTCATTAGATATGTGCCTTTTGTTATCTATGAGGGTTCGTGTGAAACAAGACTTTAGAAGGTTAAATCAACCCAGATAATAGGGGAAATCCAATGTTGTCTAATTCAGTCAGTATTTTTAAATGAAAGAAATGTGGCATGTTTTCACTGTATGAATGAATGTGTGTGCATTTGCCTGCTGCTGTGTGCACACAGATGAGACTTTGTCAAGAATAGTCCAGCGCTTTGAATCTAATTAGATGAGTAACGTAACCACCAGAGTACAAAAGGTTAGCAACCTCTGGCTTAACTCCACGTGTGTTCTTTTTGCATTACAGAGCCAGCCTTGAACAAGTCTCCTACGTTCCTTGTCACACCAAACAGAGCTCATACGCATGACAATATGTAAAGAGCCAAACCTTACAGGAATGGGATATTCAAAAACAATTATGAAGCAAATAAGGAAGAAAGGAAGGTAGTGTTTGCTTGTCCCGAGTCCAAGATCCAAACTGCTCCATTAAAGATAATTTATTTTGTATCTTTAGTAACAAATCCACATGCTCCTTGTACTACCTACTCCACAGTAAACAAAAACAGGCACACAACTGTAGAAGCAATTGTGCATCAACAACACTAAGTCAAAACACAAAGGTATCCAGGAGCAACATGAAGTTGCCATTAGTTGTTTCCCTTGCAATACATTTTCCACACATGCCAAAAAATACCATTACGAAAATGCAAAGAAACATGCAATAATGATGTTCTGGTAGAGTTCATTTCCACTCTACAGGATAAAGTTTATTTATTTTCAAATTATTTGTAAACTCCACTGTACCTGGTCTCAGCATCTCCATTCAACATGCGGAGGTTTCAGGAACATGAGACACTTCAAGGGTAGGCAAAGCGGTGCTTGAATAGGTGTGTCTAAGTACTTTCTGCATGTTGCAGCTTGACAGCTCTCCCCTATCATGTGGGTGGCATTCTTACAAAGAGACAGAGGCTTGTAACTCAGAACATGATATCACAATGCAAAGTTAACTCAATGAGTGCCTTATGACGCAGAGAGCAACAGTGCATTCCAGAACAAGACGTCTCTTTTTCACAGAAAATGCAAAATTGTTACTCAGCTAGTGAGCAGGATTCAGATGTTTTTTCTAAAGATGGATACGGTTCAAGCATTCTGAATTTTCTGAGCATTCAATAACTAAGAATCCATATTTTGGAAAATGTAACTCTTTCCTTAACATAATTGTGATTGCTGTAACAGTCACAGACATATCACAGACATGTATTAAGTGGCTATGATGAATACTGTAAAGTTGGACAGAATATTCTAATCACTGTCTGACATGACTCTATATTATGAACTGGTCCTATATAACATGTTATGTAACATAACTTTACATACACTTAGCTACATAGCAGAAGCACTAAGATACCCCTGTTCTGAGTTGTGAAGACATACAATGGGACATTAGCAACACTGGCTGAGGTGCATTGGTGCCTAACACATGGTCCATTATGCTTTAGGCACCAATGTGCATCAGTCACTTTACTGGCTCTACCATGCAGTAATGTAATAGCAGCCCTCTACTGAATATGGACATTATACAACTGCTATGTGCCTTCAAGTCATTTCTAACTTATGGTTACCTTAAGGAGAACCTGTCATGGGGTTTTCTTGGCAAAATCTGTTCAGGGGAAGTTTGCCATTGCCTTCCCCTGCAGCTGAGAGTATTGACCTGCCCAAAGTCACTCAGTGGGTTCCATGGCCAAGTGAGGAATCAAACCCAGGTCTCCAGAGTTGCAGTCTAACATTCAAATGATTACTCCATGCTGGTTTCTAATCCCTGATATTAATTAAAGCACAATTTAGATATTAGGGTGTGTGTTATGGAGCAAGGGCCACAACCTACAAGAACTGCATCTCTTTGCTTTGAAAATCTCTACAACTGCTCATGTTACTTGGAAAACACAAGACAGCGCTGGAATTGTATAAATGTGCTTTCTGCCTAACAGTATCTCTGCCTGAGTTGATAAATATATCATTGAAAACCCCAAGATTGGGATCAAGATACATGCCAAGGCTGCCTTGCCTGGAGTAGCTTAGAGTTTCATGTCAACACTACGCCTATCTCAGATTATATCTGGTCCCCAAAATATGGCAGGATATACTCTGGATTTGAAGTTCTTGGCTTGAGGGAAATTAACTGTGGGTAGGAAAGCTAGTAATGACTCCAGATCTTTGCCTGATTTGAACTTGTGGTCACATGTAAATTTGTAAGCATGGGGAATTTACTGTGTTTGTTCACTGCTTTAAATTGATTAATCAAGATAGTTTTCTAAAATTTAGGAGAGAGTTCCCTGCAGTTGTTAAACAGCGGTCCTGCTCTCACCTTAAGTGTCAGCCCTGAGAGAATCCCAAATATCTGTAATTCAACCACAGAGCCATTTCAGCTCTCTAGTGTTCTCAATTTGTGACTGGCCTCACATGTAGACTGTGTAAAGGCCAATGAACTGTTGGTCAACAGAAACCAAACTGAAGTAATGTTAGTGAGTGGCCCTTCTTGCCAGATGACTAATGTTCAACCAGTTGTGGATGTATTCTGCTGGATAGCAAGTTTATAATTTTGATGTTCTCTTAGATCCATTATTTTTATCTATACATTTTTATCTGTATAGTTTTAATTCTTGCAAACTATCTTGAGTACTAGTTCTCAATAGGTAGGATGTAAACGACTATTATTATATTGATTTCACATTTTACCAGGTATTGTCTGTTGAAATGCTGGACTATCAATGATTCAGGTTCTGTCCAAAAATCTAGAAATCAGAGAAATACTGTCAGATAGCATAGAATGTTCCAAGTGGTATCATTTTTCTAATTGTACTATTGTGATACTATCTATGGTTGCCATAAATTGACTGGCAATTTGAAAGCTCACACATACACTTATTTTAATTAAATTAGTCTTCGAGATTTTTCTTTTCAAGGATGTCTAATAAATTGAAACAAGGAGGATGAAGAGGATCCAGTTATTCAGGGTCTCCACTAAAATATTATCAGTAGGTAGATGATTCAGATCTAGTTCTTGTTTTCACATATTAATCCAAGCGAGGATGGGGAACAGCTTACAGGGTTATGACTCCTCCAGGCTTTCTGTTCTCAAAATCTACCAGTTTATTTTAAGTACAGTGGACCCTTGTTATACACTGGGGTTTGGTTCCAAGATCTCCCGTGTATAACAAAATCCGTGTATGATCAAGTCTCATTACATATAATGATAAAGCAAGATGGTGTCCCTTATAAAAATGGAAAATCAAGGTAAATTTATACTTTTTTGGAACATTTTCAAACCACGTATGCTTAAATCCGTGTATAAAAAATCTGTGTATAAGAAGGGCTGACTGTACTCTAATACGACAGACTCTATTATATGTGTTCCCTGTGTCTCCCACAGCACCACATTTCTGTGGGAGCAGCATCGCAAAAGCACATTCTGACATTTTTAAAGTAAGAACCAGTTTTCTCTCTCCCTACACAGCAGCAATGCCCTTTAGGGTGGCTGGGGGGGGGGGGGAGCTGAGAAAGCTAATTTTGCTATTCTACAATCCCCTGGCAGACGCACTGCCACAATTTCTTCATTTTTGTTTCCTCTGCTTTTTTTAAATGGTTTTATGTTTTAAAATACCAATGCTAGGATAGCCAGTTCAGGAACATCCCACACAGTGACATCACTACTCTTGGTGTCACTCGGTTCAGGGGGACTCCTGGGGGGATGGCAATGGCCTGCCTTCTCACCCACTGCCTCACTCACCTGTCCCCCTCCCTGGCCACCCATGGCCCAGACAGACCTTGTAACAGCTGCCAGCAGTGGCGGTGGCAGATTCCCTTGCTAATCTCCTCCCCTCCCACTGCCGCCTCTGTCTTGCTTACCAATCCAGGGCAGCTGAAGGACAGCCAGACAAGGGAGGCAGCTGCAGAAGGAGATGGGAGGGGTGAGTGCAGCTCCTTCACTGCTTGGCTTCCTCCTTAGGAGAGGACCAGGCAATGGAGAAGGGACCAGTGCCCAGTGAAGCAACACTGGTGCACACACATTCCCCTCCCTCCAGAGCAGGAGGAGAGTTCCACCAGGTGTTATCTCTCCTCTGGGGTGTCACCTGGTGTGATCCACATGTCTCACAGCCCCAGTGACACCACTGATCCCATGCCCTGAGATTTCCAGCCCCAAGCCTGAAGCCCAGGATTCCATCCAGCAATGTCACAAAACATGATACATAAAGCTTCAGCTACAGTTAGTCTGAGCAGATAATTCAGATAATATAAGTCTAGCATATCAGAAAATATTTCTTTGTTTAGATTATAAACTCCACATCAAACAGAAAACACACACACACATATACTTTTTTTTAGCTTGAACACTTTCCCAGCAGTGCTTTTAAGGACACCTGAGAATTGTACTCCAAAAAAATAAAGTTTTCCATGCTCTGCTTTGAACCGCAAACAATCCATAGGAGCTGTTCAAAGGCAGCCTGCAGCAACAGGAGGCTAAGAGGATTCAGATTATGTACTTTTCAAGACAGTGCTCTCACCCTGAGATTCCTCCCCTCCACTAGAGAGTGCAGAAGATGGGCAAGACCATCTTCTTTTTTTTGGGGGGGAGTATTTAAACTGGGATATGTTAAACAAAAATTGGAGAGAACATGTGGCTCATGCTGCAGAATCCCCACCCTTGCATTAAGAGATTATTCTGATATATTCGTAGCATGTGCAGCCTTTCAGAGAACAATAAAAAAGTTTTAAAATTTCATACTAAGGAGGGAAGGGAGACTAATTGTTATAAAAAGAAATATGCATTCTTTCCACCTCCCAATATTTGACAAAATGTTTACCGGGGTGTGTGTGATAATGTTAGAAGCTAAACGTACTATTTCTTCATCCTCTTCCCTCCCTGGCTCAATACACACACACACACACACACTTCTATTGTTGTTTCCATCTCACACTGATGTGCCTGGTCTATGAAAAGAAAAAATGCTGCCAAAAGCATTAAATGAAAACAGAGTTCTGCTGAATCCTCATGTTTGCAACACTACTATAGTTGTTTTCTTTTTCTTTTTTTTAAAGGAAGTCTTTACATGGACTTGGTTTCATTTAACAAAGCGAGAGCTGGAACTCTCTCGTATGTGATGTTCTTTCTCCATAGGTCCTACTAATGGAAGGTTAAGGCTCTCTCCACACCATCCAAGTGAGGCAGCCAAGAAAAAGAAGAAACAGCCTCTGCTGCCGCCACCGCTGCTACTACCGAGCACAGAGGCCTCCTTTTCTCAATATGTGATTTATGGAATGAAGCTCTTGGCATGTCTGCCACTGGCTGTCACAACATGTGTCAGAGCTCCAAGACTGAAATATTATCCCATTGCCTTCCAAGAGGCATTGTGGCTTCAAGCAAGTTCTTTTAGTTAAAAAAAAATTACAGGCAGTCATTTTCTCAGGAGTCTGTATTCTTCGTTCTTGCAGCCATGTGAAATGAATATTAATCTGATGGCTTTTTCCCTGAGCACTTGGGATGCTGCTTATTGTGCTTTGTGGATACATTCAGACACATTCATTGTCGGAGAAAACTCTTATATGAAATAGCTGTTCTTAATGCCACTGTCTCCACTTGCTGATTTACTTAAACCACAAATCAAACATAGGTAGTACAGTATACCCTCCAACATTTCATAGATGAAAAACAGGACAAGTATGGCCACGCACATTAAGTGTGTAGTCAAGAGGGCAAAATTTATTTATGAGGAAAAACTCAGAAGCTAGGACAGGAATGGCTGCAGTTCACTTTTGCCTTAGCCTACTGGGAAGGACAATTTTCATTCCTCTCTTCTTTTCTCACCCCTACTAAGCTGAGTGTAAACCTCTTTGGTAGTTTGAACTGAATTTGCACCAATTGAAGTAAATTGAGGATAAAGGGGAAAGTGGGAATACAAGAGAAAAAATGGGACATTTAAACACAGCTGAAAAAGTGGACCAACAAAGGATTAATCAGGACCATCCATACCAAATCGTGGCAATTGGAGAGTATCAGTAAAGACATCCAGATAGACTGGGGTCGGCAACCTCCGGCCCGCGGGCCAGATGTGGCCTGCTGAGGCCTTTCAGCCGGCCCCTGCGCACTCCTGCCGCCGCCACCGTCGATTGTGGCTTTTCGCCGCTCCAGGCACCTCCATTTTGTTTCTCAAAATGGCAGCGAAGTCTCGTGCAACCTTTCCCGTGGTCATGCAAGACTTTGCCGCCATTTTGAGAAACAAAATGGCGGCAACCTCTAGGAGGCCCGTTGCGGTCGCTGGGCCCCTGCTACAAGGCTCCGATGGTGGCAGCGGGCCTCTGGGAGGCCCGTTGCAGTTGCTGGGGCCCTGCCACAGGGCCCCTGGGAGGCCCGTTGCCATCGCTGGGGCCCTCCAACAGGGCTCCGGCGGCAGTGGACCCCTAGGACTTTTTTGCCAGCCTCTGACAGGGCCTGGGGCCCCATTAGGGGCCGGCAAAGAGGAGGAGGCCTCCAGTGCTGGCGGTCCCTGCCAGCTCCCTTGCCGGCCTCTGACGGGGCCTGGGGCCCCGGCAGGGGCCGGCAAAGAGGGAGAGGCCTCCAGTGCTGGCCCCGCCCCCGGAGGGTGGAAGCTCCACCCCTGGCATGCGGCCCTGCCCCCGGAGGGTGTAAGCTCTACCCCCGGAATGTGGCCCCACCCCCGGAGAGTGGAAGCTCCACCCCCCCAGCTTTGGCCCACCAGTTGTCTGAGGGACAGCAACCTGGCCCCCGGCTCAAAAAGGTTACCTACCCCTGGACTACAAGATAGTTGTTTGTCATTGCTCCGTAGGAGTTCAAGGTCCAGTCAGGGAAACAGAAATGCATGCACATAAAGAACACATGGGAGGCAGTGAGGAATGTTTGCAAAAAGATGTGTTGGGAAAATGGCCGTATGCATCTGTAAAGTGTCACATATGGAGATCTGACACCTCTCCCAGCATGCCCCAGCTATCAGCCACACAAACTGTGGCATTTTGCAAATTGTAGTTCAACAAAAGGATTTTATCCAAGTTCTGAAACAACTGCAATCAAAAACAAGTATGAGATATGAACCTAACAGCAAACATGCAGGACCTTCTTGAGAATTGATACACTCTGGGTCATACCATATCACCCTGCCCACAGAAGACAAAGAGTTCCTATTGTTTCCTTTCTCCTTGCCTACATCTTCAAATCTCTGGATGTATCTGGGAGTATTTATAGCTCCCAAATGCACAATTACACTAAGCATGGCTCACTGGGGTCCCTTTTCTCTCACTAGATGCAGTACCCCTTTGCTTTTCAAATGAAAAACACTTATTCCTTCTGTTAGCATACTTTTTCATCTTGACTATTTTAATGTTCTGCTCAAAGACATCCCCACATTTCTTGACCATCTGAAATTGCTACTACATTCTATTATCGGTTCTTGACACATTTGAACATGGAAGTCCCATGTTTTATTTACTACATTGGCTTCCACTCATTTCCCTATCCTGTTTAAAATTGTATGCAGAGATTTCAAAAACTGTTTTAGTGCTTTTAGCACTTAGCACACTTGTTTTCCCCTGATTTTGCTTTTATATGATGCATAATTTTTATGCTTTGTTTCTGGTTTTATGATGTGTTTATCATTGTTTTTTGTTTGTATTTAATGTTTTTAATTTACTGTACATAACCAAGAGAAGTCTGGGTTTTGGGTGGTCTAAAAGTGCAGGAAATGGATTAACGAATCACTCACAACTCCTTAACTTTCAGCTTTTCTTTAGATGTATGTTTCATTCCTTTCTTCCCAAACATATTTTTCTCTGAAGCCATCTGCTTTTCTTCTAGCAGATGTTATTGGTTATTGTTATTGGTCTCACTAAATCTGAACTTACCATTATGGCCGGAATCCTGTTGGGGATTTATGTTTTCATAAGTGGACTTAACGTCTGCTGGAATAGAATTGGGCAGTTTTGTAATGTCTGTATCTAGTAAAGGGCTGCTGTTACGTTATTATGTAAGAGAGCCAGCAAAGGGACTGATGTGCACAACAGGGACTAATGCACAATGGGGGCCGACACACAACAGGTATTGATGTGGATAGGACACCAGCTAAAGAATGCCGACACACATTAGTAGAGCCCAATGCACATTAGGACACCCTTTCTGGTGTTCCATTGCACATCATCACAATTCATTAGCAGGATTTCTTAGATCCTCTGCTATGTAGCTAAAGTGACATAACATCTTCCATGATAGAGGATTCTATCCAATGTCCCAAAGTGATGCTACAGGAGAAGCATTGTGATTAAATCAACATAGCAACTGGAGAAGCTGCACAGAACTACTTAAACACTGTGCCATCTCTTATGTTTTATTTTAAAATTGGCAGGGCAGACCACATATCAGTATTACAGCCTTCTGGGGCTTTGATTCCTACCCAATGATGGCAGGTACTTATTCCAGTCCTATCTCTACTTTCTTTCTGCCACTTTTTTTTTGTCTATGTTCAAATGCTATTTTATAATGTACTCTATTCCCAGGCAGTAAGACAGGGAGGTTTTCCCCTGTTGACTCCTTTTTGCTGATCTCTTTAATTCCTCCTTTCTTTCTTCTTATTTTCCCATAAATAAAACCCTGGTAATAAACAATGTAAAAAAAAACATAAATAAGTGCCTATACTAAAACTTCAATAATATAAAACAATATAATATCAATAAAACTGGAACACATGTAAGAACAAAAATGTAGTCCACACATCCTGTGAAATACTTTTCTGCATAGCACTTACAGTGCATCCACAATGCAGAAATAATCCAGTTTGATACTAGTTTAACTGTCATGGCTCAGTGCCATGGAATTCCAAGATTTGTAGCTTTATGAAATATTTAGCCTTCTCTGCCAGAGAGCTCTGGTGCCACAACAAATTACAAATCCCAGAATTCCATAGCATTGAGTCATAGCAGTTAATATGGTGTGAACATTGTGGCCATCAGATATTTGTTCAAATAAAAAGTTTTTACCTGCTGCGAGGAAGAGAAAGTGCTCCCCCAAAGATCTTAAACTCAGGCAGGTTCATATAGAGCAGTGCTTCTCAATTATTTTCTGTCATGCACCCCCTAGGAAGAAGAAAACATTTTGCGCCCCCCGCGCGACTGTAAATAGTATCATTTGTCTATAAAATTGTTATAAGTACACCTCTGCATAACAGAGCCTCGCGCCCCCCTTTACGGAGCCTCGCACCCCCCCTGGGGGGCCCGCCCCACTATTTGAGAAAGGCTGATATAGGGTGACAGAGCATTGTATATCTAGTCTACATTATATTGTATGTCTTCTGGTGAGAATGCTGAGGATTTTCTAAGTTGTAAAATGCCTAGTTGTGGGCACAAAATAATACAAAATTAAAATATTTTTGTACAACCTAGACTAATCGTGGGGGACTTACTCCCAAAGTGGTGTGTAGAAGCTTCACCATAACCAATCCATGGGGAGAGGTGGGTCAGAAATAAATATCATCATCATCAACCACCTATCATGTATGAACAAATTCATGTAGTTGCTAAACTGTGTTAGGCCTATGGTAAGATGACTATCTGAGGAGGCTTGGAATCTTGCGCTGCCCATTAGATCTACCCACAACTGCATGAATGTAACTGCCTTTTGAAGAAAGAGCTAGGGGAAGAGAGCCTTCAGTGCTTTTTCCATAAGGAAAGTATGCTTGGGTTGACAACTTTTATGCTTAGTTTGACATAGGTCTGATCCAGACTGGCGCTTAGCACCGGCCTGGACAAGTAATAGGGTTGCCCAGGGGCAGAGCGACAACACACCCCGCAAGCCTACTACATGGCACAATGGTGCACTCACGACTTCACTGCGGCATCACACAAAGAACCTGGAAATTTCAGGTTCTTTTTGCTCCGCAGTGGCGGTGCGCCATTCGGAGGCTGCGCTATCCCTGAGGAGCAAAAACGGGTGCCGGCAGACCACCATTTCTTGGCAGTCTGTCCCGCGCCTTAGATATGCCAAGCTAAAGGAATATCTTGAATGATTAAGATGAGGGAATAATAAAGGGTGCAGACTCTTCAAGGAGTCATATGACACTTTCTTATCTTCATCCTTCCAAAGGTATAGGAGGAGATCATGAAAGAGAGGGAGAAATAAGAAGCTATTGGACTGAGGTAAGTCATCAGATGCATAGAAGTTACCATTATGAATTATATCTCCTTTCAGTGGGCTCTGCATAATGATTCCTAACTAATGAATAGAAACAAGCAGTGATGCTGTGAATTATTGTTGAATTATTCCAACCTCCCCCCATCCTGCTTATCATTGACTAAGTGGCACTCATTTAAAAAATTTCATTTTAAGGAGGAGGAAAACCAGAGCACAGTACCTAAGGAGATTATTGTGCTGGCTGTCTTTTTTCTGATCTGGCCATGGGCTGAGACCAGCTGGGACCATGTCTTATTGCACAGCTTTGTGCCCAGATCATTACCATCCCATGCCAGATTGGGACTTCTCCCATACTTAGCTAAAAACGGTTCTTTTCCATTCTTAGCAAAGTAATGGGAGATATTCTGATTGGGCACGGAGCTGTACACTAACACATGGTCCCAACCCGGTCTCAGCCCGTGCCCAGATCAGGGACAAAGTAGTACAATAATCCCTTAAGATATATCCATACAGTGGGTACAGGTTGCTTGCCATTTCATTGAATCTTTTGTGAATCTCCCACCTAAAAGAGCAGAGTGACCATTGATTTAAAGCAGCAATTATAAGAATTTTGTTTTTAATCCATTTTATGACCACATTCTGAAGCAGCCCTTTGTGTTTAAATAACTCTTTCTCAACATATTGTCATTCAGATATGCTGACTCCAGCCAGCATAGCCATTTGGAGAACAACACCAGTTGGAGACAACTATGTTTAATGTTAGACAGGCCACAAGGAACAGCATGTCTGAAAGAACTCAAGGTTCAAACTACATTTATATGGGGGGGGGAGTATTTTTGCCCACTTAAAGACAGAGTGAAAGGGTATGGTAGTGTTTCCAAAAGACAAACAACCCAGTATCCATCTTGATTGTTTTATATTGCAGCCTTGCTGATGTTACATTGCAGGAACAGACCTAAAGGAAAGAGGATGGACAGCTGCCTTATTAATTAGTGCTGAGAGGAAACACAGAGCCATTTGTGGCAAATGAATGGAACTGTCTCTTAAGGATATAATATCAATAGCAGAGTAATGAACAGCAGGGCCCGGGAGGAATGTGCCAAAACAGAGCATCCAAAAGACATCTCTGCTAATTATTAAACTCAAAGACAATGGGTGTAAAAGAAAACCATTCTGGCAGTTCTTAAATGGGAAAATAATACTAATGGGGGAAATGAGCGCCAAGTAAGAACTTGCTATAAAACCTTTTCAAGACCATGTCATGAGTGACTTTAATGCATGTAAGACTTGACTTTCAACTTAACTCTTTTTATTTCAAAAACAAGAATAATACAGTATAGCATTTTCTTTTAACCCATTGACTGAAAATGTGCAACTATTTCCACTCTGTTGAGACCAGGCAGCCAGTAAACAACAAAGTCTTAAACTTTTTCCTTACCGTTTTTCTGTACCTATAAGACAGGATTGTTTGTTTGTTTGTTTGTTTGTTTATTATTCATTCATTTATATTCCACCTTTCTCCCAATAATAGATCTCAAGGCAGCTAACTAGATTTGTAAATAGAATACACATAAAAAACTATACAGTCATTAATAAAAACTATAAATAAAAGAATTGTTTAAAAACAGATTAAATTGTTTATAAAATTATAAAATTACATTAAACATTTTTTAAAAAAACCTCAAACTATTAAAAGACTATATACAGTAGTCCTCCATATCCACAGATTATTTATCCACAGTTTCAACCATCCACGATTTGAAAATATTTAAAAAGAATAGAAATTGCAAAAAGCAAATCTTGCTTTTACCATTTTATATAAGGGACACCATTTTACTATGTATGCCATTGCATTTAAGGGACTTGAGCATCTAAATATTTTGGTATCCATGGGGGATATGGAACCAAATTGCAGCAGATACCAAGGACCCAGTACAAATCTTTATATCAGCACTGTGCAGCATTAGCCTTTCGCATTAAAATTAAAAGTTCTGAATGAATGCATCAGCCTAAGGTGCCCTATGATTTGGCCTGGCAGTGTGTAGACATATTCATATTTGAACAGCAGCATTGGACCACTAAAGCCTTGTTTAGGTGTCATGAAGAGCCAGAGTTCCATGGAAACCCTGACTTTTCGAGGGTGAGCCATAGGATGGTGTATGCCATCCAGACATTCCCACTTGTAGTAGGAGTAGATAAATAAACCCCATAACTTTGGTACATGGTGCCAGGGCAGAAGGCTTATGGTCTATTAAGCTGCTCTCAAGAGAAGGAAGAGCAGTTAGTTAGCAAATGTCAGTAGCTTGGATTGTACACAACATCCTGGAATTGATGTTTCACCATGGAATAATGAGACCAGACAAACAGATTGGGTTGATAATGGGCCACTTTTATTGACCTAATTAAATATTTGTAAATCCTGGAAGACCACAAAAGGGGGGAGCAACCTGGTTGGGGATCAGCTGGGGCAGGTGTCATTATCTGACAACCTCCCCAGCCTTCCCTCGGGCGAAAACACCTGCCCCCTGTAGAGCAGTCCATTTGACTGGACTACTCCCCAGACTGGACCTCTGGTGGAAGGCAGACCCAGGTACCCTCACCCAAGCCGTGTAACTTTAGGAGTGGGGGGCCAAAATCCCAGGTCTACCTCAAGGATCGAGTCTTTCCCCACCTCCGGGCCGTGGTAACCCTAGAAAGGTGGTTCCGGAGCTCTACCTACACCACAAGGGGGTGCCATGGTGTACGCCGAACTCTCACATTCCCCCCACTACCTGCCAAATGATATCCTATTTATAGCCGCCACCCTTAGCCAATTGTCCCGTTATCTCCCCTGGCTGCAGTGTGGAGTAGGCGAAAAACCCCTTGGAAAGAGGGGAGAAAATTCCTACTCGGCCCCGAAGCGACCAGCAATGCCCACACTACACCGAGGGCGGGAGGGTGGGGCACGCTTCTCAAGCTGCAGAGAGGGGGCATGGAGGATCGGGGCTCTCCTTAAGTTGGTTACAGCCCCGCCCCTATGAAACGTCATGGTGCGGAGCACCACCCCCAGAGGACCCAGGCCTCATTCCATTGGTCCATCAAATTGGGGTCCCTCCCTGCCATTGCTGTGCAGTGCTGGCATTTTGGGACCCTCTTGATGTTTCACCATGGAATAATGAGACCAGACAAACAGATTGGGTTGATAATGGGCCACTTTTATTGACCTAATTAAATATTTGTAAATCCTGGAAGACCACAAAAGGGGGGAGCAACCTGGTTGGGGATCAGCTGGGGCAGGTGTCATTATCTGACAACCTCCCCAGCCTTCCCTCGGGCGAAAACACCTGCCCCCTGTAGAGCAGTCCATTTGACTGGACTACTCCCCAGACTGGACCTCTGGTGGAAGGCAGACCCAGGTACCCTCACCCAAGCCGTGTAACTTTAGGAGTGGTGCGGCCGGCTATAGGCCGAGGGGGCCTGGCACCGAAGGAGGGAAGCCCCGGTGTGGCCTACAAAGCCTGTGCTAGAGTGCTGGCACTGGCGCGGCCGGCTATAGGCCGAGGGGCCTAGCACTGGGGAGAAAAGCCCTGCTGTGGCCTACAAGGCCTGGCCTGTGGCTTCTCTAAAGACTCACTGACCTAAGGAGCCCAGGGATGGGTTTGGGGCCTGAAACAAGAAAAAGGTAAGGTACTTATCTCCAGGTAGTCCCAGGTAGCATGCACGCTTCTCAAGCTGCAGAGAGGGGGCATGGAGGATCGGGGCTCTCCTTAAGTTGGTTACAGCCCCGCCCCTATGAAACGTCATGGTGCGGAGCACCACCCCCAGAGGACCCAGGCCTCATTCCATTGGTCCATCAAATTGGGGTCCCTCCCTGCCATTGCTGTGCAGTGCTGGCATTTTGGGACCCTCTTCTCTTGATTTTGTGATATTGTATTTGTTTGTTTATTAAAAGTTTG